>NC_083587.1:7980312-8287500 GCF_027579695.1 Neoarius graeffei
AAATAATGTAAAGTGCACACAGTCCTTCACTGTAAACATAACACACTTTCAGTAACAGAATGTGGTGGCACGGTGGTGTAGTGGTTAGCGCTGTTGCCTCACAGCAAGAAGGTCCTGGGTTCGAGCCCCGGGGCCGGCGAGGGCCTTTCTGTGTGGAGTTTGCATGTTCTCCCCGTGTCCGCATGGGTTTCCTCCGGGTGCTCCGGTTTCCCCCACAGTCCAAAGACATGCAGGTTAGGTTAACTGGTGACTCTAAATTGACCGTAGGTGTGAATGGTTGTCTGTGTCTATGTGTCAGCCCTGTGATGACCTGGCGACTTGTCCAGGGCGTACCCCGCCTTTCACCCGTAGTCAGCTGGGATAGGCTCCAGCTTGCCTGCGACCCTGTAGAAGGATAAAGCGGCTAGAGATAATGAGAATGAGATGAGTAACAGAATGTAAGCCTATATAAACACTGACTCACACATGCTGCTTCTCTTGAACGGTGTTGCCAGATACTGCTGACGTTTTCCAGCCCAAAATATGTTCAAAACCCACCAAAATGCACTTAAAACCGCCCAAAATGTACTTGATGCCTATCTTGTAAAGTAAAAATATGCAGCTAATGATCAGTATACTATTTGTAAATCGAACAACAATGCAAACAACTTCTAAATGGCAACATGAGCCCGTCAGTGCTGGAGGTGAAAAATCTGCTGTCTGGTACTTGGCTCCATATGGTTGAATCAGATTATAACTTTGCAATCATCTGCAGTGTTCTGAATCCTACATGTACCAGTAGGTGACGCACACGCAGAATATTATGTAGGGTATGTTAGGTTACAATGCATATCTAACATCTGCATTGCTGAGGTTATTTATTTTTCATTTGTCTTTTATTTATTTATCTTTTTATTTATTTATTTATTTTATTTTTATTTATTTATTTATTTATCTTGGAGTCCCAGGGACTCCAAGAAGGCTGGATACTCTATACTGCTATTTGGCCCGTAGGCACAAACAACAGCAAGAGCCCTCTCCCCAATCCGAAGGCGCAGAGAGGCGACCCTCTCGTTCACTGGGGTAAACTCCAACACATGGCGGCTGAGCTGGGGAGCTATAAGGAAGCCCACACCAGCCCGCCGCCGCTCACCACGGGCGACTCCAGAGAAGTGGAAAGTCCAGCCCCTCTCGAGGAGCTGGGTTCCAGAGCCCAAGCTGTGCGTGGAGGTGAGCCCGACTATCTCTAGCCGGTACCTCTCAACCTCCCGCACAAGCTCAGGCTCCTTCCCCCCCAGCGAAGTGACATTCCATGTCCCAACAGCCAGCCGCTGTGTCCGGGGATCAGGTCGTCGAGGCCCCTGCCTTCGACTGCCACCCAATCCACACTGCACCAAACCCCTACTGCTACCTCTGTGGGTGGTGAACCCACAGGAGGTCGGGCCCACGTCACCTCTTCGGGCTGAGCCCGGCCGGGCCCCATAGGTAAAGGCCCGGCCACCAAGCGCTCGCATACGAGCCCCAACCCCGGGCCTGGCTCAAGGGTGGGGCCCCGGCTGCGTCCTACCGGGCGACGTCACGGTCCTGGATTTTTTCTCCATAGGGGTTTTTTGGTGAACTGCTCTTGGTCTGGCCTGTCACCTAGGACCTGTCTGCCTTGGGAAACCCTAACAGGGGCATAATGCCCCCGACAACATAGCTCCTAGGATCATTCAAGCACACAAAGCACAAAGCACACTATATTAATTTTATAGGCCTAGTTATTCTGCTTAATTTATTTTTGTCTACATCCATGTATTTTCATCTGTTATCCTGATTTTTGTGGATTTGTTAGATTGTACCTGTTTTATATACTTCAATTAAAAAAAAAGTTAGGCTATGATGCATGGCTGAATGTAACATGAGAAGAGAAAATGGAGAATGGATTGCGTCACTCTTATTTACTAGTTTATGAGTTCAGTTTCTGCACTACATTACACACATTCATATTAGTCTTATAGTTACATCGACATTTTTTTGTTGAAATAATACTTAGAGATTAATGTTTATTGCAAAAGATTAATTTATGCCAATAATAAAAACCCGCCAAATGAACGTCAAACCCACCCAATTTTTGTCAACCAGCCCAAGCCATTTTTTGCCCGCAAAGTAGAATTCAAAACCATCAACAATCTGGAATTCAACAATCTGGCAACACTGCTCTTGAACGTATACATAGAGGTAAGGCGGAAGGTAGTTTGTCGACGTCAGCTCAAGATGACGCCAACGATTGGTCAAATTTGCGGGAAAGTTGCAGTGATTGGATATAATTGCAACACCGCCCTGAATTCGCAGAGGTTGGTTGAATTTGCGTTGAAGTTGCAAATCGCAACATTGCGAAATCCTGGAGGGTCTGTGTATTGCATGTCGGGAAAATTTGACACGTGCGGCTACCAGTAATTGCACTTTGTTGAAGACAAATTAAGTACTGGCCATGTAAACAGAGTTTTGATATGTGTTGGTAAATGTGGAAACAGTAAATATGTAAATGTTTTGGTGATATGTAAACAGAGTCTTGAGATATGTTGGTGATATGTAAACAGAGTCTTGTGAAATGTCGACTGTGGACCTGTAGTAGTTTGAAATGATGTTTGCCTTCATGCCAAACTTCTTCAGCCTCCTCAGGAAGCACAGCCAATGGCGAGCTTTCCTGACCACAGTGTGGAACTTGAAGCTGCTGACCCTTTCGACCTCATCTTCGTTAATGTAGATGGCCTAGTGTGTCCTCCCTTGCTGTCTCTTGTAGTCCACTATCATCTCCTTAGTTTTCCTGACGTTGAGAGAGAGGTTGTTGTTGTTCTGGCACCAGCTGGCTAACGCCTTCACTTCCTCTCTGCATGCCGTCTCATTGTTGTCCATAAGGAGGCCCGAGATGGTTGTGCCATCAGCAATCTTGATGATGATGTTGGCGCTGTATTTAGCAGTGCAGTCATGGGTGAACAAGGGGTACATGAGGGGACTGAGCACATAGCCCAGTGGTGCACCTGTGTTCAGGATAAGCGAGGAGGAAGTGTGGCTACCGATTATCACCACCTGGGGTCTGCCTGTCAGAAAATCAAAGATCCATCTGCAAATGATCATCTGCTCATGAAATCATTAAATATTTCATCATGATTGCATTTTCTCTGCTCACCCCAAGGCAGTTTTACTTATTAAGTGCAAATTTGCAGCTAAATGCTTTCAATATCTTGCAACCTGATTTGATTTTGGTTGCTGGTCACAGCCCATGGTCAGACTGTGAGCTGAGCTTTGTCAGAGATAGCTTTCAGAAAACAGGTTTCAGTGGCTTTTTTGAAGGATGCTTTAGTTTCAGAAATTCTAAATGTAACTCTAAGAATGTTGAACCTTGGTCCTATCTACTGAGCTGTGCTCGGCTCTAAGATGAGCTGTATTGAATCATAGGATATGTATTTTCTTTTAGAACGTGAAGAATTTTGTCCATCAGCTCACTTTGAAAATGTTACCAGAATTTTGTCCATCAGGTCACTTGGAAAATCTTACCGTTGGAAACAGTTGGTGCGTTATGAAATGCAAAATATGATAAAGGAGACTCCAAATGCTTGAGCAACTGAAATCCTATAATCAGGCAAGAATGGGACAACATTTCTCTTTCAAAACTAAAGCACTTGGTCTCCTCAGTTCCCAAACATTTACAGAGTTTTGTTAAAACAAAAATTTGATGCCAGGAACACATTTTTGAAATGTGTTCCTGGCATCAAATTCAAAATTAGCATATCTTGTTCAAACAACAATAAAATTTCTCAGTTTCAACATTTGATATGTTTTCTTTGGACTGTTTTCAATGAAAGACAGGGTTTCCATGATTTACAAACCAACACATTCTATTTTTATTTATATTTTACACAGCGTCCTCACCAGAATTATTATAGTTTTGAAATTTTCATCTTTTTTTTTAGTTGTTCAGTTTGTTTGTTTTTTAATTTCAGTTTAGTTCTTCATTCATTTTACAAGCGCATAGGTAGGTTTAGCTTTATTTTGAGGAATTGACTAATTTTAGTTGAGTTTTTAATTTGTTTTAGTTTTTCAGGTCCAGTCACAGATATCCCATAATAACTAGATAGGCCACAACATTATCTGACTCAAGAGATCAAGGATGCAAGAAGCAAACTGTGGCCGTTAGTTGAACAGGCTGGGAAAGAGGGCAAGAAAGCAGGCTTCAAAGGCTCTGCATATATTGTTGGTAAAAAAAAATAGTAACAGTGAATGAAAACAATTTTTCTATTTGCTGCCATTCTTGTGTAGTACTGCCTTCTATGGGGTTAAACTCCTAAAAAGCATGTAATATGGTTTATTAAGCAATATCAATCTTTCTCATTTAAATCTTTGAAGCTGAGGTTTGCATGCTATACCGTTAGTCACCAGGTGGTGGTGCATTCCTGTCATGATTTGGTGTCACTTAAAATTAAAGAAGGAGAAAAAAAACTTATTTGTTTGAAAACTCTATCAATCAATGTGTTACTTTTATATTCAAATTATATGATATTCTCCTTTTTTCTGAGAAGGTTAAATAGTGTTTGGATTTCTTCCTCATGGTTGAATTTATACTTATTGAAGATAAGTTAGCATATATGTATTGACCTACTTGCCCTTACTGCTCAGGCTATAGGTTCATTGATCTGTTGTAGAGTTCATTTACATCAAGTGTTGTGAGAAAAAGTTGAAATTCTCTAGTTTTCAAAATTTTTTCATATTATTATTTCATGTCTTTGTTGTCTATCAATGCTAGGGGTCTTAAAGATAATACGAAATGTAAGGCATTATTTTTGTTTGCAAAGAAGTACAAGACAGATTTTTAGTTGTTTCAAGAATGTCACTCAACACCCAGTGATTAAAGCTTTTGGAGGTCACAGTGGGGAAACGATATATGGTTAGCTCACAGATCTGAGCATTCAGCTGGAGTTGGAATTTTTAAATATAACTTTAATGGAAATATTATTCAGACTAATATAGATTCCTCAGGACACTTTATTATTATGATAATAGCCATAAATAATATTAACATTATTATTTATGGATACCACTCTTTTATGGAGAATACCACCCTCTTTGATACCTTAGAAGAGAAAATTTCTGACTGGTTTACCAAATATCCTAATGCCTCTTTAATCTTGGGGGGGGGGGGATTTTAACATAGTATGAAACATTATCTTAGATAGATGGCCTCTGACTGATCACAGAGCGATCCATTTATCAATATCATTGTCTGGAGTTCAGTCAGCAAGTCTGAAAGCCTTATTTTGGAAATTGAATAGTTCTCTCCTGAACTTAACACAAGTCAAAGAGCATGTCAAAGATTTAATCAAAATTTTGCTTTTCTGAAAAAAAAAAATCATATTCATAAATCATATTCATAGTCGGCGAACACTGTGCAGGGGTGTGTAGAACCCTTTCTGATGGTTTTTATAGGTTCTCTGTCCACTTGCACAACTTCCTCTAAGGCCTTGGACTTGACAGCCCTGGCCTCGAGAGCCCTGGCCTTGAGAGCCCTAGCCTTGGCAGCACATGCGCTGGGGAGAAAAAAAAAATTATGAAAAAAAATAAATAAATTCTGAAATTTAAGACTCTAGAGGGGTGTGTTGAACCCAGGCCTGATGACCCCTCCTGATATTTTTGTGGTGCTTTTATACATGAAAAGCACATATGCAGGTGTAAAAAGCTCATGTGCTTGGTGAGTCAGCATACATGCTAACCCTGAACTGTGGGACTTTGTCATTTATCTGCCTGATGCCCATGGTAAAAAAAAGTCAGGTCTTAATCATCATCAAAGAGAGAGAGAGAGAGGATTGAGTGTGAGAGGACTACCAGGAAATACAGAAAAATAAAAAGACATTAGATTACAGGGAACTGACCATAAGTTTGGTGTTCTCTTCCAAGAGAGACAGTCACAGCTTAGGCCAAAACTTTGCTGAAAGCAACCCAACCCTGGACCCTTGGACCCACTGATTAGCACCTGTATACTGGCCAAAATTCATATAACAAGTTTGGAGGCTTTGGGATAGATTTAACTTTTAATTCCATTTTTCAACTTTTTTTTTATCTAATCAGGCCATGGAACTGCAACCCAACTTGCTAACCCAGGCTGCAACCCAAACCCCCATGGCTCTTTGTCCTCCTTAATGGCCCTTCCTTTGTTTTGGGCCCTCTGGTACACCAGTCTGCCTGCAAAACCTCACTGGAGGCCAATATAGCCCACTATTGCATTCTGGTGGTCAGAGCAGGTAATGCAGTGCCACCTTAGCTTCTTCCCTGGAATGGTTAGCAATGGTGCTGAACTTCCCGACGAAAGTGAACTGAGATTTATTGCCATCTGATGGTCAGAGCAGGTAATGCAGGGCCACTTCAGCTTCTCCCTGGGATGCTGACCTCCCTGACTTGAGTGATCTTAGATTTATTAAATGACAGTATAAAAAAAATCATATCCTTTTTGGGCTAACACTGTACATACTTGGTCAGCAAGTATGCTGAACTTCCCGACTTATGTGAGCTGGGATTTATTTAATGACTGATGGGTTTTGTGAGTTTTCTGTCAACATGAGTAACTATGGGTGGTAAAAGAGAGCAACTGGACTTGCTTGAAGATTCTTGAAGACGTTTCACCTCTCATCCGAAAGGCTTCTTCAGTTCTGTCTGACTGGTAGGGAGTATCAGGTATTTATCCTCTCATGGATGAAAAGCTCATCTAAGGTGTCGTTGAGTCATCCTGTTGGAGTGGGTCACTGGGGGCTGAATGTGAATGGCCTCCAGAGTCATTAGGGTGATCAATGGATTGCCCGTTAAGGTGATCAATGGAATGCTCATTCTCTCCGTCCTCCTGTGAGCCACTGAAAACAGCTGGGTTTTGGTGTGCATTCAGTTGTCTGGGAAGTGTGCCAAGGACTGCATTGTAGGTGGCTGATAAATTATGTCTTAGACCCCCACCTCTGTTCAGTGATGGCCGTTCCAGGTTGACAAAAATGGCTTCTTTAACTCCTCGCTCATACCAACGATCCTCTCTGGCTAAAATGCATACATTGGAATCCTGAAATGAGTGTCCTTTGTTGTTAAGATGAAGGTAGACAGCAGAGTCCTGGCCTGAGGAACTGGCTCTCCTGTGTTGAGCCATACGCCTGTGAAGCGGTTGCTTGGTTTCACCAATATACGAGTCCATGCATTGCTCACTGCACTGAATTGCATACACCACGTTGTCCTGTTTGTGTCTGGGTATTCTGTCCTTAGGGTGGACCAATTTCTGCTTCAGGGTGTTACTGGGTCTGAAACGTACCAGAATGTTGTGTTTGTAGAAGATCCTCCTGAGTTTCTCAGATAGATCAGAAATGTAGGGAATGACAATGTTCTTGCGTTTGTTCCTGTTATCCTCCTTGTCCGTTACATTCCTTTTCCTGCTCTTGAAGAAAGACCAGTTGGGATACCCACAGTTCTGAAGTGCTTTCTTGATGTGATTCTGCTCCTTCTCTTTTCCCTCTACCATTGTAGGGATGTTCTGAGCCCTGTGCTGCAAGGTCCTAATGACCCCCAATTTGTGTTCCAGCGGGTGGTGAGAATCGAAGAGTAGGTACTGGTCCGTGTGTGTGGGTTTCCGGTAGACCTCGATGCTAAGGCTTCTGTCTTGTCTAATGTGTACATCACAATCCAAGAAGGCTAGATTATTCCCACTTACGTCCTCTCGAGTGAAATTGATGTTAATATCCACTGCATTGATGTGTTTAGAGAAGGCTTCCACTTCATGGGCTTTGATTTTAACCCAGGTGTCATCCACATATCTGAACCAGTGGCTGGGAGCAACTCCTGAAAAAGTGGTCAAAGCTTTATGTTCCACTTCCTCCATGTAAAGATTGGCCACAATAGGGGACACCGGTGAGCCCATGGCACATCCATGCTTCTGTCTGTAGAAACTTTCATTAAACTGGAAATAAGTGGTAGTCAGGCAGAGGTCAAGCAGGGTGCAAATCTGGTCCGTGGTGAGGTTCGTTCTATCCAGTAAGGTGTTGTCTTGAAGGAGTCATTTTCTAACAGATTCAACTGCTTCTGTGGTGGGAATGCAGGTGAAAAGAGAAGTGACATCATAAGAAACCATGGTTTCATCCAAGTCTAGTTTGAGGTCTGCAACTTTAGTAGCAAAATCTTGGGAGTTTTTGATGTGATGTAGCGTATTCCCAACAAGAGGAGCCAGGATGGTGGCTAGGTGTTTGGCAATGTTATAGGTGACAGAGTTTATACTGCTGATGATAGGTCTGAGTGGAGCTCCTTCCTTGTGAATCTTGGGGAGTCCGTATATGAGAGGAACGGCTTCCCCGGGGTACAATCTGTAGTACAGAGATTGGTTGATGGCTTGGTCCTTTTCTAGTTGTTGCAGGCAGCTAACAACTTTCTTTTTGTAACAACTGGTGGGGTCCCGTCTTAAGGTTTCATAGGTGGTTGTGTTGCTGAGGAGACTGGTCATCTTTGAGTGGTAGTCCGCTGTGTTTAGCACCACTGTGCATCTCCCTTTGTCAGCAGGAAGGATGGTGATGTCCCGGTCTCTTTGAAGCAATGTAAGAGCCCTCCTTTCTTGGCTGGTGAGGTTGGAGGGGGGTGCTTTTGCACCGGACAGAGCAGCTGATACCTTCAGTTGTTCTGCCTCTGTGTTGGTCAGGTTGTTGTTTCTGATGGCTGACTCTGTGGCTGTGATGAGATCTATCACTGGTATCCGCTCTGGTGAAACTGCAAAGTTAAGTCCCTTGGATAAAACATCTTTCTCTGGTTGGGTGAGTACCCTATCGGATAAGTTCTTCACCCATTTCTCTTCTATGTCCGGTTGTGTAGCCTGGTCAGATTTCTTCCTCCAAGTCAGCACTTCTGTCTTCCTGGAGGAGGTGGTTTTAGACAGCAATGTTTGGAATTTGCGTATCTGTCGTTCCTTGCCTTTGGTATGTTGTGAAATCTGTGCCTTCTCCGCGAAATCAGAGACTCGTTCCAAAACTTCACTGGGAAGAAGTACTGCCAACTCTTCAAACATCAGTTCAGTCTTGTTCTGGAGAGCATCAATAGTGAAATGTACTTGTCTCACTCTCTCGTTGAGAAGCTGCTTCTGGGCTTTCTGTAGGATTATTTCAGCTCTGTGTCCTTTGACCGTTGAATGCATGCGTAGGCTAGTGGGGATAATGTTGGATTGTCGGCATCTCAGGTTGAAACGCAGGTGGTTCCTGTAGTCTGCCAGTTTTCTGGAAGTCCTCTCATACTCCTGCACCAGTCGAAGGGTTCTCATCCCAAAGTGCGTGGAAACATGTCTGTGAATATTCTCAGTCATCCAGGTCATAGTAACTATGGGTGGTAAAAGAGAGCAACTGGACTTGCTTGAAGATTCTTGAAGACGTTTCACCTCTCATCCGAAAGGCTTCTTCAGTTCTGTCTGACTGGTAGGGAGTATCAGGTATTTATCCTCTCATGGATGAAAAGCTCATCTAAGGTGTCGTTGAGTCATCCTGTTGGAGTGGGTCACTGGGGGCTGAATGTGAATGGCCTCCAGAGTCATTAGGGTGATCAATGGATTGCCCGTTAAGGTGATCAATGGAATGCTCATTCTCTCTGTCCTCCTGTGAGCCACTGAAAACAGCTGGGTTTTGGTGTGCATTCAGTTGTCTGGGAAGTGTGCCAAGGACTGCATTGTAGGTGGCTGATAAATTATGTCTTAGACCCCCACCTCTGTTCAGTGATGGCCGTTCCAGGTTGACAAAAATGGCTTCTTTAACTCCTCGCTCATACCAACGATCCTCTCTGGCTAAAATGCGTACGTTGGAATCCTGAAATGAGTGTCCTTTGTTGTTAAGATGAAGGTAGACAGCAGAGTCCTGGCCAGTGCTCTGGAGGGAAAAAAGGGCACTTTTTTGTGCATGTGGAACACCTTATTATAAAAGTCTGAGATTTAACCCTCCTCTTGTGTTCGGGTCACCACTGACCCATTTTAGTTTTTAAAGGTGTAAAACAACCACTTAATGTTAATTTATTACATCAAGGCTTTTTGACTTTGCCAGGAATCTCTAGTTGAACAAAATAGAAAATGAAATTTTTGTTTTCCTAAATCTGAAAATGGTCTAGCAAAAAATATAATACTTATGTGCAGTTGTTTCTGTATGTGACGGGCTACTTCACGACAAAATAATTACAGCTTGGGCTTAGAGGGCAAACAATACATTTTCACTTGATTCATGTGTTACCTGGCTGGTGGGGCAGGGGAAGAGCTGACTGACTGCCCGATGTGTTGTCTGCGCTACGACAAGGCCGTGGCTTCCAGGATGCTATGCTGCTGCAACCTCACATTGAATGCACTGCACGCTTGTTCACGTGACAGAGCAAGAGAGACAGAGGTCCAGTGTGTGTGCGGAGGGGGCACACATCGGGACATTATTTTCACACACGCTTTTAATGCTGCGGCTTTTCTAAAAGATCATGTCGACATTGGCCTCAGTAAACTGTAAAAAAAAATTCAAAAGGGCACTTTTTTGGACAGAGGGCAGAGGGGCACGTGCTTGAGCACCACCTCGTGTCTATCTGTGCATGCCACTGCCTGTCAAGGGGGGAGGAGTCAGCTGCAGGACGGATGGCTCCCCGGCCTGAGTTGGGCAGTGGGGGTATGTGGCAGCAGGGGTGTGGTCAAGCATTGGTCTGTGAATGGAGGGCGGAGTCAGGGAAGGTAAGCGGCAGAATCACTGCACCTGACGGGATTTAACCTGTGTTTGTGTGTCTTCCCCAGTGACCACGCCCTATAAGAGGAGAGGGAGAGCAGAGGAAGGGGGTTCTCCCCCAATCAGAACACTTGTGTGTGTGTGTGTGCGTGCATGCGTGGGAGAATAAATGTAAAGGTGAAAAGCTAAAATAAAAGAGTTTTTGCGAACTCAGTTCTGGCCTGCCATGCTTCTGTGCTCCACCCACCTTAACTATTTTTACATGTATGTATAACGGCAGTTTTTGTTTGCATGCTTTGGTTGATGGATCTTTCTCCTAACTTTCTCCTAATGTTTGTAAAGTGGGAACCTCGGGAAAGCTTTTGGAAAATGTTCCCTTTTGGTTGTATTAAAGTTCCCCTTTCTATTGTCATCCAAGAAAACTTTGGAAAACCTGATGACAATGTTCCGGTTGGGTTCTTTGTGCATTAGCTACAGACATACAGTCAAGAGTGAATTTGAGTAAATAAAAGTCAAATTTGAGGGTTAGATGAGGACATTCAGTCAGTAATAAACTGTTAACAGTTAACTGCCTTGGTGAATGAATATCACTAAATTCACATTTGTTTGCTCATTGTAGTATCAGCACAATAAGCTGGTATCAAAAGGAGCAACCTGCCAGAAAAACTGCAATAATATTGGGCTAGATGTCAAGGTCAGTCAAACTTGTAAAAACAACAGAACCCTATCCCAGAGAATAATTTGTGAAGATGTAACTTAAAATTTGCCTTATTTTTGCAGATGCCCCAAAGGTACTGTGCCCAGCCAAAAGTTCTGCACTCAGCTGTGAGAAGCACCAGAGGGACATCCACCGGAGGGCCTCGGAGGAACTGCGCCTGGCCATGAGATGCTCGTAAGGTACCAGACACAGACATGATGACAGGTTCACAAAGGTACCACCCCAAGCCACTCGAGGACTGCAGAGGTACTTTGCCCAGACAGTACATAGAGCCTCAAAGGTATTACACCCAGCCACGGGTGGTCCTCAGAGGTCCTGTGGCCATTCCCGTTCATCACTGGGCACTCCCTGGTGGTCTAGTGGCTAGGATTTGGTGCTCTCGCCGCCGCGGCATGGGTTCGATTCCCAGTCAGGGAAAAGTCTTGGCTTGGGGGTGTTCCCCCCCAACATTATTACTAAAATTACATCAGACACTTTGTCGGAGCAAACACTTCCTTTGAGCTAGATTCAAACCAGTAACCTAAGGGTGGCCATCATAAGCAACTACAGTCTTCCGCTCTTCCAACTGAGCTATCAAAGGGTACCCTGAAGTGCTTTTCTGGTGAGTGAGCCATCAAGCAACATCTCTAACAGCACTTGCTTTTACTATACTGCATATATATTGTTGTGTGCCAAAACTCGTTTTGCACAAGCTGGCTTAACCTACCAAATTATGTGCACCTGCAATATGCAACACAATGAAATAATTTAGAAAATCTATTATAAATAGTGATTTCTCTTCAGTCTTTTAAGGCTGATGAAAAGCTCAGTTTCAAAAGAATAGAAACAAATGAATGGACCTTGTTTGTTTCGGGCATTTTGGCAAATGTGAAAGCAAACTCCTGAGAAGTTGTGTTGACGATGACTGTGATACTCTGTACACAATACTCCAGTCAACTTCCAGGTTCTATTAAAACAGTATTCATTTTTAGTATTCCAGACCTTGAGGCTTTATTTCCTATTCTGATTTATTCAAATGGATTTATTCAAACGTTGTAGGCTTGTCCTCACCAATTTACCAGTGGCCTTCACAGAGATGAGAGCATGAAGAGTAAGGGCAAAGTGCAAGGGCAGGAAAAGCTTGTTGGTACTGGAATGACATTGTGTGGCCATACAGTGTAGTTGCTTCTAGATATTCTCAAAAAAAGATCTGAAAATTTATCTCTGCTCATGCTGGTAATGAAGATACTTAAAGTTGAAATGCTGACTTGTGTTTTTTTTGTTTTGTTTTTCTTTTTGCGGCTGAGGAACCATGTGACTGTGTATCACTATCATCACCATTGTTGTTTCCACAGTCAGATCTACAATTATTGTCTTAGCTCAGTAAAGAAGGTTTGTGTGATTGTCCTGTGGCTTGCTGGGATTGATTGAATGATTGATTTTTCTTTTCTTTTTAATGTATTGTGGTAGCAGGGGCGTGGTCAAGCTTCGGTGTGTGAATGGATGGTGGAGTCAGGGAAGGTAAGGGGCAGAATCATTGCACCTGATGGGAATTAACCTGTGTTTGTGTGTCTTCCCCAGTGACCACGCCCTATAAGAGGAGAGGGAGAGCAGAGGAAGGGGGCTCTCCCCCAACCAGAACACTTGTGTGTGTGTGTGTACGTGGGAGAATAAATATAAAGCTGAAAGGCTAAAATAACAGGGTTTTTGCAAACTCAGTTCTGGCCTGGGCGGCACGGTGGTGTAGTGGTTAGTGCTGTCGCCTCACAGCAAGAAGGTCCTGGGTTCGAGCCCCGTGGCCGATGAGGGCCTTTCTGTGTGGAGTTTGCATGTTCTCCCTGTGTCCGCGTGGGTTTCCTCCGGGTGCTCCGGTTTCCCCCAAAGACATGCAGGTTAGGTTAACTGGTGACTCTAAATTGACCGTAGGTGTGAATGTGAGTGTGAATGGTTGTCTGTGTCTATGTGTCAGCCCTGTGATGACCTGGCGACTTGTCCAGGGTGTACCCCGCCTTTTGCCCGTAGTCAGCTGGGATAGGCTCCAGCTTGCCTGCGACCCTGTAGAAGGATAAAGCGGCTAGAGATAATGAGATGAGATGAGTTCTGGCCTGCCATGCTTCTGTGCTCCACCCACCTTAACTATTTCTACAGTGGTGCCGAAACCCGGGACAGAGTACAGAAGAGAACAGCCCCATGGAGTCCTCCCCCTTCAAGGACCTGGTCCATGCCCTCGCCTTGGCCCAACAGAGCCAGCGCTGGTCGCCCTCTGGAAGGAGCAGGAACAATGGTTCGAAGCCCTGGTGCTGGCACAGCAGGAAGATCGCCAGGCGTTCCGGCACCTGCTCGCGTCAGCGGGGTCCACCATCACCACTGCTGCAGACCCTCCCCACCTCACCCTAATGAAGATGGGTCCGCATGACGACCCCGAAGACTTCCTCGCTCTTTTTGAGCAGGCAGCAGAGGCATGGGGTTGGCCGGTGGAACAGCGCATGGCACGCCTCCTCCCCCTGCTAATGGGCGCGGTGCAGCTGGCCATGCTACAGATCCCCGCCAACAGCCAGCTGGTCTACGTCGACCTCCGCAGGGCCGTCCTCCAATGTGTGGGACGCACCCCGGAGCAGCAATGGCAGCGCTTCCATTACTTCCATTCAGTTACTTTTCCTGCCGGTGGTGGCTGAGGGCCGACAACCGCGACACTGAGGGAATCATCGACCTGGTAGTGCTGGAACAATTCATCGCCTGACTTCTGGTAGGAACAGCGGAGTGGGTCCAGTGCCATCTCCCGGCGCCGCTGGATCAGGCCATCGAGCTGGCAGAGGACCATATGGCAGTTGTTCCGACGGCAGGAAAGCATGTCTCCTCTTCTCTCTCTCTCTCTCTCTCTCTCCCCCTTCTGTTCCTCATCCTTGCCCCATTCCCCCACCACAGAGGCTTCTTCCCTGAAATGGTCAGCAAGAATGCTGACCTTCCTGACTTGAGTGATCTTAGATTTATTAAATGACAATGTAGAAAAAAAATCATATTTTTTGGGGCTAACACTGTACATACTTGGTCAGCAAGTGTGCTGAACTTCCCGACTTATGTGAGTTGGGATTTATGTGAGCTGGAAGATGCTAAGACACTACAGTATCTCATCTTGTTATCTCTAGCCACTTTATCCTGTTCTACAGGGTCACAGGCAAGCTGGAGCCTATCCCAGCTGACTACGGGCGAAAGGCAGGGTACACCCTGGACAAGTCACCAGGTCATCACAGGGCTGACACATAGGCACAGACAACCATTCACACTCGCGGTCAATTTAGAGTCACCAGTTAACCTAACCTGCATGTCTTTGGACTGTGGGGGAAACCAGAGCACCCGGAGGAAACCCACACGGACAACATGCAAACTCCACACAGAAAGGCCCTCATCAGCCACGGGGCTCATCAGCCACGGGGCTCGAACCCAGACCTTCTTGTTGTGAGGTGACGGCACTAACCACTACACCACCATGCCACCCCACACTACAGTATACCAGAGAAATTTGTATCTCTAATCCAGAGTACATACAAGGACATGAAATGCAGAGTAGCTCATGCAAGACAGCTAACAGAGAGCTTTGATGTGAGGACAGGAGTACAGCAGGGGTGCTTACTGTCGCCACTTCTTTTCCTCCTGGTTATTGACTGGATCATGAGGACAACTACTAGAGGAAAGAGCAAGGGGATCCAGTGGACACTCTGGAAGCAGCTAGAGGATCTAGATATTGCCGATGACCTGGTACTCCTCTCACACAACCACAAACAGATGCAAGATAAAACAACTCATCTAGACACAACATCAGTCAGTACAGGACTCAAAATCAGCAAAAAGAAGACTGAACTCATGAAGATTAACGCTACAAACAGCACACCAGTCACAATCGGAGGGGAAGAAGTGAAGGAGGCTGAGTCCTTTGTGTACTTGGCAAGCATAGTAGACCATCAGTGGGGCATGGATAGAGATGTAACAGCCAGGACAGAACCCAAGTCTGACGATTCCTGATGTTTTTAGGGTGCTTTTATACATGAAAAGCACATATGCAGGTGTAAAAAGCTCATGCGCTTGGTGAGTCAGCATACATGCTAACCCTGAATTGTGGGACTTTGTCATTTATCTGAACTGTGGGACTTTGCCATTTTTCCACCTGATGCCCATGGTAAAACTGAGCAGTGGGATGTTCCCATTTTTCCGCCCGATGCCCATGGTAAAACTGAGCAGTGGGACATTCCCATTTTTCCACCTGATGCCCATGGTAAAAAAACTCAGGACTTAATCATCATCAGAGAGAGAGAGGATTGAGAGAGAGAGAGGACTACCAGAAAATAAAAAGACATTAGATTACAGGGAACTAACCGTAAGTTTGGTGTTCTCTGCCAAGAGAGACAGTCACAACTTAGGCCAAAACGTTGCTGAAAGCAACCCAACCCTGGACCCTTGGACCCACTGAGTAGCACCTGTATACTGGCCAATATTCATACAAGAAGTTTGGAGACTTTGGGATAGATTTAACTTTTAATTCCATTTTTCAACATTTTTTTATCTAATCAGGCCATGGAACTGCAACCCAACTTGCTAACCCAGGCTGCAACCCAACCCTCCACAGCTCTTTGTCCTGCTTAATGGTCCTTCCTTTGTTTTGGGCCCTCTGGTACACCAATCTGCCTGCAAAACCTCACTGGAGGCCAATCTAGCCCACTATTGCATTCTGGTGGTCAGAGTAGGTAATGCAGGGCCACCTCAGCTTCTTCCCTGGTATGGTCAGCAAGTATGCTGACCTTCCCTACTTGAGTGATCTTAGATTTATTAAATGTTAATGTAAAAAAAATCATATTCTTTTTGGGCTAATACTGTACATACTTGGTCAGCAAGTATGCTGAACTTCCCGACTTTTGTGAGCTGGGATTTATTAAATGACGATGGTTTTTGTGAGTTTTGTGGCATTCTAGATGTGCTGCGTGAAAATTGGGAGGAGGGACCTTCAACAAGCAAAAATGAAATTCAATACGTTATCAACCTGCGCACCAAACTCCACACACTCACCCACCTAACCCAGGAGAATTTGCAGCAGGCCCAAGAATCTCAAGTCTGTCTGTATGACATGGGCACATGCCTTAGGGAATTCACACTGGGAGATAAAGTATTTGTGTTGTTGCCCACGTTGAGCTCCAAATTGATCACCAGGTGGACCCTTTGAGGTCACATGGCGAGTCAGGGATGTCAACTATGAGGTGAGGCAAATGGACAGGGGTGGGGCATTACAGATTTACCACCTCAATCTGTTAAAACTTTGGAATGAGGAGGTCCCCGTGGCATTGGTGTTGGTGGTTCCAGAGAAGGCAGAGCTGGGGCCGGAGGTTCAAAAGGGAAAATTGACATTGCCCACCGCTCCGGTCCCCTGTAGAGACCACCTCTCCCCGACCTAACTCACGGAGATCGCCCAGTTGCAGACAGAATTTTCTGACATGTTCTCACCCCTGCCTGGCCGCACCCACCTCATAGAACACGACATTGAGATGCCCCCAGGGGTAGTAGTGCACAGCCACCCTTACAGACTGCCTGAACACAAGAAAAAGGTGTTTCAGGAAGAACTCGAGGCCATGCTCGAAATGGGCATCATCAAGGAGTCCCACAGTGACTGGAGCAACCTGGTGGTCTTGGTTCCCAAGGCTGACGGGTTGGTCTGGTGCTGTGTGGACTATGGAAAAGTCAATGCGGTGTCTAAATTTGATGTGTACCCAATGCCTCGTATTGACGAGTTGCTCAATCAACTAGGCAAGGCTTGTTTTTATTCGACACTGGATTTGACAAAGGGATATTGGCAGATCCCTTTGATGCCGCTATCCCGAGAGAGAACGGCCTTTTCCACACCATTTGGCTTACACCAGTTCATCACACTTCCTTTTGGGCTGTTTGGGGCGCCTGCTATGTTCCAGCGGCTTATGGATAGGGTCCTCCACCCCCACACCACCTATGCGGCTGCATATCTGGACGACATCATTATTTATAGTAATGACTGGTCGCGGCACCTAGAACACCTAAGGGCCATCCACAGTTCGCTGAGGCGAGCGGGTCTCACAGCCAACCTGAACAAGTGTGAGATTGGGCAGGTGGAAGTACGGTATCTGGGCTTCCACTTGGGCAATGGGCAGGTGCATCCCCAAATCAATAAGACAGCAGCGATTGTGGCCTGCCTGAGGCCCAAGACCAAAAAGGGGGTGAGACAGTTCCTGGGGCTGGCTGGCTACTATCGTAGGTTTATACCTAAATTATTTGGACATCACCAGCCCACAGACTGACCTCACTAAAAAGGGGGCACCAGATCCGGTCCAGTGGACGGAGCAATGCCAGTGGGCTTTCTCTAAGGTAAAGGCTGCACTGTGTGGGGGGCCACTGTTACACTCCCCTGACTTTTCTCTCCCCTTTGTTTTGCAGAGGGATGCGTCGGTCAGAGGGCTGGGGGCTGTTTTGTCCCAGGAGGTGGAGGGGGAGGTCCGTCCAGTGCTGTACATCAGCCGGAAGCTGTCGGTGCACGAGGGCAGGTACAGCACAATAGAAAAGGAATGCCTCGCCATCAAGTGGGCGGTTCTCGACCTCTGCTACTACCTTCTGGGGCGCCCTTTCACCCTCTGGTCAGACCATGCACTCCTGCAGTGGCTCCTCACATGAAGGATGCCAATGTGCGGATCACCCATTGGTCTCTGGCACTCCAGCTGTTTAAGTTTGAGGTGGTCCACAGGCCGGGGATGCAGAAGGTCGTGGCAGATTTCCTCTCCCGTCGTTGGGGGTCAGCTGCAGGCCGGACGACTCCCTGGCCTGAGTTGGGCGGTGGGGGTATGTGGCAGTGGGGGCATTGTCAAGCATTGGTCTGTGAATGGAGGGCGAAGTCGGGGAAGGTAAGTGGCAGAATCACTGCCCCTGATGGGAATTAACCTGTGTTTGTATGTCTTCCCCAGTGACCACGCCCTATAAGAGGAGAGGGAGAGCAGAGGAAGGGGGCTCTCCCCCAATCAGAACACTTGTGTGTGTGTGTGTGTGTGTGTGTGTGTGTGTGTGTGTGTGTGTGTGTATGTGTGTGTGCATGCGTGCGTGAGAGAATAAATGTAAAGGTGAAAAGCTAAAATAAAAAGGTTCTTGCGAACTCAGTTCTGGCCTGCCATGCTTCTGTGCTCCACCCACCTTAACTATTTCTACATGTAAAGGTATGTATAACGGCAGTTTTTGTTTGCATGTTTTGGTTGATGGATCTTTCTCCTAACTTAGGGTGACCAGACGTCCCGGTTTTACCGGGACAGTCCCGATTTGGGGTTGTGTGTCCCGAGTCCCGACAAAAGTCTGTCGGGACACGGATATGTCCTGGTTTTCGCTACTCGCGACGTTTGCGACTGAGCAGCGTGGGAATCATTAGCGGAGAAATGTCTGCATTTACTATTTTGATGAATTGACAGGAATTGCAAACTTTCCTGGTTACTGCCCCCTGGCCCTGTGGCATGGGTGTTTATTTAGCCACATTATTCCAGACAACAGAACGTGTTGCCATGCAACAATAAAATAAATATTAACTGGCGCGAATGTTCTTTGTCTAGCAGCTAGCAGCAGTAATGCCGCAGCAATTTTGCCGAAAAGAAAATGTACCTTTTCCAAAGATTTACAGGGCACCTATCCCTTCCTCCGAGAAGTGCAGAACAATGCGCACGAAGCCTTCTGTACACACTGTAAGTGCTTTGTTCTTGTACTGAGTTGGGTAGCCTATGCTGCAAATGCTGTGCACTCCTGTGGGGGCTTTCCTCAGGCTGCCGCCCCCTCCTCCTTTATTGCTGAGAGTTTTTATTCACCTTGTTATCCCGAGATAACAACATAATTAATTCAGGATCTCGAGGAAACAACACAACTAATTTGAGATCTCGAGAAAATAAAACCGTTATTTCGAGATCTCGAGAAAACAAAACAATTATTCCGTGATCTCGAGAAAACAAAACAATTATTTAATGATCTCAGCTGGATCACTGTATCTCTGTTGGTAGAGACGAAGCCGGGCCAGTCTTCTGTGGAGGTGCCACGGACTAATTTTGAAATTATCCCTTATTAAAAGACTTAATGCAATCTCTCCCTGTGTCAACCCCTGATCAAAATATTGCCTTATTAGGTGATCGATTATTCCAGACATTCTAATGACCAAAGTTGCGTCTATACAGAATGAGAAATAGCCCCAAAGTCGCATATCACAAGTCTCTTGGCGCACCTGAATGAACCATTTCTCAGCTGTTTACTTGAGATCATGAAATAATTGTTTTGTTTTCTCGAGATCTCGGAATAATGGTTTTGTTTTCTCGAGATCTCGAATTAGTTGTGTTGTTTTCTCGAGATCCTGAATTAATTATGTCGTTATCTTGGGATAACAAGGTGAATAAAAAAAAGGATTATATGAAGGGCCTCTCTCGGCTTCTGTAGTATATATTCTCAAATCACTTGTCTCTTTTTTGTATCTGTTTAACATACCATTCTGACAGTTTGGCCATATTGCTGTGTTGAACAGCTTGTTGCACCTTCCATTAAAGTGTTCACTTTTGTCCACATCTTCTTGCTTTATTCATTCAGTTGTGGGGAATGGTTAGTAAGGTTGATTCTGACCTACCATAGGCTATGTTGAGGTCACATATCTACTTTTTAAGTTCATGCTATAGTGCATACAATTTTAGAGATATAGCCTACAGTGGTGCTTGAAAGTTTGTGAACCCTTTAGAATTTTCTATATTTCTGCATAAATATGACCTAAAACATCAGATTTTCACACAAGTCCTAAAAGTAGATAAAGAGAACTCAGTTAAACAAATGAGACAAAAATATTATACTTGGTCATTTATTTATTGAGGAAAGTGATCTAATATTAGATATCTGTGAGTGACAAAAGTATGTGAACCTTTGTTTTCAGTATCTGGTGTGACCCCCTTGTGCAGCAATAACTGCAACTAAACACTTCCGGTAACTGTTGATCAGTCGTGCACACCGGCTTGGAGGAATTTTAGCCCATTCCTCCGCACAGAACAGCTTCAACTCTGGGATGTTGGTGGGTTTCCTCACATAAACTGCTCGCTTCAGGTCCTTCCACAACATTTCCATTGGATTAAGGTCAGGACTTTGGCTTGGCCATTCCATTAACTTTATTCTTCTTTAACCATTCTTTGGTAGAACGACTTGTGTGCTTAGGGTCATTGTCGTGCTGCATGACCCACCTTCTCTTGAGATTCAGTTCATGGACAGATGTCCTGACATTTTCCTTTAGAATTCACTGGTATAATTCAGAATTCATTGTTCCATCAATGATGGCAAGCCGTCCTGGCCCAGATGCAGCAAAACAGGCCCAAACCATGATGCTACCACCACCATGTTTCACAGATGGGATAAGGTTCTTATGCTGGAATGCAGTGTTTTCCTTTCTCCAAACATAACGCTTCTCATTTCAACCAAAAAGTTCTATTTTGGTCTCAGCCATCCACAAAACATTTTTCCAATAGCCTTCTGGCTTGTCCACGTGATCTTTAGCAAAGTGCAGACAAGCAGCAATGTTCTTTTTGGAGAGCAGTGGCTTTCTCCTTGCAATTCTGCCATGCACATCATTGTTGTTCAGTGTTCTCCTGATGGTGGACTCATGAACATTAGCCAATGTGAGAGAGGCCTTCAGTTGCTTAGAAGTTACCCTGGGGTTCTTTGTGACCTCGCTGACTATAACATGTCTTGCTCTTGGAGTGATCTTTGTTGGTCGACCACTCTTGGGGAGGGTAACAATGGTCTTGAATTTCCTCCATTTGTACACAATCTATCTGACTGTGGATTGGTGGAGTCCAAACTCTTTAGAGATGGTTTTGTAACCTTTTCCAGCCTGATGAGCATCAACAACGCTTTTTCTGAGGTCCGCAGAAATCTCCTTTGTTCGTGCCATGATACACTTCCACAAACATGTGTTGTGAAGCCCAGACTTTGATAGATTCCTGTTCTTTAAATAAAACAGGGTGCCCACTCACACCTGATTGTCATCCCATTGATTGAAAACACCTGACTCTAATTTCACCTTCAAATTAACTGCTAATCTTAGAGGTTCACATCAAATCAAATCAAATCAAGTTTATTTGTACAGCGCTTTTAACAATAAACATTGTCGCAAAGCAGCTTTACAGAATTTGAACGACTTAAAACATGAGCTAATTTTATCCCTAATCTATCCCCAATGAGCAAGCCTGTGGCGACGGTGGCAAGGAAAAACTCCCTCAGACGACATGAGGAAGAAACCTCGAGAGGAACCAGACTCAAAAGGGAACCCATCCTCATTTGGGCAACAACAGACAGCCTGACTATAATATTAACAGTTTTAACAGGTATAACCCTCAACTGTCCTCATGGGGCCGTCCTTCACAGGAGTGGGGCGATAAAACTCCGACCAGACACAGGGCACCAGGACGGATCAAGCAGGTCCGAGGGGCAGAAGAGGCCAGCATCTCAATCCCAGGATCAACATGTAACTCAGAGGGACAGATGGGGGGGGGGAGAGAGAAAGAAAACACGTTGTTAGGTATGCCCTAAAAATGACAAGTATTAAATCTGTGTGGTAGGCTCGCAGAGATGAGAGTCTTTACATCAGGCATGACGCACAATGGCATGTTAATATGGTAAAAAATATATCATGACCTGCTCTGGCTGGATGCTTGATTGGGTGATGGGAGCACACTCCTCAGCAATGATGAGATGCAGATGGGACTCTTAGGCCTGGCCAAGACAATTCAGTTACATTTCACCGGGTCTGGGACATGCGACAGAATGTCTGACGGCCGATTCCCTGCAGGCTACGATAGCCAGTCGAGGTCCCCACCGTCTCCACCAAAAGATTTCCTGTTGACTCCATGTAACTCAGAGGGACAGATTTGGGGGGGGGGAGAGAAAGAAAACACAGGTGGTTAGGTATGCCCAATGTCACCTGAATAAGTAGGAACAGTATACATATTGCACCGAGTACAAGCAGGGACTCCGGCAACTAACTATGACAGCATAACTAAAAGGAGAGAGCCAGAAGGTAACACAGGCATGAGGGAGCCCCGGGACATAAAGCAGCCAGCCACTGCACCGTCAACAAACTCGAGTGAGCAAGCGAGTGGGGACTGACAGCATCCATACATCCCAGTTTACCAAAACACTCTATGTCTGAGGACCCTCCAGATCTACTCCTTTACCTCATAAACACCATTAACAAAAGGCTTGACTAAACAGATATGTTTTCAGCCTAGACTTAAATGCTGAGACTGTGTCTGATTCCCGAACATTACTTGGAAGGCTGTTCCATAACAGTGGGGCTTTGTAAGAAAAGGCTCTGCCCCCTGATGTAGCCTTCAATATACGAGGTACCAGCAGATAGCCTGCACCTTTTGATCTAAGTAGGCGTGGCGGGTCATAGAGGAGCAGAAGTTCACTCAGGTACTGTGGTGCGAGACCATTTAGTGCTTTAAAGGTCAATAGTAGTATTTTATAATCAATACGAAATTTGATTGGGAGCCAATGCAGTGTGGATAAGACAGGTGTGATGTGGTCATATTTTTTCACATACTTTTGCCACTCACAGATATGTAATATTGGATCATTTTCCTCAATAAATAAATGACCAAGTATAATATTTCTGTCTCATTTGTTTAACTAGGTTCTCTTTATCTACTTTTAGGACTTGTGTGAAAATCTGATGATGTTTTAGGTCATATTTATGCAGAAATATAGAAAATTCTAAAGGGTTCACAAACTTTCAAGCACCACTGTACATGTGCATATGCATTCTTCTTGGTGTTCTCACAAAAAGGTGAAATAAATCAGTTTAAATTTGGCCTATGGACATAGCCTGGCCTATTCTCAGCCATTACAAAATCTGTTGTCTGACCATAATTTAACTGATATGTATACCACTATGCTACTAAACAAAATGCCTGTTTGTTTTATTTCATGTGAGATTTTGATAAATGTGAGCTTCAACAAAATGATAAGAGCACCTCTCTGAGTGTCATGTTTACGTAAAAAAAAGGTGTGCGAGCACGAGCATGGTCGCGCGCAAAAGTGTCCCGGTTTCAGACTAGGGAAATCTGGTCACCCTAAACATGGGGTACATCTGATAACAGGACACGTAGTGTGTAGTGAAAGTTCATTATGTCTAACTATTATAACTATTCTTTAAGTTTGTTTCTTAAGACAAGTATTTTTTAGGATGTTACCTTGTTTGTTGACAGTTTCGGCGAACACTTCCGCCTTCTTCAAAACAGTCACCAGATGTCGAGTGGTGACGTGCCTTATCAGCTGATGTACTCTATGGAGGCGTGAACGTCCCGCCCAATTTGACAGGTAGTCCACGCCTCCTGCTGTCAGGTCACTGCCCCAGGACTGCGCTCCAGGTGTGAGACAGCATGTACGCTCCCTCATCCCAGTTCATCGTCCTCTGCGCCCGCTTGCGTATCTCCACTGCCTCCAAAATCCAACGCTGGTATCTATTTTCTTCAGCGCGAATGACTCTGGCCTCTTCCCAATTCATTATATGATTTTGCCGTTTGTAGTGGTCTGAAATGGCTGATTTTAAGTTTTCTTGGTTTGCTTTTTCTTTTTCAGATCTTGTGAGTCTTTTTGTTGTTTCTTTTTCACATTCTAATTGGTGTTCTTTCCTGCGAGTGTGGAAGCATCTGCCCGTTTCACCAATATAGACTTTATTGCATGAATGGCAAGGGATTTCATATATGACGTTGCATTTATTGTCCAGTTGTATTTTGTCTTTGGGGTGAACTAGCAGCTGTCGGAGGTTCTTGTATGGTTTGACTGGGGTGTTTATGTGGTATTTCCTCATGGATCGTTGGATGCGTTCTGTAACTCCTTTTATGTATGGTAGTGTGACAAAGCCCCGGTTTGTTTTTTTCCTTTATTTGTGTCTGTAATTTCCCTTTTCGAATTGCCCACGGTGGATATTGGCAGTTTTTTAATGCCTGTTGGATGTGTTGTTCCTCCTCCTGTCTGTCTTTCTCCTCCGTGATGTTCTGTGTTCGGTCGTATAATGTTCTGATTACTGACATTTTGTGTGCGATGGGATGTTCAGATGTCCAGAGAAGATATTGGTCGGTGTGTGTAGGTTTTCTGTATGTTGTAATTCTAATGTTACCTTCTTCTGTGTGGTGTATTTTTAGGTCCAGAAACACTATTGTCTTGTCCGTTTCCTCTTCATGTGTGAATTTGATGTTGCCTGTCTTGTCTATGGAGTTTAGATGATCCGTGAGTTGTTGTGTGTAGCCTGTTTTGGTTATTTCAAGAATGTCATCAACATATCTTTTTCCAGAAGATAGGTTTGCATTCGTCCGGTGCTGTTTCTATGGCTCGGGTTTCCAGATCTTCCATAAAAAAGTTGCATAGAGTGGCAGATAGCGGGTCCCCCATTGCAAATCCCTCTTTTTATCTGTAAATTGTACCTCTGAATTGGAAATATGTGGAAGTGGAAATGAAATGTAATAGTTTTGTTATGTCATGTGCTGTAAGTTTTGTACGTTTTTTCAGGGTTCTGTCTGCTTTTAACCGGTTTTCTCCTATGTTGAGAGTGTTTGTGACTGGTGTTTTTGTAAAGAGGGATATGATGTCATATGATACAAAGATTTCATCCTTTTTTATCTTGATTTCCTTTAGTTCTTTCGCCAGTTGTTTTGAGTTTTTGCAGTGATATTCCGTGAGTCCGAGGAGTGGTTTAATTATGTCTGCCAATGTCTTGGAAAGGTTGTAAGTAACTGATCCTATACTGTCTACTATGGGTCTTAGTGGTGCTCCGGGTTTATGAATTTTCAGTGTGCTGTATATCCGGGGGGTGATGTCTGCTGTGGGGATGAGGTGGTTGTATGTTTGTTTATCAATTTTGTTGTTATCCATTAACGGTTTGAGTCTTTTTTTCTTTTCCTCTGTCGGGGCTTTTTTGAGTATTTCATATGTGTATGGGTCCGTGAGCATTTCATTCATTTGTTTTTCATATTGAATAGTGTCCATGATAACCATGGTCCTCCCTTTATCAGCCGGTAGTATTGTTATTTTCTTGTTCTTTGTGAGTGTTCCGATGTACAATGTACGCGCTGTCTCACACCTGGAGCGCAGTCCTGGGGCAGCGACCTGACAGCAGGAGGCGTGGACTACCTGTCAAATTGGGCGGGACGTTCACGCCTCCATAGAGTACATCAGCTGATAAGGCACGTCACCACTCGACATCTGGTGACTGTTTTGAAGAAGGTGGAAGTGTTCGCCGAAACTGTCAACAAACAAGGTAACATCCTAAAAAATACTTGTCTTAAGAAACGAACTTAAAGAATAGGACAAGTAGTGTGTCAGAAATCTTCTTATGAAGGGCTGGCCGAGCTTTCTCGGTGAAATAGTGATGAAATAGCATTTCAAATCGAGGTTCTATGTGCTCCATAAGCATAAGAAACCCAGGGTTCTCTACAAAGGCGAACGGCAGGTCACTCATTGCAATCATCTGTGCTATCTTGGCTATGGTCTCCTGTGCCTTTGCGCTTTCACGGGGCATTTTTTTCTTTCCTTTTTAAACTCTCCTGCAGCGTGAGCTGAGTGGTCTTTGGCTGCGTTGCCTGTGTAAACTCGCTGTATTGTGTCGGGTGTTTGTTTTTCAGGTGTCGTATTAAATGTAGCCCTTTCTTGTCCACCCCTTGAAATTCCAACTTTACATATTTCACAGTTTGCTATGGCAATGTTGTTGTCATCAACTTTGAAATACTGCCACACCGCAGACATGCTTTGCTTTCCGCTTCGAACTGCTTCTGTGTTCAACTTTGCCGGCAACAGGCAGCCAATAACTAATAGCGTCTCTGCTACAAAGTGATGTCGTGCCGCACACGTTGATGTTGCGGTGTTGAGACAAGAGGTCTGGTCTCACTCTGTGCCAACGCATAGCTATTGATGTGTTAAAAATGAGAATATATTATATAGCTATATATCCGATCCCTGATCGGGAGGTAATGCCCGATTCTGATCAAGTCTGAAACCACGTGATCGGGCCCGATTTCTGATCACATGATCGGATCGGGACATACACAATTAAAACATTTTTGAATGTGACAAACACCAGACGGTATGAGCAGGGCATTAATTGAATCAAAGGAACCTGTTGTAAAGTGTGTCCAAAGTCCTGACATGCTTTGACTCTTAAAGAAACAGAAGAGTGGAGCCTGGAAAGCTCAGACAGAAGTGCATCAGTGTTTTAATCTGATGGTCCAATGATGAATTCTGTCTTTGTCAGAGGAACAGACTTGTTTATTAGTCAATTGGTCTCCTTGTTTCAATAAGACAAGTATGGTTGAAAATGGTGATGCTTGTCAAAGGAGTCCAATACAATGACAAGAAAGGGATTCCTTGAACCAAGATAAGACATTAGCATGACTGTTATAAAGCAGACTCATGTTGGTAACATTTTCCAAGTGACTTGATGATCAAACTTCTTGGAAAAGGTGGCAGAGCGCTGCTTTGTATGAGGTATACAGAGACAAGATGACACCTTGTTGGCTTGAACATGCAACCTTCTGATCTGGAGTCATGCTGGTAACATTTTTCATTTGACCTGATGGTCAAAATGCTTCATGTTCTAAAAGAAAATACATATCCTATGGTTCAGTACAGCTCACCTTAGAACCTGCACAGCTCAGTAGATAGGACCAAGGTTCAACATTCTCTGAGTCCTTTTTCCCGCGAGTGCCGGCATTAATTACTAATCCTTTTTTAACTTTTTTCTATAAATACATTTCCAGTATCCTCTTCATTTTTATTATACTGTCGCTTTCATTTTTGTACTTTTCACTTTCGCTTTCCTTTTTCCGTTTTTTTTTCCCGTTTTTTTCTCTTTCTTTTTTCAGAAGAACGCCGAGACCGGAAGCTTTCTTTTTCTCTCCTCATGTGTAAAGTCCACAAGCGGAGGCCATCTGATCTGCTTTAATATCAACAGATCTTCATTTAAGGTACGTGAATCTTTTCATCATGGCACACCTTCAGCCTGTTCAGTGTGCTGAGTGCAGGATGTTTAGTCATTCTTCCTCCGTCACTAGCGATAGCTCTATTAGCTTTACTTGTGATAAGTGCAGATTAGTTAGCTCTCTGACGGATAAGATTTCAGTGCTAGAAGCGCGTGTCCAGGCTTTAGAGCAGGTTAGTGAGCGTGAGAACAGTGTAGTTTCTGTTAAGGAAAGTCTGGATGCCCTAGGTGGAGTTAGCAATCCCCCAACTCCGGCATTAGAGCCCTTACAGCGGGGTGAATGGGTGACGGCTCGGCGGCATAAGCGTAGAGCCAAAGCTACCGCTGAGGCTCGCCCACGGGAGCACCAC
Source organism: Neoarius graeffei (assembly GCF_027579695.1). NCBI lineage: Eukaryota > Metazoa > Chordata > Actinopteri > Siluriformes > Ariidae > Neoarius > Neoarius graeffei. Next base: position 8,008,099 of record NC_083587.1, read on the forward strand.
TTCTCTCCACGTCACGTGTCGAACAGGTTTGCTCTCCTTAGTGATGCACCCACTGAGAAATCTGAAAGAGCTCTGGTTATAGGGGACTCTATCATACGGCACGTGAAATTAGCTCAGCCTTTAGGGGCACCAGCAGCTTTAGTCAGGTGTATACCGGGAGCCAGGGCGCCGGACATAGCAGGTAATCTTAGGGTCCTAGGCAAGCACAGGTTCTCAAAGATAGTTATCCATGCAGGAGCTAATGATATACGCCTTCGTCAGTCTGAGGTTACTAAGAGTAACTTTGTAGAGGTGTTTAAATTAGCGAAGGTGATGTCCGATGCTGTAGTATGCTCTGGCCCCATCCCAATGCGGCGTGGCGATGTAGCTTACAGCAGGTTATGGTCGCTGAACTGCTGGCTGTCCAGGTGGTGCTCTGAAAACAGTGTGGGCTTTATAGATAATTGGTCTAATTTTGAGGGCACTGCTGGCCTGTTAGGGCGGGACGGTATCCATCCCACTCGGGAAGGTGCTGCTCTCATTTCCTGCAGCATAGGTCATAGTCTCAGAACAGGCCTAGTTAATTTCTGACAATCCAGAGCCAAGGCCAGGGAGCAGACAAACAGGCTAAACCGACTGTCTGCTAGCTGCACAGAGTCGTCACTCAGGGTCCACTACATCGAGACTGTGTCTGTTCCCCGAGCTCAACAAAAAGGTAGAAATTTTCAGAGAGTTTGTTCCAGTAACCTAATCAATATAAAATTAGATCAGACTGACTGTACAGCTGCTGCCAGCACCTTTGATCTAAAGGTGGGGCTATTAAATATTAGATCTCTTACATCTAAAGCGCTAATGGTTAATGAACTCATTAGTGATCAGGAGTTTAATGTACTGTGTTTAACAGAAACATGGATTAAGCCAAATGAATATATAGCATTAAATGAAGCGAGTCCTCCTGGATACAGTTATATACACCAGCCTCGTCTAACTGGCAGAGGAGGAGGCGTCGCAGTTATTTATAACGATTATCTAGGTGTAACACACAAACCTGGTTATAAATTTAATACATTTGAAGTTCTTCATACTCATAGAATGTATGTAGCCTCGAAAAATAAGTCTACCCAGTTAATTCCATTGCTTATTATTTACAGGCCCCCGGGGCCATATTCTGAGTTTCTTTCTGAATTTGCAGATTTTATCTCAGATTTGGTTATTTCCTTAGACAAAGCTTTAGTTGTCGGAGATTTTAATATTCACTTCGATAACCCAGAAGACCCTTTAAAAACAGCGTTTGTGTCCATCTTAGATTCAGTCGGGATTAAGCAGAATGTCATAGGACCAACCCATAATGGTGGTCACACCCTTGATCTAATACTAACATTCAGATTATCTCATCTCATTCTCATCTCATTATCTCTAGAGACATTCAGATTAAACGTAGACAATATAGTCATACTTCCACAGTCTGAAGTTATCTCAGATCATTGTCTCATCTCATTCAAAATATGTCTGAGTAATAATATATGCACCTCACCACGCTACTGTATTAAACGTACTTTCACGTCAACTACTGCACAGAGCTTTATAAATTATCTCCCAGAGCTGTCAACTTTGATTGGGTCACTGTCAGCCCCTGCAGAACTTGATCAGGCAACTGAATGCTTAGAGTCAACATTCCGCCATACTTTAGATAATGTAGCTCCTCAAAAAAGGAAAATGGTCAGAGACAAAAAATTAGCACCCTGGTATAATGATGACACTCGCACATTAAAACAGACCACTCGAAAATTGGAACGTAAATGGCGTCAAACAAAATTGGTAGTGTTCAAATTAGCTTGGAAGGAGAGCTTCCTGAAGTATAGAAAAGCTCTTAGTGCTGCGAGATCAACATATTTCTCCTCCCTTATAGAAGATAACAAAAATAATCCTAGATTCCTATTTAATACTGTAGCAAAATTAACCAGGAATAAGTCCACTATCAACACATGCACACCTGCAGTATGTAGTAGCAACGACTTCATGAATTTTTTTAATGACAAAATTGAGAATATCCGACAAAAAATTCAAACTACTAATTTAAGGTTAGACAATGAAAGTGACCTTGTAGTTAACAATATAACTGTATCAGATCATCAGTTAGAATGTTTTACTCCCCTAAAAGAAACTGAATTACTTTCATTAATCTCTACATCAAAAGCCTCAACTTGCGTACTAAATCCCTTACCGACACATCTATTCAAACAGATAATGCCTGGAGTAATTGAACCGCTTCTAAAAATAATAAATTCTTCTCTTATGATTGGCTATGTACCCAAATCCTTTAAACTAGCAGTTATCAAACCCCTGATTAAAAAACCTGACCTTGATCCCTGTCAGCTGTCCAATTATAGGCCAATATCAAACCTTCCCTTTATCTCCAAGATCCTTGAAAAAGCTGTGGCACAGCAGTTATGCTCATATTTACATACGAATAACATCCATGCAATGTATCAGTCAGGATTTAGACCTCATCATAGCACAGAGACAGCACTGGTTAAAGTAGTAAACGACCTACTGTTGGCGTCTGATCAGGGCTGTGTCTCGCTACTTGTGTTGCTTGACCTTAGTGCAGCATTTGATATCATTGATCATTCCATTCTTCTGGATAGACTAGAAAATGTTGTGGGAGTTAAGGGAATGGCCCTCTCCTGGCTCAGGTCTTATCTAACTGATCGTTATCAGTATGTTGATATAAATGGTGATATTTCTAGACGTACCGAGGTAAAGTTTGGTGTTCCACAAGGTTCTGTCTTGGGTCCACTGCTTTTTTTCTCTATATATGTTACCTCTGGGCGATATTATTCATAAACATTGTATTAGTTTCCACTGTTATGCTGATGACACACAGTTGTATGTCTCTGCAAAACCTGATGAGAGACACCAGCTTAATAAAATTGAGGAATGTGTTAAGGACATTAGACACTGGATGCTTATAAATTTCCTTCTGCTTAACTCTGACAAGACTGAAGTACTTGTGCTAGGACCACATACAGCTAGAAGTAAGTTTTCTGATTACACAGTAACTCTGGATGGCCTTTCTGTTTCTTCACGTGCAGCAGTAAAAGACCTCGGAGTGATTATTGACCCCAGTCTTTCATTCGAAACTCACATTGATAACATCACCCGGATAGCTTTCTTTCATCTCAGAAATATTGCAAAGATAAGAAATTTAATGTCATTGCACGATGCAGAAAAACTAGTCCATGCTTTCGTTACCTCCAGGTTGGATTATTGTAATGCCTTACTGTCTGGATGTTCCAATAAGTGCATAAACAAGCTCCAGTTAGTTCAAAATGCCGCAGCAAGAGTCCTTACTAGAACTAGAAAATATGACCACATCACGCCTGTCTTATCCACACTGCATTGGCTCCCAATCAAATTTCGTATTGATTATAAAATACTACTATTGACCTTTAAAGCACTAAATGGTCTCGCACCACAGTACCTGAGTGAACTTCTGCTCCTCTATGACCCGCCACGCCTACTTAGATCAAAAGGTGCAGGCTATCTGCTGGTACCTCGTATAGTGAAGGCTACATCAGGGGGCAGAGCCTTTTCTTACAAAGCCCCACAGTTATGGAACAGCCTTCCAAGTAATGTTCGGGAATCAGACACAGTCTCAGCATTTAAGTCTAGGCTGAAAACATATCTGTTTAGTCAAGCCTTTTGTTAATGGTGTTTATGAGGTAAAGGAGTAGATCTGGAGGGTCCTCAGACATAGAGTGTTTTGGTAAACTGGGATGTATGGATGCTGTCAGTCCCCACTCGCTTGCTCACTTGAGTTTGTTGACGGTGTAGTGGCTGGCTGCTTTATGTCCCGGGGCTCCCTCATGCCTGTGTTACCTTCTGGCTCTCTCCTTTTAGTTATGCTGTCATAGTTAGTTGCCGGAGTCCCTGCTTGTACTCGGTGCAATATGTATACTGTTCCTACTTATTCAGGTGACATTGGGCATACCTAACCACCTGTGTTTTCTTTCTCTCCCCCCCACCCCAAATCTGTCCCTCTGAGTTACATGGAGTCAACAGGAAATCTTTTGGTGGAGACGGTGGGGACCTCGACTGGCTATCGTAGCCTGCAGGGAATCGGCCGTCAGACATTCTGTCGCATGTCCCAGACCCGGTGAAATGTAACTGAATTGTCTTGGCCAGGCCTAAGGGTCCCATCTGCATCTCATCATTGCTGAGGAGTGTGCTCCCTTCACCCAATCAAGCATCCAGCCAGAGCAGGTCATGATATATTTTTTACCATATTAACATGCCATTGTGTGTTATGCCTGATGTAAAGACTCTCGTCTCTGCGAGCCTACCACACAGATTTAATACTTGTCATTTTTAGGGCATACCTAACAATGTGTTTTCTTTCTCTCTCTCTCTCTCTTCTCCCCCCCCCCCCCCCCATCTGTCCCTCTGAGTTACATGTTGATCCTGGGATTGAGATGCTGGCCTCTTCTGCCCCTCGGACCTACTTGATCCATCCTGGTGCCCTGTGTCTGGTCGGAGTTTTATTGCCCCGCTCCTGTGAAGGACGGCCCCATGAGGACAGTTGAGGGTTATACCTGTTAAAACTGTTAATATTATAGTCAGGCTGTCTGTTGTTGCCCAAATGAGGATGGGTTCCCTTTTGAGTCTGGTTCCTCTCGAGGTTTCTTCCTCATGTCGTCTGAGGGAGTTTTTCCTTGCCACCGTCGCCACAGGCTTGCTCATTGGGGATAGATTAGGGATAAAATTAGCTCATGTTTTAAGTCGTTCAAATTCTGTAAAGCTGCTTTGCGACAATGTTTATTGTTAAAAGCGCTGTACAAATAAACTTGATTTGATTTGAGTTACCGATACCAATTTCTGAAGCGAGGACATCCTTCAACGAGGCCACTGAAAGCTGAGTTCTGAAAGCTTCTCAAGCAGTATTTTGCGGCATTTTTTCGAGCAAGCCCAATGGACAAATTTTGTAAACATATTACATTAGGTTGCGAAATTATGAAAGGCACTTTGGTGAAAGAGGGCGGCATGGTGGTGTAGTGGTTAGCGCTGTCGCCTCACAGCAAGAAGGTCTGGGTTCGAGCCCCGTGGCCGGCGAGGGCCTTTCTGTGTGGAGTTTGCATGTTCTCCCCGTGTCCACATGGGTTTCCTCCGGGTGCTCCGGTTTCCCCCACAGTCCAAAGACATGCAGGTTAGGTTAACTGGTGACTCTAAATTGACCGTACGTGTGAGTGTGAATGGTTGTTTGTGTCTATGTGTCAGCCCTGTGATGACCTGGCGACTTGTCCAGAGTATACCCCGCCTTTCACCCATAGTCAGCTGGGATAGGCTCCAGCTTGCCTGCAACCCTGTAGGACAGGATAACACGGCTAGAGATAATGAGATGAGACTTTGGTGAAAGAGTTGTTAGCAGAGCAATATTACCTTTTTGCATGAGCTTGGCAAAATCCTAAATGGTCATCCTAGAGATTGGAGTCCATCTGAAAGTCTCTGCAAAAAGCCAACAGCATTCTGTTGGTGCATGACCTCAACATGATTTGAACATGCAACCTTCTGATATGGAGTCAGATATACGACCATTGCGCCTGAGCTAAAAGGTTATAGACTGAACCATCATGGTACAAAGTTTGCATCGCTCTGAACTCAAGCTTTTGCAGAGGATAAGCTCAATATGAAGCATAACCAGGCTGGATTTCCCTTCCCAATATCTCGTTTCGTCTTCTTCCGCTTTATCTGGGATCAGGTCGCGGAGGCAGCAGTCTAAGCATGGAAGCCCAAACTTCCCTTTCCCCAGACACCTCGGCCAGCTCCTCGGGAAGAACACCGAGGCGTTCCCAGGCCAGCCAAGAGACATAGTCCCTCCAGCGTGTCCTGGGTCTTCCCCGGGGCCTCCTCCCGGGGGGACATGCCTGGAACACCTCCCCAGGGAGGCGTCCAGGAGGCATCCGAAAAAGATGCCCGAGACACCTCAGCTGATTCCTCTCGATGTGGAGGAGCAGCGGCTCTACTCTGAGCTCCTCCCGAGTGACTGTGCTTCTCACCCTATCTCTAAGGGAGCGCCCAGCCACCCTGCGAAGGAAACTCATTTCGGCCGCTTGTATCCACGATCTTGTTCTTTCGGTCATTACCCAAAGCTCATGACCATAGGTGAGAGTCGGAACATAGATCGACCGGTAAATTGAGAGCTTCGCCTTTTGGCTCAGCTCCTTCTTCACCACGACGGACCAGTAAAGCGACCACATCACTGCGGAGGCTGCACCGATCCGCCTGTCGATCTCGCACTCCATCCTTCCCTCACTCGTGAACAAGATCCCGAGATACTTAAACTCCTCCACTTGAGGCAGGACTTCTCCACCAACCTGGAGAGGACAAGCCACCCTTTTCCGGTCGAGAACCATGGCCTCGGACTTGGAGGTGCTGATTCTCATCCCAGCCGCTTCACACTCGACTGCAAACCGCCCCAGTGCATGCTGAAGGTCCTGGTTTGAAGAAGCCAACAGGACAACATCATCCGCAAAAAGCAGAGATGAAATCCTGTGGTTCCCAAACAGGATTCCTTCCGGCCCCTGGCTGCGCCTAGAAATTCTGTCCATAAAAATTATGAACAGAACCGGTGACAAAGGGCAGCCCTGCAGGAGTCCAACATGCACTGGGAGCAGGTCTGACTTACTGCCGGCAATGCGAACCAGACTCCTGCTCCATTCGTACAGGGACCGGACAGCCCTTAGCAAAGAGCCCCGAACCCCATACTCCCGAAGCACCCCCCACAGAATACCATGGGGGACATGGTCAAATGCCTTCTCCAGATCCACAAAGCACATGTGGACTGGTTGGGCAAACTCCCATGAACCCTTGAGCACCCTATGAAGGGTATAGAGATGGTCCAGTGTTCCGCGACCAGGACGAAAACCGCATTGTTCCTCCTGGATCTGAGGTTCGACTATTGGTCAAATTCTCCTCTCCAGTACCCTAGAGTAAACCTTCCCTGGGAGGCTGAGAAGTGTGATTCCCCTATAATTGGAGCACACTCTCCGGTCCCCTTTCTTAAAAAGAGGGACCACCACCCCAGTCTGCCACTCCAGAGGCACTGTCCCCGACTGCCACGCGATGTTGCAGAGGCATGTCAACCAAGACAGCCCCACAACATCCAGAGACTTGAGATACTCAGGGCGGACCTCATCCACCCCCGTTGCCTTGCCACCGAGGAGCTTGCAAACCACCTCAGTGACTTCGGCTTGTGTAATGGACAAGTCCACCTCTGAGTCATCAGCCTCAGTCTCCTCAGTGGAAGACATGATGGTGGGATTGAGGAGATCCTCAAAGTATTCCTTCCACTGCCCGACAATGTCCCCAGTCGAGGTCAACAGCTCCCCACCTGCACTGTAAACAGTGTTGGCAGAGTACTGCTTCCCCCTCCTGAGGCGCCGGACGGTTTGCCAGAATTTCTTCGAGGCCGACCGATAGTCCTTCTCCATGGCCTCCCCGAACTCCTCCCAGTTCCGAGTTTTTGCCTCCGCAACTGCCCGAGCTGCAGCATGCCTGGCCTGCCAATACCAGTCAGCTGCCTCAGGAGTCCTGGAGGTCAACATGGCCCAATAGGACTCCTTCTTCAGCTTGACGGCATCCCTTACTTCCGGTGTCCACCACCGGGTTCGGGGATTGCCGCCACGACAGGCACCGGAGACCTTGTGGCCACAGCTCCGAACAGCTGCGTCCACAATGGAGGTAGAGAACATGGTCCACTCAGACTCAATGTCCCCCGCCTCCCTCGGAAGCTGGGAAAAGCTCTCCCGGAGGTGGGAGTTAAAGCCCTCCCCAACAGAGTGCTCGGCCAGACGTTCCCAGCAGACCCTCACCATATGTTTGGGCCTGCCAGGTCTGTCCAGCTTCCTCCTCCGCCAGAGGATCCAACTCACCACCAGGTGGTGATCAGTTGACAGCTCAGCCCCTCTCTTCACCCGAGTGTCCAAGACATAGGGCCGGAGATCAGATGAAACGACTACAAAGTCTATCATCGACCTCCGACCTAAGGTGTCCTGGTGCCACGTGCACTTATGGACACCCCTATGCTCGAACATGGTGTTCATTATGGACAAACCGTGACTAGCACAGAAGTCCAATAACAAAACACCACTCGGGTTCAGATCGGGGAGGCCATTCCTCCCAACCACGCCCCTCCAGATGTCACTGTCGTTGCCCATGTGAGCATTGAAGTCCCCCAGTAGCACAATGGAGTCCCCAGTCTGAGCACCCCTCAGTACCTCTCCCAGGGACTCCAAGAAGGCCGGATACTCTATACTGCTATTTGGGCCGTAGGCACAAACAACAGCAAGAGCCCTCTCCCCAATCCGAAGGCGCAGAGAGGTGACCCTCTCGTTCACTGAGGTAAACTCCAACACATGGCGGCTGAGCTGGGGAGCTATAAGCAAGCCCACACCAGCCTGCCGCCGCTCACCACGGGCGACTCCAGAGAAATGGAGAGTCCAGCCCCTCTCGAGGAGCTGGGTTCCAGAGCCCAAGCTGTGCATGGAGGTGAGCCCGACTATCTCTAGCTGGTACCTCTCAACCTCCCGCACAAGCTCAGGCTCTTTCCCCCCCAGCGAAGTGACATTCCATGTCCCAACAGCCAGCCGCTGTGTCCGGTGATCAGGTCGTCGAGGCCCCTGCCTTCGACTGCCACCCAATCCACACTGCACCAGTCCCCTACTGCTACCTCTGTGGGTGGTGAACCCACAGGAGGTCGGGCCCACGTCACCTCTTCAGGCTGAGCCCAGCCACCAAGCGCTTGCATACGAGCCCCAACCCCAGGCCTAGCTCCAGGGTGGGGCCCTGGCTGCGTCATACCGGGCGATGTCACGGTCCTCGGTTTTTTCTCCATAGGGGTTTTGGTGAACTGCTCTTGGTCTGGTCTGTCACCTAGGACCTGTCTGCCTTGGGAAACCCTGACAGGGGCATAATGCCCCTGACAACATAGCTCCTAGGATCATTCAAGCACACAAACCCCTCCACCACAATAAGGTGGCAGTTCTAAGAGGGGTTAATAGTGATGTTACTGAGAAATTTATTTAAGTTACTCATGATGCTACTTGTAGTGACGCTACTGCCCAACACTGAATTTCCCTTTGGACGGACACTTTTTGGAGACATCAACAAGATTTTGACAGAAAGCTTCTTGGGCAGGGGGCGACACGGTGGTGTAGTGGTTAGCATTGTCGCCTCACAGCAAGAAGGTCCTGGGTTCGAGCCCAGCATCTGATGGGGGCCTTTCTGTGTGAAGTTTGCATGTTCTCCCTGTGTCTGCATGGGTTTCCTCTGGGTGCTCTGGTTTCCCCCAAAGGCATGCAGGTTAGGCTAATTGGTGGCTCTAAATGTGTGTGAATGGTTGTTTGTGTCTATGTGTCGGCCCTGCAATGACCTGGCAACTTGTCCAGGGTGTACCCTGCCTCTCGCCCATAGTCAGCTGGGATAGGCTCCAGCTTGCCTGCGACCCTGTAGGACAGGATAAGCAGCAACAGATAATGGATGGATGGAGCTTCTTGGGCAGTGGTGCCTAATTGGTGCAACAGAAAAGCATTCACCCTATCATCTAGAGATTGAGAGTCCAAATCCTGATGTTGTCAAAAGTCAGGAAGGGAGAGGTGTTAACTGCAAGTAACACTAGCCAAATGTCTATGAGTTCCTACATATAGAAATGGGTAGACAGCTGGTGTGTGATGCTGTATGAGCAGCAGTTCAAATAGATAAGCAATAAGAACTGGCTGCCCAAATGACTGGTCCAAATTTAAAGACCTTTGATGAAAAACCAAACCGAAGCTTGCTTGCAAAAAGAAAGATCATGCCTCCAAGCTCAGAGACTCTTTGTTTGAGAACCCCAACCGTTTTTGGTTGCTTGTCAAATCATCCCTGACATAGCGTACTAGTCCCACGTACCTCCATGATGGTCAAACCTTTGTGACAAACAGTGTTGACAAAGCTAACTTGCTGAATTCATTCTTCCATTCTGTATTTACTACTCATGATACAACACCTCCAAGCACTGACAACACTCCAACTGCAACACTTATTCCTTGCTTGTCAAGCATCCAGCTCACTTTTGATGGTGTGATGAAAGCTCTATACTTGTTGGATCCAAAGAAAGCAAGTGGACCTGATGAAATCCCTGGGATGATTTTAAAGAACATGGCTCAAGCTATCACACCATCACTGTGTCGACTGTTCAACTTGTCTCTATCGTTAGGAACAGTTACTAATAAATGGAAATGCGCCAGCATAACACCTATTCATAAACGAGATGACGCATCTATCGTTGCTAATTACAAACAGATCTCCCTACTGAGTATCATTTCTAAAACGCTAGAATGGAGTGTCTTCGATCATTGTCATCACCATTTGTTTCCTTATCTGTACCACCTACAACATGGATTCCAAAAGAGGAAATCAACAGTGACGCAGCTAATTACAATCTACCATGATATCGTGGAAAGTATAGCTAGTGGTAATGAAGTTGATGTGGTTCATTTTGATCTATCAAAGGCATTTGATAAGGTATCACATCAATTGCTGTTATTCATACTGCAATCATAAGGGATCTCAGGATCTCTACTTCAATGGTTCAAGAGCTATTTGCGTGACAGACAGCAGCGTGTCGTCTTGGATGGTGCTTATTCTGACTGGTTACCCATATCATCTGGTGTTCCTCAAGGCTCCATACTTGGACCACTTCTCTTTCTTATCTATGTCAATGATATGCCAGATTATGTACAAGGTGACTCCAAACTTGCCCTCTTTGCTGATGACTCGAAGCTGTACAAAGTTATCAAATCTGAACCATGTAAGGAATCCCTTCAAGATGACATTGATTGTATTCACCGCTGGAGTGTTGACTTGCACATGTCATTCAACGCTTCCAAATGCAAAGTTGTCAACAAGTCTAAGAAAAGAATCCAAACCGCTAATTACCAGTACCATCTTGGTACTGGTAACTAGTTCAGTGCTAGTTAAAATGGCACCCCCCGTGGCAAACGTGTTTGTGATGCACTCCTGACACCGATTGTCTTTATTGTTTATTTTAGTAATTTTGATTTTAACAAATGCTCAGTGCTTGTACATTAGGATCACTGTGGCAGCGGGGGCGTGGTCAAGCGCCGGTCTGTGACAGGAGGGCGGAGTCAGGGAAGGTAAGTGGCAGAATCACTACACCTGAGAGCAATTAACCTGTTTGTGTGTCTTCCCAGTGACCGCGCCCTATATGAGGAGGGAGAGCGAGAGCAGAAGGAGCTCATCCCTGAACCAGATGCCGGTTGTGTGTGTGTCTGTGCGATTGATTATTGTTAGACTGAAAAGTGTGGCAATAAAGCCAAATTATAAACCTGATCTCTGTCCTGCCATCCTCTGTGCTCCACCCACACATAGGGAGTCCTACAATCACCTACAGCAAAGACACACTTCTGGACATTGGTAAAATTCACCACGGGCCCAGTCCAGTCCTTCTGGACTTCTCATCGCTGACACCGACCAAAGCTACACCGACACCATCCGGCAGGCCGCATCATCACCAGACTCGAGTAGGCGAAACGACCGACGATCCACGCACCCAAAATGGAGGCGCGGTAAGAGAGGCGGGCTACATGCTAGGCTAAAGGCTAGAGCTACAAGACCACTGCTACCTAGCCTTCTGCTAGCTAACGTTCGCTCGCTCGAGAATAAGATGGATGAGCTGAGAACCAGGCTAACATCTCAATGTGAGATCAGAGAGTGTTGTGCCCTGATTTTTATGGAAACCTGAACTACTGCAAGCCTGCCAGACCTGGCCACTGAACTACAGACCCACTCCATGCTCCGCAGAGACCGCACATCTGCTTCCGGTAAAAACAAAGGTGGCAGTGTGTGTGTTTATGTTAACAACAGATGGTGTACAGATGTACAGGTGGTTGAAAAACACTGTTGTGCAGACATTGAAGTGCTGATGGTGAAGTGCAGACCCTTTTATCTACCAAGGGAGTTCAGTGCTGTGTTTATGCTGGCTGTTTACATCCTGCTGCGGGCCGACCGCACTACAGCACTAGGACTACTACATGACATCGTCGGCAAATACGAGACCACACACCCAGATGCTGTGTTCATCGTTGCTGGGGATTTTAATCATTGCAACCTGCAACCTCAGGACTGTGCTACCAAAGTACCATCAACACGTGAGCTTTCCGACAAGGGACAACAACATCCTGGACCATGTCTACAGCAACGTGAGAAATGGCTACAAGGCTGTGTCCTGCCCCCACTTTGGACAGTCTGACCACATCTCTGTGTTCCTCTACCCAGCTTACAAGGCCTTTCTCAAACAAGCCCCCCCCAGTGAGTAAAACTGTTAAAGTTTGGAATGAAGAAACTGATCTGGTGCTCTAGGCCTGCTTCAGTTCTACAAACTGGGATGTGTTTAAGACTGCTGCTTTGAGAGAAGACTGTTCTGTGGATTTAGAGGAATATGCATCTGTGGTCACCAGCTACATCAGTACGTGTATTAATGACATTGTCCCCACCAAGCACTGCAAAATATATCCTAACCAAAAACCTTGGATTAACAGTGAAGTACGCTCCATGTTACATGCACGCTCCACTGCTTTTGCCTCTGGTGACGCACATGGATATAAAAAGGCCAGATATGACCTACGCAGATCCATCAGGGAAGCCAAGAGGCAGTACAGACTGAAGCTGGAAGGATATTACAACACCTCAGACTCCAGATGCATGTGGCAGGGCCTGCAACACATCACCAACTTCCAGCAGAAGAACAGCAGGGTCACAGCCAACCACAACACATCACCAGATGAGCTGAACGAGTTCTATGATCGCTTTGACACCCTCAATACCAACCAACACAGAGGGATTCTACCAACAGAGGCAGCACAGAGCTCTTCACCTATTGTGACCATAACCGAGGTGAGCAAGGTCTTCAGGAGGACTAACCCCCGAAAGGCAGCCAGCCCTGACAACATCCCCGGCTGTGCTTTGAGGGCCTGCTCCACACAGTTAGCAGAGGTCTTCACAGACATTTTCAACCTGTCCCTCTCCATGTCTTCTGTGCCCACATGCTTCAAGACCACCAGGATAGTGCCCCTCCCAAAGAAAAACAATATAACATGCCTGAATGACTATCGCCCAATTGCACTCACTTCAGTTGTAATGAAGTGTTTTGAGAGGATAGTCATGTCATACATCAAAAAGGGCATCCCAGACACAATAGACCCCCTTCAATTTGCATATCATCAGAACCGTTCAACTGATGATGCCATCAATGCAGCCATACACACAGCCTTGTCACACCCGGAACACAGGGACACCTATGTTCGAATGCTGTTTGTGGACTACAGTTCAGCCTTCAACACCGTCATCCCCAGCAGACTGACAGAGAAGCTCTCCACCCTTGGACTGACATCCTCCCTCTGCTGCTGGGTCCTGGACTTTCTCACAAACAGACCCCAGGCTGTCAGAGTCGGTACCAGAACATCCAGCACCAAGACAGTGAGCACAGGGACCCCCCCAAGGCTGTGTGCTCAGTCCACTCCTGTACACCCTCTTCACCTACGAGTGCACCCCCACCCAGAGCAACACTTCCATCATCAAGTTCGCTGACGACACCACTATCATTGGACTGATCACCGGCGGAGATGAGAGAGCCTACAGGGAGGAGGTGGCTCAGCTGGTCTCCTGGTGCCAGGAAAATAACCTCTCCTTGAATGCTGAGAAGACCAAGGAGATGATTATTGACCTGAGGAAGAGGAGGAGAGACCAGCACACCTCGCTGCACATCAACGGGACACAGGTGGAGAGGGTGAAAACATTTAAATTCCTCAGAACTCACATTAGTGAGGATCTCACCTGGACACACAACAAACAGCAGACCATCAAGAAGGCTCAACAGAGACTCTTCTTCCTGAGGAAGCTGAGGAAATTTGGACTGTCCACCAAACTCCTCAGCAACTTCTACAGGTGCACAGTGGAGAGCGTCCTGACAAATTCCATCACTGTGTGGTACGGGAACTGCACAACTCAGGACAGAAAGGCTCTCCAGTGTGTCATTAAAATGGCACAGTTCATCTGTGGAGCTGTCCTCCCCCCACTACAGGACATTTACAACACCTGGGTCACAAAAAGGGCACAGAGCATCATCAGGGACCAAACACACCCACAACACAGACTATTCACGCTCCTACCATCTGGCAGACGCTACAGGAGTGTGAAAGCAAGGACTACTAGACTGACAAACAGTTTTTACCCCCAGGCCATCAGGCTTTTGAACCACGGATTATAATCACCATCTACCTCTATATTTCCATCAGGCTTTGAACCACGGATTATATTAGCAATTTTGCACAAGACATTGCACGGTATATCTACCTCTATGTTTGCACATTGTTTGTTTGCCTCTCCTTTTTTCAATGTTATCTTCATTTTTCATTCTACTTTTATATTTTGCATTCCATATGCACTTTATATTTTATATATATATTTCTTTTTATATTGGTAAGCATAGTTTGGTTGGGCAGTTGCAAAATAAGAATTTCATTACCCAATAATAAACCGCTGTGTCTGTTATTGTGTACCATTTATGACAAATAAACATCTTGAATTTTGAATCAGGTCCTTGAATATGCAACTGAAACAAAAGACCTTGGTGTTACTGTGTCAAGTGACCTAAAATGGAACAAGCACATCGAGGATAAGTGTGCGAAGGCAAATAAGACCCTAGGACTGGTGAAGAGAACTTGTGGAAGACGCATTAAAGAGGTGGCAATGAGGAAGACTTTATATTGCTCGCTGGTAAGATGGCAGCTTGAGTACGTCTCCAGTGTATGGTCACCATACACTGTGAAACATATCAAGCTAATTGAAGATATTCAACATAGGGCAACAAAGTTTATTCTGAACTATCCAGAAGACATGTGCTACACTGAAAGACTCCGCGTACTTCAGCTTCAACCATTGGAGCATAGAAGGAACATCACTGACCTTATTCTCCTATACAAGATAAGAAACAACTTAATTGACACTGACCTCAAACAGCACCTCCTACCTTCTGCATCCTCCTACAACACAAGGAACTTTGACAGAAATAACTATATTCAGCCTCAACACCACAAGCAAACCTACTACAGAGCCACCTTCCTCCCAAGAACAGTTGGTCTCTGGAATAAGCTTCCAGCTGAAGCTAAGTCAATAAAATTGAGACTATCGCAATTTAAGAAACATGCAATTAGCTACTATCATAATCAACTGTCACAGTACAGACCTCATTAACTCTTTACTTGACTATTGAACCCTATTTTATAGCCCATCAACTTTGATAATTTTGAAGAATAAGATCAAATTATATAAAGACTTATATATATATATATATATATATATATATATATATATATATATATATATATATATTTTTTTTTTTTTTTTTTTTAATTTATAGCAGAAAAGTTTATCAATTGGGACGAAAGTCCTGTAGCGTCCACCTGTCACAAGATTTAGTTTTAGAAATTTTATCATTACCTGCTTCTCGTTTCATTTTATTGTAACTGTATTTATATATTGTGACAAAAAAAAAAGATGCTGGCTTTATGTGCCTCAGAGGAGTCTTTATTATTCCAGCCCCACAGAATTTTAGTTTCTGGCAGAAAACAAACAAACAAAAAACCCCAATCCAGACATGTTCAGAACAACCAAATGGGTCCAGGCATGCAACATTACACTTTTTAAAATTACATTATAATTGTTATTAGTAGAAGTGTGTGAGGGTTAAGTCAGTATCTCACTGGGCTGCGACAGCCTGCGACTAGTTGGAGACACAACAATTGTGATAAAATATAGGAATTAGCGACAATTTTCACTTGGAATCACACTGAACTGATATTCACATATTTTATCGCAATTGTTGTGTTTCCAACTAGTCGCAGGCTGTCGCAGCCCAGTGAGATACTGGCTGAAGAACTCGCACTTCCTGTCTCACGGAAACTGACTTGAGAAGGGTTCGTGACAGCTTTGCGACACCAGCTTCTTCTTCTGTGTTTTTTATTGGCAGCTTGCATACGATGTGCACTACCGCCATCTACAGGGCTGAGGTGTAATCCTTGAGGGAGTTATACTACTGCTTTATCAAACTGATAAAAAAAAAAAGTGGAGAGCAGTGAAAACTTCAGACTCTATTGGCTAATCCTGTTTCCATCAGATACCTGACTATAGCTGCTGTCTGTCTGTTGGGTGCACTAAGCAAGGTACTCAGTGATATGGGTGTCTTAATTGCCCTTTGCATCTTCTCCCTCTCATTAGAGTACGCTGAACAGTGAACTAAAACATGTTCCACTCCCTCCCTTTCTCCACAATGCATACAGGCTCCTGTCTGGTGCTTTCCCACAATGTGTAACCCACTATTTAGACCTGTGTGTCCAATCCTCAGCCTTGTAATCCACACCTCCTCTCTATGTTTCAGTTCCCCACTCCATCTAATGCCAACCTTCTTCTGTAAGCTGTACAGATGTCTTCCCCTTTCCTCTTGGTCCCATCGATCCTGCCACAATTTGTTAATGTTTTCCTTAAGTATAATTTTCATTTCTAATCTACTTAAAGGAACTTCAAGTTCTACGTGCTCAGCCCCAGTTGCTTCTTTTGCCAACTTATCTGCTGCCTCATTACCCTGAATTTCTCTATGGGCAGGAACCCAAAAAAACCTGCAGCAAGGTTTTTTGCTGTGTTATCTTGTATATTATCTGATATATTTCTTCCAAAAGATCCTGATGGTTTGAAGACCTTCCGCTAAGAATACTAATTAATGAAGACATTGAGTCTGAACATACTACCGCTTTACTGGGTTTTGTCTCCTCTACCCATTGCAGGGCCAATATTATCGCTATCATTTCAGCTGAAAAAATTGAAAGAAAATCTGATGTCCTTTTTGTAATTTGAACATTAAATTGAGGGACGTGTACTGCCGCACCTGTTTTGCCATCTTGGTCCTTTGAAGCATCGGTATAAATTTGGACTGTGTCATCAAACATTATATCAATATAATGTTGTACAGTCTGATAAACACCTCCAGTTTTAACAATCTCCTTTGCTTCCATGTTGACTTGGGGAAAACAAAAAAACCAAGGGGGAATGATCGGTCTGGCAGAAGTTTTACATACAAGGATACCACCTAACCCCACCTGATTTGCCGGCTGGTTTCCCTCCCACCCAAAGCTATGTACAGAATGTCCATATTCCCAACAATCCATAAGTACTCTTTTGGTAGGGTGACTGTCGTTGTGTCCCTGAAGGGTTAACCAGTACATACTTGATAACTGAAGCCTTCTGAGATCCAGTGGCATCTCCCCTGATTCCACCTGAAGCGCTGGAATGGATGAGGTCCTGAAGGCACCACAGCATGTGCATAAGGCTTTAGCTTGCACTCTGTCCAGTTCTAGAAGAGAAGTCTTAGTTGCTGAATTATACACTATACACCCATAATCAAGGGCCGGTCTGATCAGTGCAGTGTATATTCTTTTTAGGGATGTACTTGTTGCCCCCCAGTCACTTCCTGCTAAACATTTCAATATGTTAATACTCTTCTTACATTTGTCTACTGTTTTCTGTAAATGTACTTTAAAGGAAAGTTTCACATCAAACCATACACCTAAGTACCTTATACTTTCTACCTGCTTAAGTAGCTGCCCATACAATCTAAGCTCCATCTTAGGATTGACCCTTTTTTTGGAGAAACAAATGACCTGCGTCTTTTCTACAGACAAATGAAAACCCCACTCATGAAACCATTTCTCCACTTGACTTATAGCAGCTTGCATCCTACTCTTTAGGCTACAGATACTTTAACCCCTCATCCATAGGGCCCCATCGTCAGCATAGAGGGCCCTATCAATTCTAAGGTCTACATCATTAAACACATCATTAATCATAATATTAAACAACATAGGGCTGCACACACTCCCTTGTGGAGTTCCATTTTCAATATTATATGTACCAGAAAACCTTGCTCCAACTCTCACTTCTATAGTCCTATTATTCAGAAAGTCCTTAATCCAGTTATACATTTTCCCACCAATTCCCATTTTGTTCAGTTTAATTAAAAGGCCCTCTTTCCATAACATATCGTAGGCTTTTTCTATGTCGAAAAAGGTTGCCAAAACCATTTCCATTTCCAAAACCAAACCATTAATAAATAAATGTTCGAAATAAATAAATTCATTCATTCATTTCCTTGTTCACCTGGGCCTTCCTAATTTCGTTCTCTAAAATGACAATTGGATCCATGGTGGTGTGCCCAGTCCTAAAACCGCTCTGATGCGGAGAGAAAAGGCCTCTCCTTTCAATCTCATACACCAATCTCTTAGTCAACATTCTTTCCATTAATTTGCACAAGTTTGACATTAGAGCTATTGGCCTATAGCTCCTGACCTCCGTTTTGTCCTTGCCTGGCTTTGGTATAGGGACAATTATAGAATGCTTCCAACAGGAAGGTAGCCGTCCCTGTTCCCACACCTTATTATACAGTTTTAGTATTACACTCTTAGACATATCAGATAGCTGTTCAATTAGTTTATAACATACTCCATCTTTGCCTGGAGAAGTATTTTTTGCACCAATGAGAGCTCTCTTCAGCTCAAATAATGTAAAATCTTTATCAAGTGCGTTATCACTGACTTCCTTCCTGCCCAATAGTTCTGCATTATCCTGTATCACCTGTTTCCTCCATACTAGTTCATCAGTAGACAGATTGTGGGAGCTATGAACTTTCACAAAGACTGCAGCAAGCATCTCTGCTTTTTCAGTATTCGTTACTGCTTCAGAATCATTATCTTTAAGTACTGGCAAAGAAAAATCCCTCCTTATTCCTCCCATCTTCCTAATCATGCCCCACACATCCTCAATTTTAGTATCTGACCCAAGGGTGCCACAAAATTCCCTCCAGTATTTCTTTTTAGTGTCTTTAATAATCCT
This sequence comes from Neoarius graeffei, assembly GCF_027579695.1. Classification (NCBI taxonomy): domain Eukaryota; kingdom Metazoa; phylum Chordata; class Actinopteri; order Siluriformes; family Ariidae; genus Neoarius; species Neoarius graeffei. Next base: position 8,027,074 of record NC_083587.1, read on the forward strand.
TCGAGCTTTAGACTGAGCTTGTTTATATGCTATTAGATTATCAAAGGAGTGATTTAATTTCATCTTCTTAATGCTTTGTTCCTAGCCTTAACAGCTGCTTTGCAATCATTTGTCCACCAAGGGACCATTTTCCTTTGCCTGACGCCAGTGGATTTACCTATGGTTTCCTCTGCAGTGTCACATATTATAGCCGTGATCACTGAATTCAATTCCTTGACATCATCACCGACATGTGACAGAACCCCCATAAGTTTAACATCCGCGTTCATACTATATAGTCCCCAATTGGCCTCTCTCATATTCCACCTAGGATGCAAATTGTCCTCCAAATGAACATAGTGCTCTCTTATCTTGACCAAAATAGGGAAGTGATCACTTCCTAAGGAGTTTTTAAGCACTTCCCACTGAGTGGTTCCTGCTACCTGTTCTGATACTATAGTGAGATCTATGGCTGAGTCCACCCCACGCAACACATCAAATCTTGTCCCCCTTCCATCATTCATGCACACTAACTTACAATCATCCATAAACTCTTCGACTACCTGCCCATTGTCATCTGTTCTATTACTTCCCCATAGTGTGTTGTGGGCATTAAAATCCCCACAAAAAATCAATTTGCTACTTACTTGCCCACAGATTCTCTCAAGTAGCTCTCTTGTAATCTTTAGACATGGATTGTAAAAATTAACCACTTCAAACTTTGTATCCCCAGCCCACACTTCAGTCCCAATAACTTCCGCTTCTATATTTAATTTTAAAGGCTTATAACTAAGACCCTGCTGGATGAACATAGCTACTCCTCCTCCTGGTCCTATACCTCTATCCTCCCGTATAGCTGTGTATCCAAATATTCTGAAGTCCAGTGATGGTTTCAACCAGGTTTCCTGTACGTATATGATGTTTGGTTTATCATGTTGCTTTTCAATAAAATACTTAAATTCTTGGCCATTTGCTATTAAGCTTCTGGCGTTCCACTGCAGTATGGACAGTACCATCACAATCCACCACCACATGACTGCTGACTTTCATTTACCTTTGCTGTTAGTATTTCATTGATTGCTTCAAAGGACAGATCTTCCATTCCAAGATACTTCTTAGCTGCTCGTATGATGATATAGGTTTTTTGTGTCCTACTTTCTACTGTTGCTGAACAATTAATACATTCCACCACAAATGCAACAAATTTCCATTTGTCTACAATGAGGGTGTTGTCGTTGACATTGTGTCTCGGAGTTTGAACAAATGTTTGCGGTAGAGGCTGGGAGGCAGAAAATACTCGGGCGATGGGCTTTGCTTTGCTATTCACTTTCTTAATAGCTTCGGCGTAAGACAATTTCTCCTTTGCTCGCACATTCTGTACTTGCACTGCTTTTTTGTGTTCCTCGCACCCTTTATATGCCGCACTATGTTCGCCCCCACAATTACAGCATTTTATTTTTGTACCTTCAGCGCATTTGCCATAATCATGTTCGCCCCCACATTTGGCGCAGCGGGGTTTAGCACTGCATACCGCGGCAATGTGTCCGAATCTTTGGCATTTGTAACACCTCATGGGGGGGGGGGGGAATATATAGTCTAACGCTGTAACTGACATACCTAATTTTAATCCTGTCTGGCAATTTATCCTCATCCATCACCAGCATAACAGACAGACTTGCACTTTTAATTCCATTTCTTGTGATAGGTAGACGCTTCACTTTAATAACTCGTGCACCCCTCACATTAGTTTTAATCTCTTCTTCAGACATGTCGGTCGATACTCCTGAAATCACCCCCAAAACTTTTCCTCTCTCTTCCCACACCTGTGGTTTAATCGCTTTCCCCAAGAATATCTTACGCTTCATTAAACCTTGTTGCTGGTCTCTATCTCGACAAACAATCATTAGATTACCATCTCTCAAAGGCAAGACTGCAAGAACATTTCCGACCAGTTTGTGAACTTCTTCACTGGCCTTTATGGGATTGACAGTACACGGGGATTGAAATCAAAGTATTACTTTTAATTCAGTTGGTTTACCTTCCTCCCTACTGCTCTCGTCAAATTCAGATGATTGTCCCTTCCTTCTCTTGTTATGATTAACCGTCTGAAATTCACCTGCTTCAGTGCGTCTTTCATTAGCCTGTATCGGGTCAATGCCTTGCTCCATACCATCTATTTCTTCTCCCTCATCCTCGCCTGCCATCCTGCTTCCTCCCGGATCACACCTCAACCCCCCTCTGGATATGTTCTCGGACAACTTGAACAATTTATATTAGTGAATAATTACGAAAACACACACAGCACCAAATGTCTGCTCGCCCAGCAGCTGCCCCACAGCCGCTCCGCCTGTGACACTAGCGATGCATTTGCGGCTATTTATTTTCTCATCTCATTATCTCTAGCCGCTTTATCCTTCTACAGGGTCACAGGCAAGCTGGAGCCTATCCCAGCTGACTACGGGCGAAAGGCAAGGTACACCCTGGACAAGTCGCCAGGTCATCACAGGGCCGACACATAGACACAGACAACCATTCACACTCACATTCACACCTACGGTCAATTTAGAGTCACCAGTTAACCTCACCTGCATGTCTTTGGACTGTGGGGGAAACCGGAGTACCTGGAGGAAACCCACGCGGACACGGGGAGAACATGCAAACTCCACACAGAAAGGCCCTCGCCAGCCCCAGGGCTCGAACCCAGGACCTTCTTGCTGTGAGGCGACAGCGCTAACCACTACACCACCGTGCCGCCCGGCTATTTATTTTGTCGCACTAATTTTCTGAACATGTTCAAAATATCAGCGATGAAGGAGCGACACTTTGCGACTCATGCGAGGAAATTGAGAAGCCCCGCGAATGTTTCAAGACACTTTTGAAACTCTCTCGCGCATGACGTTCGCAATTTGTCGCAGCCCAGTGAGATACTGGCTTCTGGGTTGGGCTGGGATAGGCGTCCTCCACCCTGAAACTCCGCTCCAGTCCAGGTGGTGGCGGTAACGCGTCCAGTAGCTGCTTCTCCAACCGCCAGAAAACACTGGAGAAGAAAAAACCGCCGCTCGCCTGAGCCGCTTTAGCCCCTCGAGTTATAAAAATAAAAACACGTTATTGTGTCTGGCTCTGAGGATTTAAAACCCTGAGGTAAGTTAAACTGAAGGTGTGTGGTCGAATCCCAAATATATCTCCACTTTACTGTTTCAGGAACTACGTTCAGTATGAAATAATGCCGTGTGCACCCTAGATAGTGCACTATTTATCCACTCAGGAGAGAGTTGTAGTTTGGCTAACCTGTTTAGTTGTATATTGAAAGTATTTAAATCTTCACTTCAAGTTTATTTCCATCACGGGTTGTTTTTTTCCCCTCTTTCTCTAAATTGCGACTTCCTCGCAATTCCAACTTTTTATTTCTCAAAATTTCAACTTGATTTCTTACAGACTTTTTTTTCTCGGGGTTTTTATTTTTAAAAATTATTATTATTATTATTATTATTATTATTGTTAAGCTAATCAGGCAGAATCACCCCCTCTGCAGTGTGCTGAACAGAAAGCTTTACACACTGAAAATGAAAATGGATGAAATCATAGGGGACTGTTTTAGGCATGGTTTCCCGAACCGGGAGGTCTTGTTGTTGGAAGAATCGTATGGTGTTGAGCTCGAAGCCTCTGATCCCTGGAGAGAGAGAACTGTGTCTAACAATTAGCTCTGGCAGCAATGAAACCTCTTACTTTAACTCAGGGCTGGTTTTATACGCAGGGCTTTATTAGGCACTGCAAACTCTTCTTCTTCTGCGTGTTTCTTCTTCTTCTTAAACTTCATCTTCCATACAAATTTCGATTTCGAATAACCCAATAACTGTACATCGCACACAGAAACAATACATCAAAACGTGCGGCTCGATCGGACTAGGTGTGCTATTACTTTGTTCAGCATTCTACGATTTTTTTGCGACGTAGTCGCGAAAAAATCACGCAAAATTTCCCATTCATTTCAATGGGAATAAATGAAGAAAAAATCGCACATTTTCAACGTTTTTCAAACATCCGCTGCTCTGGCATGCTTTCACCTAGAGACATGATTCAAACTTTAAAACGGAGACAAATTTATCCTGTGTGGATCTGGCATTCAACTTTTTTGCTAGGTTGTATACTTTTTGATCAGTCGCAGATCAATCACCATGATCAAATCTGGAGAAATTCAGACTTTATAATGGGTGTCTATGCAGTCGAGCTAGAGTGTACACAGCTTTAAAAAAAATGCTCTACATTTCTCATTAAAACTGTGTTTTCAGCCACAAATTTCACTCTACCAGAGCATTTTTTTTAACATAGTTACTGGGAGACCAAATGGTCTCCCAGTGGCCATATTTGGTCTCCTAGTCAATGCCAAACCAGCTTCACAGGGAGACCAAATTTTAAACCAAGTTATGTCTTATCATTTGGTTCAATCAGTTGCAATTAATTAACCAAGTACCATGTAAGTATACATTTAACAAGGAAAATGAAGATCTATGTTATAAGATATACACACAAGCTCATTTTGGTTAAGAAAAACAAAACTAAAATTTGGTTACTGAGATGGCTGATGTCAGAATCCGATGTCATTACTGTGTAACTTTGAGTGTCATTGACATAACACAAGGGCAAATACAGCCCCAATTACATACTGTATAATGGCGCCCAAATTACGGGCTTGTCAAAAGGCCCAAAATAGAACTTACGAAAATCGCCCAAATTAGAAGAAAATATCCTGTTTCATAAGGGTGGAGAACCCAAAATATTTTTAAATTATTGTTAAATGTCATTTTTTGGCATATATATTTCAATTTGTTGTTCAGTCACTTCATAACATGAAGTGAACATGAAATGCATCTAGCGATTACCGTAAACCGTGTCTGAGTCTCTGACGTCTGAATGTTGTAAAATATGCTTCCTTTGTTCATGTTGTGAAATTCTCAACGATTCATGATAACACGTGGCTGTCGGTTTGTGATACTGTTGATAGTATACAGGGTTTTTTCTAGAAAAATTTAGTATGAGGGCGCTCACCATGGCGAGGGAGCGAAGCGGGGGGGATGGTGCCGGTTGCCCCCCCCCCCCCCCCCCCCCGCCGTGCAAAGCCTTTGAAAAATGCTCCAATGGGACATTCTGAGGCTATCTGAGAGGGAAATTGTAACAAATTGTCTGTCAACATTGAAAAAGAAAAAAGTAAGGCCAAAAAAAAAAAAAAAGTGTGTTTCTGGTAACATGAAATACTAAAATAAGGTCAGTAGGTAGGAAAGTTTTTTTTTTTTTTTCTTTTTTTAATTTTGTTCGAAAAAATTAACACAAGTAAACATCTTACAAAATAGTATTTTGGCACAGAATCCTTTATACCACACATCATAATAAAATAAGTGTTTTAAATCTTTAAACGAATAAAAAAAAATATCGCGAGAGTTCGAGTTATGATCTACGGAAGCGATATTTCATGATATTTTCATGTAATAACGTGAAAACACCTTATCAAGAAATAACGTGAAAATAACGTCCTAGGCTACTTCCATTAAAAGCAGACGGCCTAGCCCAGCCTACTGTAGAACTTGGGTCGAGCAAAAACATGGCTGAATCCTGAATGACTCCTATTTGTATAAATAGGGGACTACATAGGTGGCAAAATGTAGTGTTTTTCCCTGCCATGGAAGTGCACTTGTATACTGAAAAGTAAGCAATTTGCATTACAGCCTTGAATGAGGATTCAAAATGGCGGCTCGGCTCAGTTTATGCAGGAGGGCTGATAGAAGTGGCAAAACATTTTACTTTTTATTGTTTCTTTCACAACTTGAATGCATTGAAACAAAAAATTATGACAAACTAACGCCGCTTACACTAAAATATCGAGGGAAATTTGTAATAACTTTACGGTCGGCAATTTCGACGTGGAAATTCTCGATCGGTTGGGTTACCGGAAACACACTTTTTTTTTTTTTTTTTTTTTTTTAATTTGGCCTAATCTTCTTCTGCCCTGGACAGTCTTTGGCTTTCTTCCGCTTCGTGCCGCGGGATGACATCTTTAAATGCCCAAGTGTCAACAAAAACAACTCGCGAACTACTTCTGTCAAAAGCTCCCATGCCGGTGGGTGAAAGGTCATTCAGTCTCGAGAAATCTTGCGCTACAAGTCAGCTGACCTTGTATGTAACCCATGTCAAATCTCGCGAGAGCAGCCGCGACAAGTAAACAACTAAACAACATGGCGCCTCAGTCTGGAAAACGCCAATTTGGATTGTTTTTGCACCGTCTGGCGGTGTATCTACTATGATTGGAATATTTTTGGAGCAATTATAACGTATTTGATGATCAGACACATTGTCACGTAGTGTTGCTGGGATGTTTTCACGGAGTCGGTAAGGGGGCGCACGCCGAGAGTAAGAGGGCGCAGCGCCCCTGTTCCCCCGTTTAGACGAAAGCCTGGTATAGATTGCAGGGATTAAAGTATTCCGGCCCCCTGCCGGATTTCCGGCGTGCAGTGCTTGACGCGCAGTCAAACTTGACATGTGGGTGGGTTGTCCAGGAATGCATTCCCATTGTCTAACTTGTTTGACTGACAGCTACGCTCAGCCATTCCCTACTCGGATTTTGGCGGACTGTTTGCCGAGTGACCGATCCATTGACGGTAAACAAGGATCGAGTGGACTTCAGTGGCGACTATGATATTGAATTTACACTTTGTTGAATTAATTCAATATTATAGTCGCCACTGAAGTCCACTCGATCCTTGTTTACCGTCAATGGATTGGTCACTCGGCAAACAGTCCGCCAAAATCTGATTAGGGAATGGCTGAGCGTAGCTGTCAGTCAAACACAAGTTAGCCAATGGGAATGCATTCCTGGACAGCCCACCCACACGTCATGTTTGTGCCAAAACTGCAAGCAAAAAGTCAGGGAGCACAAATGAGAAAGCTGGAATCGCAACCAAAATAAATTACGTCAAACAAAGCTGAGAAAGACGCGGAACAAAAATAAAAGGTTTCTGAAGAGTAATAGACTGATATTTTGCACGATTACACGAATAATTTGTTTGCCAGTCTAAAAAAAGTACTTTTTTTCTTTTTGTGTATTTTGATTTGTCGTTTTTGTTTGATATTTCAAAAGTATTGTATGAATATTTTGGCACAAAATTGATTCCATAAGATTCTACCGTAACTGGATCCATTAACCACTTGCCCACAAAATAAGAGATTTTTCTTTGTCCTTTTTTCAGTGAGGTAATATTTTCAAGATTGAAAATATGGTATTTGGTCTTCTAAAACAGCACCTGTCATTTAAAAATACACTGAGTATATCAATAAAATATTTTTAAAGAATAAAGTTCTATTTCTTTGACCTATCTGACAGACATAACTCCCATTTTAAAAATCACTTTCATTATCCCTGTTGCTATCGTCAGTGAATTTCTGTCAGATGACCTGATGATAGACTCAGCCATTATGGATCTTTGGTAGTTATCGTGTGGAAGCAGACTTTATAATTTTTGGGTGTCGACAGATAGAGTTTAAATAAATTAATAGCGAAAAAACTATTTCGTTCACGAGAGAAGCCCACAGTTATTTTTAAAAAATGCTATCGTCAGTCTGTCAGTCAAATGCACCTGACGATAGCAAAATTCAAGCCCTCACCACGCACATGTTGACTGACGCAAAGAGGAAATTCTACTGCGCATGATTTTTGTGACAGCAGACATTTACTTCCGGGCAAGACTTGGAGTTCTGACAGCTAGATTTCATCAAATAAATCAAGGTAAGATTTTCTGTCAGCTATCCTGACGATAGAAATTTTTGACGATAGAAACATTGAGAATATATTTGTGCATTCATATTTAAATTTTTCTGGAGGAAAACTATCGTAAGTTGAGATAAATCAGAGCCACTTGAGACCCTTTCAGCCGACAGGCCATTTCAATGTGTTATTTCCCCGCAAAAGTGACACAGTCGTGTCTATCGTCACTGTTCTGACAATTATTGTTGATATTTCAATTTTGAAAATAAATTTTATCTTTTTTATTTCAATATTTTATTTTATTATTTGGTTCTAGTGATGAGGTATTTAATATTATTACTAAATTTGTCAGATTAATAATCAAATCAACAGTTTTGTTGCTATTGTCATCTAGAGTGTCTGTCAGAATATGATGGTAGACGTTAGTTTGTCTGTCAGATTTTGATGATAGAAACTGATGTGTTTCTATTGTCATTTAGCATGTCTGTCATGTCAGGCTTTTATTAATTAGTTACCAGGACTACTGTCCTAAAATTTACTGTGAATGTCCAAGACCCCAAATGCTACTAGAAAAACTTAATAGAATGATCAAAATAATCAATTCAGCAATTTAAGGAGATGGGACTTAACTGGCCTCTGTTATGGTAGAATCTGCCCATAGCCAATGCTGCAGCACTTGTCCAGGAATTAAAGGATGTGTTGCAGTCCTATGGTTTAGGGCTGCAGCAGGTGACCAGTATTTTACTGGATAATTGTGCGGTTATGCGGGGAAAGAAGGCAGGCCTCGAAATGGAGCACTTTGTGTATTTCTTTGTGAATCTAACTATCTGATTTAAGTTATCACTTCATGTAGAAGTTGATGTTTGTTATTTATACACTTGACTTTCTATTTTCTATTAATATCTGTGTATTTAATTTGCCATTATTTCTGATGAACAAAGTTAAAAGTTACTGAAATGTTGAAATTGTTTAATTATTTGAATTATTAAAACTGTTTAAAAAGTAAACCACTGTCCTTTTAACATACCCTAAATTAAATGGTTACAAAGAGTTTATTTTTCCAATGCTAGACTGAATTTCACATACCCTTGTAACAGTTCACTTTGTGATTGTAGGTCAATTTGTAACCTGTTAAGGACAAAGCTTAGCAGCAAAACTTGATATCAAAAGAAATCCTAAATGCTACATGTAGCATATTTTGGTGAGGTGCACTTATACCATCTACTGGCCGTTTTTGGTATTGCATTTTCAAAAGTCAAACTTAAGGCCAATTTATGCTGACAACGCAGTCCTCGCAGATGGCGTTGCAGATGATGTCTGCGTAGCCCCCCCACCTTCGCAGACGCTCTGTGCGCACCTCCCAAAAATTGTGACCACCGCAGAAGCCTCGCAGACAGCGTCACAGACAAGAGAGCTCTGATTGGTCCACTCTACATCCGCTGTACACGCACTTCCGCTTCCCTACTTTCCCGGTTTGGTTTGTTTTCACTACCGCCATTTTTAAAAACACGAGCGAAGATGGAGCAGCACGAAGAGCGGTTGATCGAGGAAGTACGTACATCTATACGACTCCAGTTCTAGTCATTATAAGCAATCGGAGGATAAACACTCCACTAACCACACCCACCAACTACTCCTAGCGACTTCGCGCCCCCTTGCGTTGTGGCAGTGAATAACATCGCGCACACCTATTACTCCCAGCTCAAAGATAAATTACAACTGTCTGCGAAAAGCTATCTGCGAAAGCCTTGTCGCAAGAGCATGCAGAGGCCCTTAGTCTGCAATCATTCATGCAATCTTTTTGACCCTGTGAATGTGTTCCTGTCACATTATGACCCCTGCAACCACATAAAACGTATATATATGCCTATATTGTGTGCGCCAACTCTTCCAACCGACCGGCCATATGGTGAATAGAGTCGTTTGCATGAGTCTAAAAAGTTCAGGCTCAGGATTTTTTTTTTGCTTTAATCCCCGAGATTGACAAGTGATCATCATGCTGGGTCATGGTAGACCTAAGACAACTGGTAAATCACATAATAAGAACAGCAGTTCATATATTCATGGAAAACGCACAATCGATGGCATTATTAAGTCTACAGGCGGGGGAATGGGGAGGTTTATCACACAACAGAACAGTCAGAAGACATCAGACGATATTGTTGACAAGGTCGAGGTCATTGACTTGTCGTCTGCAACAGCTGCCTAACAGTTGCCAGGTACGCTATGGATTTTTATTACATATTTTGTGAGACTTTTATGTAATCTGCTTTGTACCAGCTTATTTTTAAACTTGAGTGAAAATTATTGTTATCCCATTTATGCCCAAATTAATTTAAACCAAATTATATTGGAAGTTGAATTGAAATAGATGTGCGCCCAAATAGATGCTGTGATCATAATTAGGCTTACAAAATATTTTTATCTTTTTTATTTATTCAGAATGTTGGAGAAAACTTTTGACTTTTTAGATACAGCACGACTTTATACTTGCACATGATTATGTAATTTCTATTATTTTTATTGCTCGATATATTTATAATTGGTTAAAAAAATTACTAAAAATGATGCGTCAAAAATTTTCGGCACGCTATGCGCGAAAATGGTAAAAAAAAAAATTTTAGGCTCGCCATGGTGCCCAAATTAAAAACCTGTCTTTGCCCCTGTAACATTTGTGGTTGGTAATTGCTCTTGATAGCTGTGTAGTCACTGTAGTGCGTTTGTCTGTATGGTGATTGGTGAACCATTTTGCATCGCAGAATATGCCTCAGCGGTGCAACCGCATGGACTCTGGGGCCTGTGATTGTATTGCCCAGACCAGTTGGTCTCCTAGTGGAAAATCCTTAAAAAATGCTCTGCACTCTACACATTATTTTCTCAAAAGTTGGAGTCACACTTGTCTTGATTCACACAATGTGTCTACCTAAACAATAGGATTTACAGTTTTCACACAAGAAGCCTCAAAGTGACAGGTTCACAGCCCAACTGCTCCATTGACTCCCATTATAATCCCAACAGTGCTTTTACTACAAAATCAGAAATGTCAGTTGTTTTCAACTCGCTCTGTTGTCCACATTTTTTACACTAGGGACAAAAAAATTACATCAGTGTGTTCATGAGAGCCTTGTAGCGCTCAATGTGAAAGAATTTTGTGAATACCTCCTTTTGTTTTCGTGTAAATCACCGTTGTTTGAGGAGAAGGAAATTTTGAGAAAAGGCTCTCTTTGCCTGTAATCTTATGTCTATGCTCTTCACCTGAGCACAGTCACCAAGGCAACCAGCTCCAGTCAGGGAGCAGATGGGGGAGGGGCTGCTCTCTCTCTCTCTCTCTCTCTCTCTCTCTCTCTCTCTCTCTCAAACACACACATGATCATAGCATCATAGCAAGTCACACATTCACACAGTACAGTACAACTCCTGCAATAGCGACTGCTACGCCCACTGCATCACTCTCACGATTTCCCACAGGGGAATTGTCTAGTTAAACTTATTCATTCAGGGATGTGTTCTCTCTCCCTCACTTTTTATCCTTTATACAGGAGTGCCTATGAAAACAGGCACATTTTAAAATTTGCAGACGATACCGTCATTGTAAGTTTGCTACACAATAATGAATACAGCCATGGTCCAGTCTTGGAGGATTTTATTAGGTGGTGTGATCTTTCTTTCTTGGTGCTTAATACATCCAAAACAAAGGACATGATTATTGATTTTAGAAATCAGGCTCCAAACCATGGTCCCACAGTCATCAAGGGCCAATCTGTTGAACGCGTGGATAATTACAAGTATCTTGGGATTGTCATTGATGATAAATTGACTTTTAACAAGAACTGCGAAGCAGTATGCAAGAGGGGACATCAGCGGTTGTTTTATCTTCGGAAATTGTTCCGTTTTAACATTGATAAAACTATGCTGACCCTATTTTATTGTGCTTTTACTGAGTCATTGTTATCTTTTGCCTTCGTGTCTTGGTTTGGTAATCTGTCACTACAGGACAAAAACTCCCTGAACCAAATAAATGGGCTGGGTGGCTAATTGGGAAGCCTCAACCCACCATGTCTTCTCTTTATGACATAGTTACAACGTAAAGCTACCTGTATTCTTACAGATGACTCACACCCTTTGCATGGTGAGTTCCAGTTTCTTCGCTCTGGTCGTCGTTTTGGGGTCCCTAAGGGAAGGACAAAACGGTACAGAAAGAGCTTTGTACGAACAGCAATTGTATTGCTGAACAGTAAGGCCCAGAGGTGAATAATTTTGTTCATACTGAACAATTGATGATGAAGCACTTTTTAAAGATCACACTTTTAAGGATTGTATATGTTAGGATTAGGGATGGCGAAAACTAAAAAAAATCTTGACCGACCACCGAGCCTCATTAGCCGGTTAAAGTCGGTTAACCTATGCGTTTAAACAGGGATGCAAACGGCGCGCCTTTTGGCAGATGCCGCCTTTTTCACGGCTCGTGCAGATCCGATTTTTTTTTGGGGGGGGGGCGTGTTGGAGTGTCTGAATAATTTCATCAGAGTAAATTCTGTATTAAAATTACTACATAAGCAAATGCCGTTACAGTCCATGAAAAAGTCGGCATCTGCGCCTTTAGTTCGTGTGGAGAGATATGATCTGCAATAACATGCATTGTTGGCTGCAGACTGAAACATACTTTCAGAATGCACTGGCCAAGGCAGGACTAAACTCGATGTGTCTTCTAATAATAATTTAAAAAAACCAAACAGAATAGTAATTTGTAAGCTAAAAAGCCTGTCTACACTTTTTTTTTTTTTTTTTTCTTTCGCCGAGTGGCAGCTGTGTTCAACTGGGGCGGGACATGACTGAATGGGTGTTTCTGATTTGTCAGCTGTCTTTAACTGGGGCGGGACATGACTGAATGGGTGTTTCTGATTTGTCAGCTGTCTTTAACTGGGGCAGGACATGACTGAATGGGTGTTTCTGATTTGTCAGCTGTCGTCCTTACACCGCATGGCATGGCCCAAGTGTTTACAACACAGAATTCCAGGTTATCCGCTCCAAAATCGGCAGCTTCAAAACGATTGATTTTTTTTTTTTTTTTTTTTCACCGACAACCAAAACAAAATTAACCGGTTGACGTTGATTCGGTCAACCACCTGTCAAACGGTCATTGGTTAACATCCCTAGTTAGGATGTGTGTACTGTTGTTTTGTCTGTTACAATGTATTTTATGTAGCTGTTATTTTGTATTGGGATCGCTGAATTCCTGCCTGTACAACGAATTTACCAGTACTATGGTATGGTACAAAAAAAGAAACCTTGGACCCGCCCTCCATTCTCAAACTGCCGCTAGGCCATGTCCCCACTGCCACATACATACCCCCGCCGGTCGACTTGGGCCGAGGAGCCATCCATCCTGCAGTGGACTCCCCCTTCAGTGGAACAGGAAGTCTGCCACCACCATCTGTGCCCCAGCCTGTGGACCACCTCGAATGTAACCATGTAACCTCCTGGAGGGTGAGATACCAATGGGTGATCCGCACATTGGCATCCGTCATGCGGTGGAGTCACTGGAGGGGCACGTGGTCCGAACAGAGAGTGAAAGGGCACCCCAGCAGGTAGTATTGGAAGCTGAGGACCGCCCACTTGATGGCCAGGCACTCCTTTTTAATGGTGCTGTACATACTTTCGTGCATCGAGAGCTTGCAGCTGACTTACAGTTCTTTGCTCTCCACCTTCTGGTACAAAACGGCCTCCAGCCTTCTGTCTGATGCGTCTGTCTGTAAAATGAAGGGGAGAGAGAAGTCAGGGGAGTGTAAAAGTCCCCCCCCCACGCACACTGCACCTTTTACCTTGGTGAAAGCCTGTTGGCACTGCTCCGTCCACTGGACCGGATCTGGTGCTCCCTTTTTAGTGAGATTAGTCAGTGGGCTGGTGACATCTGAATAATTAGGTATGAACCTAGGATAGTAGCCAGCCAACCCCAGGAACTACCTCACCCCCTTTTTGGTCTTAGGCTTCAGGCAAGCCGCAATCGCAGCAGTCTTGTCAATTTGGGGATACACCTGCCCATGACCCAGATACCGTACTTCCACCCACCCACCCAATTGCACATTTTTTTTGGGTTAGCTGTGAGACCCACATGCCTCAGTGACTCTAGGACAGCCCTAAGGTGTTCAAGGTGCCGAGGCCAATCATTGCTGTACGCGGTAATGTCGTCAAGGTACATTGCCACATAGGCAGTGTGGGGATGGAGGATATTCTCCATGAGCTGCTGGAATGTGGCGGGAGCTCCAAATAACCCAGAAAGAAGCGTGACAAACTGGTGTAATCCAAACAGTGTGGAAAAGGCCATTTTCTCTCAGGATAGAGGAGTTAAGGGGATCTGCCAATATCCCTTTATTAAATCCAGTGTCGAATAAAAGTGAGCAGCATCTAACTGATCAAGCAACTCATCAATGCGAGGCATTGGGTATGTGTCGAATTTAGACACCACGTTGACTTTTTTCTATAGTTTACAAAGAACCGGACCGATCTATCAGTCTTGGGTACCAGGACCGCCGGGCTGCTCCAGTCACTGTGTGATTCCTCAATCACAGACGTGGAAGGAGAATACAGGAGGACACCATTGGTGCGGTGGGCCAGCTGTGGGGAGCCAGCCCTCGTCTCTGGTGGGGGAATGGGTTGGGGACGGGAAGAGAAGGGAGAAGAGGCGACCCATCCGCTTGCTGTCGGAACCGGCATCAGATGGCCCTCCACCAACTTGATGGCTTGCTCCAGGGACGCTGAGCGATGATGCTGGACCCAGTCTGCTGTTACTTCAGGAAGTTGAGCGATAAACTGTTCCAGTGTCACCAGATCGATGATCCTGTTAGTGTCATGGTCTTCCACCCTCAGCCGCTATTGGTCGAATGCTGGCAGCTTGGCTGGCTGACCTCTTCCAATGTCCGTGTCCAGAAGCACTGGCGATGTTGTTCCGGAGAGTGGCCGACACACTGCAGGATGGCTCTCTTCAGGTCGGTGTATATGAGCTGGCTGCCGGCAGCGAGCTGCTGTGTGGTGGGCTGTGCCTTGCCAGTCAGGAGCGGAAGTAGGCGTGCTGCGCGCTGCTCGACTGGCCACCCCCACACTTCGGCTGCTGGCTTGAAGTGAGCAATTAAAGCCTTCCGGATCGTTGTACAGGCCCATCTTTGTGAAGGTGCTGTGGGGAGGGTCCGCTGCGGTCGAGGTCCCCGACAACACAAGCAGATGCCGGAACGCTTGGCAATCTTCCTGCTGGGCCAGTATCAAGGCTTCAAAGCATTGATCTTGTTCCTTCCGGAGGGCGGTCAGCGCTTGATTCTGGTTCTGCTGGGCAGTAGCGAGGGCATGGATGAGATCTTTCAATGGGGAAGACTTCATGTGGTGGTTCCCTTCTGTACTGCCGGTTTTCGGCACCACTCTAATACGTCCCTCATGTGGGTGGAGTACAGAAGCATGGCAGGCGAGAGATGACGTTCTCACACACCTTTTTATTTTCGTGTTGTTTTTCAGCTTTAATGTCCGTTTAGGTACACAGACGTGTGCGTACACACAGTTGTGTTTTGGTCTGGGGAAATCTGTTCTCTCTGCTCTCTCCCTCTTTTTCTGTTCTCCACAGTCACTGCAACAAACACACACACACACACACACACACACTTAAGTGACAACAGGTGCATTGACTTTGCCACTCACCTTCCCTGGCCCCGCCCTACATTCACAAACTGACACTAAGCCACGCCTCCATTGCCACAAATGTTTGAAGTTCTTCATACTAATGGCCCTTTTCCACTACCCTTTTTCAGCTCACTTCAGCTCGCTTCAGCTCACTTCAGCCCGACATGGCTCGCGTTTCGACTACCAAAAACCAGCACGACTCAGCTCGTTTCAGCCCTGCTTAGCCCCTAAAACTCGCACCGTTTTGGAGTGGGGCTGAAGCGAGCCAAACCGTGCCGACTGAGGCTGGGGGCGTGAGTAGACACTCCCCTGTGCACTGATTGGTGAGGAGGAGTGTCCTCACATGCCCACACACGCCCCGCGATCTGTAAACACCGTAAACCCGGAAGAAGGAGAATTACGAGAATTTCTGAAGCCTTATGCGCCTCGCCTCATCTATACGCTCTTGCCAGTATCTGTTGGCGTTGTCGGTGACAACAAGCCACAGCACCAAGACCAGCAACACTAACGACTCCATGTCCTCCATGTTTATTGTTTACTATCCGGGTCGTGAGACTACCGCTTAAAAGATCACTGAATCAGTGACATACAGAGCATCGTGGACGAGTTCGCGGAGCGCAAGGCTCGTCGTATGCCCTTCAAATAATGCGCGCAGTAGGCTATTGATGTTTTATTATGAGCCATGTACAGTATGTCGCCTAATGTTTTTTTGTTTCTGAGTTACATGTTCGTTTGAAGGACTTAATGTACAAAATAACATAGTTGCACCCCGTAGTGTTGAAATTGGTAAACACAGTGCATTCAGTGAGGTTTGCACCGCCCTCCTTTTATTTCTGACTCTTCCTGTCACCGTTGCAACCTCTGAGCGCTCATTCGTATGCCCTTCAAATAATGTGCGCAGTATAGGCTATTGATGTTTTATTATGAGCCATGTACAGTATCCTAATGTTTTTTGTTTCTGAGTTACATGTTCGTTTGAAGGACTTGATGTACTAAATAACATAGTTGCACCCGGTAGTGTTGAAATTGGTAAACACCGCAGTTGCGGACATTTTGTAGCCTAAAATGATGTTATGATAAGCTTTAATAAAGGGCCCGGTCATTTGCCCCGCCCCCGGCCCGGCTCTGACTTGTTCCGCCACTGTCACTGATGTCACTGTTTGCGCTGCTTAACGACATCACATGACGTCCACCCACTTTCGCTAACTCCACCCAATGTGTCCACCCACTTCCAGCCAGCACGGTTCAGCGCGGTTGTAGTCGAAATGCAACTCCAACAGCCCCGCTCAGCTCGACTCAGCTCGACTCGGCACGGCACGGCTCAGCCGCGTTTGTAGTGGAAAAGCGGCATAACTGTCCAGGCTTTTGTGCCATGCTGAGATAATCATTATAAAGAATCGTGATGCCTTCTCTGCCAGTTAGATGAGGCTGGTGTATATAACTGCAACCAGGAGGACTAGTTTCATTTAATGCTACAGACTCCTTTGGTTTAGTCCATGTTTCTGTTTAAACACAGTACATTAAACTGCTGATCAGTAAGAAGTTCATTAACAGTTCGTGCTTCAGACATAAGAGAGAAAATATTTAAGTCTTACCTTTTACAGTAGGTCAAAGATGCTGGCAGCGGCTGTACAGTCAGTATGATCTAATTTTATATTAATTAAATTATTAGAACAAACTTTGAGTACTTCTACTTTTTTGTATAGCTCGGGGAACAGGCACAGTCTCAATGTAATGAAACCTGTGTGATGACTCTGTGCAGGTAGCAGACAGACAGTTTAGCCTGTCTGTCTGCTCCCTGGCCTTGGCTCTGGATTGTCGTGGATTAACTAGGCCTGTTCTGAGACTATGAGCTATGCTGCAAGAAATGAGAGCAGCATCTTCCCGAGTGGGATGGATACCGTCCTGCCCTAACAGATTTGTTTGATTTTTAGCTGTGTGAGGACATGAAAACAGAGACATCCATGGATGGAGAGACCTCAGAAGCCTGTGTGAAGAAAGAGGAGACGCTGGAGCTGAATATCTACAGCTATGGAGACAATCTTGACAACCCACCTGAAGGTCTCTCCATTAAAGTGGAAGATCCTGACGATAAAGACTATCTCTGTAAGACATTAGGCCACTCTGGCGCTCAGTAACACTCGCTGTTTATTCTACCCTGCACACTATCTGGTGCACTAAAAGTGCAATATAGTACATTTGGCATGTAGCCTCAGTCTCTCTTATAATTTTAATCAACAATTTGACATTGAAATTTAGATTTTTTATTGATTAAAGTATGAACTTTGTTTATAGAGCATGTAACATGGTAGCGAGGAGTGAGAGAAACTTTGTTTGTTTATTTATTTAAAATACTTTAGTCGTTATAAACCGAGGATGTTAAGCTGAACAAAAAAAGCATGGAATATCACACAATGGGTGTGTATTAAAAAAATCTATGCTGCATGGTTTTATTTTCATATCACAGCATGGCCCAAAATGTATGATTCCCCTCAAACCATAGTGATTTGCTTGTTATTGCAATTTTGAATTTATTAATGAATGACACATTCAGTATTTAATTTGTTTCTGTTTACATTTAATGTTGCAGAATGTCTGTCATTCTCTCCAGCCAGTCCTGTGTTTTATTCTGAGACAAAAAAAAATGTGGGATGTCGTGTGACTGAGAAACCAGAAAGCACAAAGTCCTCTGTCCTGAAGACTCTTCCATCTTGGGAAACTTACTGACTGATACCTGGGTCTCCTTCCATAAATGTTAAATAAATGTGTTGTAACGTATTCACCACATTAGAAGATTATAGTTTTTTTCCCCTCTTTCTTCCACCCATTTGTCGTCCAGTGTGGTCACCTGCTAGTATCCACCCACTAGCCAGGTCTCTCTAACCATGTGAGTGAAGGCTAACACGTACTTCCTCCAAGACATGTAAAGCCATCAAACTCCTCTTTTTCAATTGCAGCTCATGCTGTGTCACATGATGGCAAAACGCACCTGGAGGACAGTGCTATGTGCTCTGTTCCCCACATGCATAAGCTCGCAGAAGATCCCAACCAGCTGTGATTTAATAGGGGACAGAGAGTATGCCCCTCATTATGCCTCTGGAATGGAATATTCAATAAGAGACAGTGGGTGTGAGAGACAGGAGTCCAAATATATGGTTTTCGGGGCATCACAGTGGCGCAGCTCCGGGGTCCTGGATTCGATTTTAAGCTCGGGTTGCTGTCTGTGTGAAGTTTTGCAAGTTCTCCTCCCCGTTGGACTATTTATTTATTTACTTTCTTACTGTGTGGACAGAAGAAGAAGAAACTTTTTGTCACATGCACATTTCAAGCACAGTGAAATTCATCCTCTGCATTGAACCCATCTGAAGCAGTGAACACACGTGCGCACGCACACACCCAGAGCAGTGGGCAGCCACACCAGAGCACCCGGGGAGCAGTCAGGGGTCAGGTACCATGCTCAAGGGCACCTCAGCCCAAGGCCGCCCCACGTTAACCTAACTGCATGTCTTTGGATTGTGGGGGAAACCAGAGCACCCGGAGGAAACCCACGCAGACACAGGGAGAACATGCAAACTCCACACAGAAAAGCCCTCACCGGCCGCTGGGTTCGAACCCAGAACCTTCTTGCTGTGAGGCAACCATGCTAACCACTACTCCACCGTGCCACAGTTAATTTTGTTTGTACCTGCATGTGCTTTTCATAACAAATTTGGGAAATTCTGTTCTCCAGAAGATAAGCAAACAAGTAGCTGAATTTAAAACAACCCTGACCAGGCAAGTTCTAAGAGAATACTGTAAATACGTCATGCAGTGCCACAGTCATGTTAATGAACATTCGTTTTATTTTGCCCTGCAAGCTTCGTATCTGACCATTTGTTTACTCCCACAAGGAAGTAAAAAAAAACCCTCATACTCGTATCCAGTGCTGGCACAAAATATGGAAATGCCTAGGAAAAGATCGATTTTGCATACTTAGTCTGTGCAAATGACATCAGAATCTGCACTGAAGGCAACTGAAATACATTGTGAAGATACAGAGACACCTTTTAACCACACTTTTATACTTTACCCATGAAAATACTAGCAGTTGTGGCCATCGTTGTGTGATAAACATCATAAAAATATTGGAAATAGTATCTCTTTTTGTTTAGTTTAGCCCCAAAAACCACCTTAATCACTCCTTGTTGGGCAATCCTACCATGATATGCTAATTATTCCACAGGTGAAAACCATTAACTCAATCATGTGGTCTCTACAAAGAATTCATTAGAAAAAGTATTTATCCTCTGACTACAGCCAGGCAACAGGCAGAAATGGCATCAGAGAGAGAAACTACAGAAGAGCAGCGTATGAGGATGAAAGTTTTGCGGGAGGAGTGTCATTCATAATGAGCCATAGCAAAGAAACTGCATGTGACCCACAGTGCTGTCTGGAAATGCCTCAAGCATCACCAGAAGACTGGGAACTTCAAGAACATTTCAGGCAGAGGAAGGAAGAAAAAGTTGACTAAAGCTGATGTCCAGTACCTCAAGACTACATCCCTACGAGAGAGGAAGAAATCCAGCAAGGAACTGGCACAGGACCTCCAAGATGCTACAGGCAAGGATGTCTCCCCACACCTGGTTAGGAAGATGCTCTCAGCAGAAGGCCTCAAAGGTCATGTGTCAGTGCGCAAAACTTTTGTTGAGAGGTGGAAATAAGCAGAAGAGACTTAACTGGGCAAAAATTCACAGGAGTTGGACTTCTGAGCAGTGGAAAAGGGTCATGTTCTCAGATGAGAAGAAATTTAGAATTATTTGGCAACGCTATGCAACAGTAAGTCAGGTGCAGAAAGGGAGAAAGATACAAGGCAAACTGTATTTCTCCCACAGTAAAACATGGTGGAGGGGTCCTGCAAGTATGGGGGGCCATCACCTACAATGGAGTTGGTCATCTCTACAAAATAGATGGGACCCTCACTGCTGACAAGTACAGACAAATCCTTATCCATCATGCTGTGCCTTCTGGAAGAGCTCTCATTGGCAACAACTTTATCTTCCAGCAAGATAATGACCCAAAACACACAGCTGGGATGGTTAAACAGTATTTACAAAACAAAGAACAAGATGGCAGCTTGGCAATTCTTGATTGGCCAGCCCAAAGTCCTGACATGAATATAATTGAGCAAGTCTGGAACTACATGGAGCAAGAGAAGGTGAAAAGGGCTCCTTCAAACCCGCCACAGCTCGGGGAAGTGTTGCAAGACATATGGAGATCAATTCCACTTGATTTTATTCATAAACTTTATGATAGCATGCCTGATCGTGTCAGTGCACTTCAGTGTCAAGGGGTTCCATACCAAATATTGATAATATTTTAGAATGATTTACTCTGGTTACTTGTAACTGTTTATGATGAAAATGTTTAGTTTATTAAGAGAACTTGAGAACAAAAGGTCAAATTGTGGTGTTTTGCCATTTTGGTAGGTGTTTCCATATTTTTTGCCAATACTGGTACTTTGTTGTGTCCTGTTTGATCCCAGTCCTGATGGACACCTCTAGTCTCAACCAGATGCTTAGTGAACCTTACTGGCAAGCTTTCTTAGGATAATCTTTATACAGTACTAATGTACTGTATATGGTCTTGGATGGAACACACAGATTGCACACACATTTGGGCCTCATTTCTTCCTGTTGTGTTTTCTCTACTCCTAGACTGTGAAGTTTGCAAAACCTTCTTCCTCAACAAATGCGAGGTTCATGGACCACCCCTCTTCATCCCTGATACTCCTGTTCCCATGGGAGTCCCTGACCGAGCCAGACAAACCCTTCCTCCTGGGCTAGAAATCCAGAAGTCCAGTATTCCTGATGCAGGCCTGGGAGTGTTTAATAAGGGGGAGACTGTTCCAGTAGGTGCACACTTCGGCCCCTGCCAGGGAGAGCTGGTGAACCGAGAGGAAGCCAAGAACAGTGGAGACTCCTTGGTTGTGAGTTTGTCATAAATTTTATTATAAAGATTGTATATTTTTATGTAACAAAATATGATGACGAGATGAAGGTAGCTCCAATTAATATCAATTTCTTCTTGCAGATGATATGTGGAGTAGTGGTGTAAATTGCAAGTTTGAGCACAATGCGGTCCGACATCGGTTCTTTTAGCCAGTGTGGTGGAACTTGCCTGTTAATAAAAATACTAGTAACACCTCAGTGCTCAAGTTGTCTGTGTCTATGCGTCAGCCCTGTGATGACCTGGCGACTTGTCCAGGGTGTACCCCGCCTTTCGCCCGTAGTCAGCTGGGATAGGCTCCAGCTCGCCTGCGACCCTGTAGAACAGGATAAAGCGGCTAGAGATGATGAGATGAGACAGTATATACCCGGTGTGCTGTGAGACAAAGTGAAGTGTGCTGTGGAATTTTGAGCAACCCCATGCATTTTCATGCAGTCTCATGAAATAATATTTTTTTAAAATACAACAATGACTGTACTTTTTCATTAAAAATGTTTGTAGGTAGTCACTTTTTTTTTTTAATCTAAATGGCCTTTAATTCCATTTTGAAAATAAATTTGGCTCCAGGGAGGAAGATTATTATTGTAGCGACCAGAAAAGGCAGTCGCTTTAGTTGTTGCCAGTTCCACGGAGCCTTGCCAGAGTGCAAAGGCTTATGGGGCTGTTAATGTTAAAGCTTGGAGAACATTAGGGGCTAAATAGCAATGATCCACCTTGACCAAGACTCCTGCAGTAATTGACCACCTCTGTCCAGTATTTCTGATAGGCATGTATCTTGTAGTAAAATAAAACATCTAGAACCATGTTATGTATAGAGCATAGGATGTCACATAAGTCAATCAGTCCCTATCCCAGTCCACCATCCCACCCTGCCTGAAGTCCTCTACCATCTTCCATTGCCAAAAAAAGACCATTAGCAGCCTGAATGACCACTGACCAGTGGCACTTACTCCTGTCATCATGAAGTGCTTTGAGCAACTGGTTCAGACTTGCATCATCTCAAGTCCCCCACCCATGTTAGACACCAGTATACTTGTAGAGCTAATGGGTCTACAGAGGACGCCATAGCAACAACTCTCCACGCTGCCCTCACTCACCTTGAGCAGCAGGAGAGCTATGCTAGACTGTTCTTTGTGGACTTTAGCTCAGCATTCAACACCATTCTCCCTCACAGACTGGTGTCCAACCTGACAGACCTGGGACTGTCTTAATCCATCTGCCTCTGGATAAAGGACTTCCTGTCTGATTGCCTCAGCAATGGCTCCCCACTCTTCACCCTCTAGTCAAGTCAAGTTTATTTGTATAGCGCTTTTAACAATAGACATTGTCGCAAAGCAGCTTTTACAGAATTTGAATGACTTGAAACATGAGCTAATTTTATCCCTAATCTATCCCCAATGAGCAAACCTGTGGCAACGGTGGCAAGGAAAAACTCCCTCAGACGACATGAGAGAGAAACCTCGAGAGGAACCAGACTCAAAAGGGAATCCATCCTCATTTGGGTGATGAGAGACAATGTGATTCTAACATTTTTAACATGAAATCAGTTTTGTTGATGTTTTAACTCTTCATTGATGGAAACTTGAGTGCAAAACTGTTCATGACAACTGCAGTCCTAAAGTTAGCAAGTCAGCTGTAGTCCTCAGCCATAAAAGCATTACTGTAAGTGTCCAGAGCATCTGCCAAGTGTGACTTTCAACTGTCCATATGGGGCCATCCTCCACAGGAGCGATGTGATGAGACTCCAACCAGATGTAGGGCATCAGAATGGATCAGGCAGGTCTGCGGAGCAGAAGAGGTCAGGATTGCCATGTAACTCAGAGGGACAGATGGGGGGAGAGAAAGGGAGAAAATGCAGGTTGTTGGGTATGCCCAATGTCACCTGATGCGTAGGAACAGTATACATTTTGCACTGAGTACAAGCAGGGACTCCGGCAACTAACTATGACGGCATAACTAAAAGGGGAGAGCCAGAAGGTAGCACAGGCATGAGGGAGCCCTGGGACATAAAGCAGCAGCCACTACAGGATCAACAAACTCGAGCGAGCAAGTGAGTGGGGAACTGACAGCATCCATACATCCCAGTTTACCAAAACACTCTGTCTGAGGACCCTCCAGATTTACACCTTTACCTCATAAACACTATTAACAAAAGGCTTGACTAAACATATGTTTTCAGCCTAGACTTAAATGCTGAGACTGTGTCTGATTCCCAAACATTACTTGGAAGGCTGTTCCATAACCGTGGAGCTTTGTAAGAAAAGGCTCTGCCCCCTGATGTAGCCTTCACTATACGAGGTACCAGCAGATAGCCTGCACCTTTTGATCTAAGTAGGCGTGGTGGGTCATAGAGGAGCAGAAGTTCACTCAGGTACTGTGGCGCAAGACCATTCAGTGCTTTCAATGTCAAGAATAGTATTTTACAATCAATGTGAAATTTGATTGGGAGCCAATGCAGTGTGGATAAGACAGGGGTGATGGGGTCATATTTTCTAGCTCTAGGAAGGACTCTTGCTGCTGCATTTTGAACTAACTGGAGCTTGTTTATGCACTTATTGGATCATCCAGACAGTAAGGCATTACAATAATCCAACCTGGAGGTAACAAAAGCATGAACTAATTTTTCTGCGTCGTGTAGTGACATTGAATTTCTTCTCTTAGAAATATTTCTGAGATGAAAGAAAGCGAACCGGGTAATGTTATTGATGTGAGTTTTGAATGAAAGTCCAGGGTCATTAATCACTCTGAGGTCTTTTACTGCTGCACGTGAAGAAACAGAAAGGCCATCCAGAGTTACTGTGGAATCGGAAAACTTACTTCTAGCTGCATGTGGTCCGAGTCCAAGTACTTCAGTCTTGTCAGAGTTAAGCAGAAGGAAGTTAATAAGCATCCAGTGTCTAATGTCCTCACATTCCTCAGTTCTGTTAAGCTGGTGTCTCTCATCTGGTTTTGCAGAAACATACAACTATGTGTCATCAGCATAACAGTGGAAACTAATATCATGTTTATGAATATCACCCAGAGGTTTTATATATATATATATATATATATATATATATATATATATATATATATATATATATATATATCTCAGAGCTTTACATTAACTTTTTGCTCACCGGCCACTGTGGCTAGTGGTTTTCCTGAGTCACTAGCCATTCAGCCTTTTCACTAGCCACAATTTTGTTGCCAGGAAATCGCAGTTTTTTTCTTCACCATGATATAAAGTTCGGAAGATCTAGATTTAATTATGAATGGCAGCGTATAATGTATCTGTACAGTAGCACTCAAGTATTCAGTGCTGTTAAGGTAGCTCCCTCTATGAAAACATGGAACCAATTCAGACAAAAATATAAGCAGAGTATTCTGTTTATTGAACTCAAATTCAAGCCCCTTTCAATATGAAATCGTATATGAAAAATAACATTCAGTACAACTGAACTGATTCTAATATTAAAAGTCCAGTTCAAAACATTTATCATTGAAAAACATTTGATGCTTTGATATGCAAGTATTATGTGTATTATCAAGTATTATGTATATTATGTATTATCTATTAAGTGTGTGTGTGTGAACATGTGTAGAGAGAGACATTAAATGTCCTCATTACATTCATCATCAGATGAGTCTGAATGGTCCATGAAAAATGGTCTTCGTGACCTGAGGCTTCCAGCAGGTCATAAGTTGATAGCTGGGGCGAGATCAACTTCTTTCCAATCGCGTGAACGTTTCTAAACGGCAGCTCCATCCTCTCCAGCTCAGCCGGCTTCATGACAGCCAGGGACTGAAAGCAACGCTGTCCTGTAGTGAACCAGCCGTCTTTGCCGGTTTTGATGTTCTAGTACCGATGTGTGCATTTGACTTTTCGTGGTCCTTTATAGTTTCGAGTTTAAAATTACTGGTGCCTGTCTTTGCTAGACTTTCTACAGTCTTCGCAGTACATGGTATTTTCGGTTTTGCTATGAACGAGCCAATCTGGGTGGCACGGTGGTGTAGTGGTTGGCGCTGTCGCCTCACAGCAAGAAGGTCCGGGTTCAAGCCCCGTGGCCGGCGAGGGCCTTTCTGTGCGGAGTTTGCATGTTCTCCCCGTGTCCGCGTGGGTTTCCTCCGGGTGCTCCGGTTTCCCCCACAGTCCAAAGACATGCAGGTTAGGTTAACTGGTGACTCTAAATTGACCGTAGGTGTGAATGTGAGTGTGAATGGTTGTCTGTGTCTATGTGTCAGCCCTGTGATGACCTGGCGACTTGTCCAGGGTGTACCCCGCCTTTCGCCCGTAGTCAGCTGGGATAGGCTCCAGCTTGCCTGCGACCGTGTAGAACAGGATAAAGTGGCTAGAGATGATGAGAAGATCTCTTGTGTGCTGTGTAATTCACTCCTCTCATTTAAATATGGCGAACATTTTTCGGCGCACGCTTTGCGCATCACGGACCTCGGCTGTGCTCACTCTAGGACCCAAATTGTTTTAGCGAAAAGTGCTAAAGACTCAAATTTTTCTTTAGCAATTTGCAATTTTGCTTAGCAAGAAATGCTAAAAGAACAATTTTCTTTTTAGCAAAGTAATTTTTTTAGCAAGATATGTTATACTTCTAAATGTTTCTTGCACTGACATAATATTGAAAAATGAATTGTTATTGTAGTTTGTTGGTGAATCCTCTTATTTTGATCATTTCATCAACTGTATATATGTAATGAAATTGTGTGTTTAATTTTAACCCACTTAATCTGGTTTACGGAGTCCATATTTTTCATTATAATCATATCTAACATCTGGTGTGATGTGCTTTGCATTCTTTGCTATCTATGCACCTTTTCGCCCTTAGTCACCCTTTGTAGTATGCTGACTGGCCTGTGTGGGTATGAGTGTGTGTATAATTGGGATCCGTGTGTGTGTTTAGGGGGAGGGGGGTGTCTTTATGGGTAGGATGAAGGGAGCTCAGGGAGTTAAAATCAATGGTTGTTTCTTATAAATTAATCTCATAACCCAAATATAATGATATTCACCATTAATTTCTCAAATGAAACAATTGCAGTCAAAACTTTGAACCATGTGCGTCAAAACGCTCTGAAAACAAGGTACACTTGGTCGATATATCCTGGTTCATCTGTGAGTTCTTCCAAAGTTTTGTCAGGGTTGATATTATGTAGAAAATACGTCTTTAGAATGGTTATATCGTGTTTTTATCCCTAACTGAGAAAGCTAACAGAATATTCTAATATGTTCTCACTTTTTAGATAAGTTTTTGTCATACGTAAAGTCGGATAATTTTAAACAAACCTCGCTATAATCTTGTTCACTAATGAGCGAGAATTGCCGACATTATCAGCGCAACTCGGAAATTGATCATTTTATATGTAAGGTCCGATGCTATGGGAAGACGTAATTTGCGGTCAACCAATAAGAAGCTTCGAAACTCGTGGGCGTTGGTTATAAATCAAAACATCGAAGGTGGACACGAAAGGCAGGGCCTGAATTTCATTTTTCAGAATGGGGGGGAATTCCCCCCTCAGTGACTCAAATGGGGGGGATTTACACAGTTTGGGGGGGATTTATACAGTTTGTGGGGAACGCTACTTGTGGGCTTAAATAGCTTAGGTCTTACCTTCTGCCACTACTCAGATTGAAGATCTCTACAGTATGTAACCTTTTGTCACCATTTGAAGTATCCTTTTTAGTAGACTTTTCATTTTGATATCTCCAAATTTGGATAGCATTGTCAGACAAAGGCCGGGTGGATAAATGCAAGTATTATTCCCACCAGCCGTCTAAGATATGGACTGTTCAGTTTCGGGTGGAGGGTAGAAAACCACCACAAAATGAAAGGGATCCTTTACAGCATGACATTGCTGACTGACTGTATTATGCCATCAAACACCAATAGCCTTTTTCTAGCAGTGCGAGTAAGGCTCTAGGAAGAGTTTGGAAGGTTGTGTGCCTTTTAGTTAAGCTAATTTTACAACCTCCTTAGTGTTGCTTTACACAGCTGCTTCTTCCTCATCTTCATGCACTATTCTTTAAGTGTCACTGCTTTGTTTAATTATAAAAAAAAGAAAAAAAAATCAGTCTGTTCTTAATAGCACTCAATGAATTTATTGACACAACAAGTCTAACTTAAAATCTAACTTAAACCAGTCTGCTGACTTTTCAGGATTCTCTTAACTGTTTGTATTATTTGTCTCTTCTTTTAGTTACCATCTCTTTAATCAGTGACCTTTGCTTTTTCCTTTTATAACATTTTTATATCGGCTTTTTTATCAGCTTTTATATCATTTTTCTATTCTCATGTTTGATCTGATCATCCCTGTCCTCTGTTTAATGTCTACAATTAAAATAAGAAAACACTATCAAACTGTTCTTAATACTGAATGAATTTACAAACTTTTTCAGTCCACATATAGAACGTTAACATGACAACAGTCTTTGTTGACTTTTCAGGATTCTCTTGTACCATATAGCCCTGTCTCCTGTGTCATATGCCATCTTTAATTAAAAAAAAATCAAATTGTTCTCAACACTGAACAATTCATCTTTGCTGAGTGCAGGATTCTTGTACATATGTAGTCTTTCCTACTCTTTCTCCTAGTGGTCATCCCTTTTGTCAGCATCAGTGTCCTTTGCTTTTTCTTGTAAATACTTTTTTCTTATAGCCATGCTCTGATCTAATCCCCTTCGCAACGTCGATGTTAACGTTAGCTGTCTCGTCCTGTGTATTCTCAACGATATCACTCACACTGCTATTACCACCATCGGATTCAGGAGTTTTCCTCTTAGCAGGGGAAACTTCTGCCACTGCACTTGTACATTTTAGCCAGCGGTCCAGGTTTGTTTTACAGCTAAAGTCCGAGAGAGGAAGAGTGCGTGCGCTGTGTGTGTGTGTGTGTGTGTGTGTGTGTGTGTGTGTGTGTGTGTGTGAGAGAACTGTCTGTGTCTGATGTGTTTTTTTTTTTCCTGAGTAGGCTACAGGGGGAGAGGGGGGCCAGTCAGTAAAAGAACGGTTCAATTCAAGTAACCTTGAGAACAGAAGGTAGTCGCGCATTCACACTGATCCATTATTAGATTGACGTTGTCAGGCAATGCAGTAATGTGTGCGGGAATCTCTTGCATTGGAATCGTTAAAGGTGTGGGAATTTAAAAAAATATATATATATATGCGCGATACCCGCAATCCCGCGCCCAAATTCAGGCCCTGAAAGGTACTGTTTATCTTGAGGAATCGCAATTGTTTGATGGATTTTGCTTAAACTTTAAATGACTTTCGCATAAAATGCGAATACAGATGATTTTCTTTTCGCAAATTGGAATAAAACTTCGCAATTTGCGGACATGCGAGCGGCTAGCGTGAGCCCAGCTCGGTGATTTTAAAATGCTGCTCCGGCCCTGCTCATTTCTGCCCCTTTTTTCCTGAGCAGCAGGGTTTGAAACTCCAGCTATATGCTGCCACACAGTGCGCTTGTCAGTCGTCAGCAACTTTGTTGCTTTGTTCATTAACCGCAGATTACCATATCATTTGATTTTATCTGAGACGTTAACGAACGTTCTAAACAATTCTAACATGTCAGAATGTTTACGCAGGTGCTCACGGGAGGTATAGGCGCGTAATATTACATTGCAATGTGTTTATTATATCAGATGCCTTCAGAGAAAACTACAATTAAAATATATTGTCATACCACAGAATAAACCACCCGCCAAAGTGGCTAGTGAGACTAAAGTTGTTACCCGCCAAAGCCGAATTTTACCCGCATTTGGCGGGTGCTAATGTAGAGCCCTGAGATATTAAAAATGCAGTATGTCTAGAAAAATCACCATTTGCATCAGCATACTGATAGCGATCAGTTAAATAAGAGCTGAGCCAGGAGAGGGCCGTTCCCTTAACTCCCACAACATTTTCTAGTCTATCCAGAAGAATGGAATGATCAATGGTATTAAATGCTGCACTAAGGTCAAGCAACACAAGCAGCGAGACACAGCCCTGATCAGATGCCAACAGTAGGTCGTTTACTACTTTAACCAGAGCGGTCTCTTTGCGATGATGAGGTCTAAATCCTGACTGATACATTTCATGGATGTTATTCCTATGTAAATATGAGCATAACTGCTGTGCCACGGCTTTATCTAGGATTAAACAAGTTGTTCTTCTACGCTTACAACTGCACCCTGCTCGCTCCCGTAATGGCATCATATTTGCGGATGATACTACCATAGTGGGGCTCATCTCTGGGGGGAAGGAGTCTGCTTATCAGCACAAGGTTGAGCAGCTGTCTGGGTGGTGCTGAGTCAACAAACCTGGTCCTCAACCACCAAAACCAAGGAGCTGATCATAGACTTCAGGAAAAAGAAAACGGACTTTCAGCCTATTCTCATCAGTGCGCAATATGTGGAGAGGATCCTGGACTTCTGGTTCCTTGGGGTGCACATAGAGGAGGAGCTGACCTGGAGCTCTCATGCCACACAAGTGATAAAGAACACACTTTACTTCCTGATGATCCTCAGGATGAACGACCTCCCTCAAAAACTGCTTGTGTCCTTCTATTGTTGCTCCATAGAGAACATACTTACATACATACTGCATCAGTGTGTGGTTTGTCAGCTGCACAGGAGCAGAGAGAAAAGTTCTCCAGAGGGTTGTCACCACCACCCAGATGATCATCGGTTGCCCTCTTCCCTGCCTGGAAGAGCTTTACGGTTCCTGCTGCCTCAAAAGAACCCTCAGTATATTAAAAGATCTGTCCCACCCCAGAAATTCTCTGTTTGAACTGCTGCCCTTGGGCAGGCAGTTCAGGTCAATTAAGAAATGGACAAATAGACCCCTTGCACATGACGTTATGCATCACGTGATAATTGACCCCCAGGTGAAAAGACACCAGTTTTCGTGTAAGCAAGGCTTAACCAGTCTTAAATATGGTTCATTTTTGCGCTGTTTTTGGTTGTTCCAATCATTTAAATCGAGGAAAAAATAAAATATCTTACCATTTCCCTGCTATGAAGAAAAATGTTAACAAAGAGAAGCAAATGCTTCAAGAACAATGAAGAAATGAGTGGTTAAAGAGAATACAGCGAGAGGAGCTAACCCTGAAAATTGCAGAGAAATTTGCGACTATTTAAAATGTATTTTTTTAAAAATAGACAGGCGCAACAGAGTATGGAAGAGTTTGTTTAAGAATCTCCTTTTATTTCTGCTCACATTTGAATTGGCTTCTTCATGAAGGTGTTCAGACAAAATCAAATGATTTTTCTTCCAGATGAACCAACTTCCTCATTCAACATGGAAAACCCAGATTGGGCACCAAACAAACAACGCTGACTTAATTCGTTAAAGGACCCATGGCATGGTGGTTTGTTGATGCTTTAAACGGGCTCGTGGAGGTTTCCGGATGTTATATCCGCAGCCTTTCTCGAAATGAACCCTCGGCACGTAGATATAGCCTCCTGGGAGAAAGCCCCATTTCAGCGCTTTTCCCAGTGCGTCGTTTTGCTAATGAGAAGCAGGAGGCAGGGAAGGGTAGAGGGTGGGGGCGGGTCTTATCATTAATATTCATGACATGTAAACGTGTTACCTCTGATTGGCTAACAGCATTGTGACGCTACCTCCAGTGGGTCAGAACAAGCGGATGTGGGTGTCTTACTATGGCGAGAGAGAAGGAACAAACCGCAAAGGGAAAAATACCGTGCGCTGACGTCATTAAGGTGCGACGCGAGGAAATAAAATAAATTCAACAAATGTTTGGGTTTTTACTGAACAAACAAACAAATAAAATGAACGAGTGACTTAAAAAAAGAATGTGGATGTCTTTGTAAAAACTGTTTTGATTGGCTATTATAACAGAGCATGCTGCATGCTTTTCGGTTTTGTAGTGCAGAGTACCTGGCTAACTGCAGGAAGCGGTTAGCTGCACAGCTAATGTAGCCATTGCAAGGCTAACGTGGCACCAATTTTAAATCACGGCAAAACGACTTAACAGTTATACACTTACTTGTTCGGTGTTTGTTGCTGATGCGGCAGGGATGCTTGGTACGGACCCAGGCTTCAGTGACAGTTGATGTGCAAAACCTGCACTGTACTGTCCCAAGTTGTGGAAACATTCCTCAGGAAAATGCTTCCGACAAACATACACCGTCTTAGGTAGACTCGACGGCGTATTATTGAAGTAAATAAAATTAAGCCACTCCGTCTTCAGGGGCTCTCCCGTCGGCAGTAAAAACAGACTCTTTTCTGTGTTGTCACATCCATGTACAGCGCAATTTCCATGTTTCGCTCGCTTAGGTGATGCCATGTTGTGTCCTCTATGGTCTCCTCACTACAACTGGGCGGGCAATTCATACAGTGGGTGGGAATCCAGAGGGGGGGGCATGGGGATCATCTCCCTTGCTGACGTAGTAAAGGGAAGAGTTTATCAACGCGCCGTTTTGACGTGCCATTCTCAAATGTTGGGCATAGTTTGGTTTACACATTATGAAATTTCTAGCCACTGGGGTGACCTTAAGAAGGTCAGAGGAATTCATTTTAACGTTAAAAAACCTCAAAGTGAAAATTTCATGCCATGGGACCTTTAAAAAAACAACAACAAGGAGCGACATGCTCCTGATGTATCCTGAAAGAACAGAAAAGATTAAGAGCAAAAAGCGCTGAAGCTTTGCTTCTGTTATCAGAGGAACTCAGTCCTGTGCAAAATGTCAACTTGGAGCCAGAGTGTAGTAATGAACCTACAGTTTGAGTGTGTTCTACACAAACGCACTGAACTTTACAACAGCTGCAGGCATGTGAAATGGAAATCAACTAAGGCAGGAAAAACTATTTTGGATAAAATTGTTACTGTCTGTTGCACACTTATCAACCTGTGTGACTCAGTTGTGCCTTTTGAATAGAGAATAAATGAAGAGGGAACTGAACATGAACAGTTTATTGAAATTATTATTACAAGGGTGATTATAGTTAACTATATGATTATAGTTAGCTATATGACTACAGCTGCAACTGGAATGTGCCGATTCTGTTTGCATTTGTAATTATTGTACCATCCACTATTAGATAAAATTAAAATAAAATATTACAACATTGTTTGAAAGTCTAGAGCAAGATAACGTTATTTTACAAATAATACTTCAGAGATTTGTTTCTTTTTTAACAAATCATAAATATCAATGTATAAATGAGTGCAAATAGCTCTGTAACTTGATGTCCTTGAGGTTGTTGAGACATGGCGGGCCGGGAATACCATCTAGCCCACAGTTCAAGTTGTAGTCCTTTGAGAGTAAATGCTCAGGCTTTTGCAGCATTCTGTTCCCTAAAGCTGATGTCAGTAAAAATTCTTTACACAAAGGTTTTCTTGTTTATATAGTGGGGTGTGCAGTTTTTTTTTTTTTTTTGAACTGTTCTTCCATGTCCGGATTCTTCCGGAAAAGGAAAGTACATTCCAACATGTAGCTAACACTAGGCCACAAATCTGCACCGTCACTCCATTGGTTTTGAGGAATTTTGTACAGATCATAGCCACTAATAAACTCTAATTTCCATGTATCCTTCACTTCTTTATAACTAAGATTATCCAAGTAATACGTTAGTAGAGCTTTTTTAGCTGTAGTTTTCTTCAGACAACAGCAACGGACGTCTGACATCTTTGCTTGGCTTCAGTATGTGAACAGTATGTAAACAAAGTTTGCTTGTCCCCCAGGTATAGGGTAGGGTAGTGACCGTTGCTAACGTAAATGTGATGTCAGTGTAAGGGGTCTATAGACCGAAAAAGAGCTTCTACCCAAGAGCCATAACTGCACTAAACAGTGCTTGTTTTAAAGGGCTGATGACACGAATATGACTCTATGCAATTTCTTAAATAAACTATACAACATGGCAAACATGTTAGATTTCTGTTATAATTACGTGAAAAGAAGCTGTTACGCGAATATCCAACTTTTAATTGCACAGCGCAAGAAAACTGGGTCCGTGGCTCACGGCCATGTTGTGATGTCAGCGGAAGAACACACTGCGGTTCACTGGCTGTCTACTCAATGGAAATGGCGCATGAAAACGCCGGTGAACTCTCTAGCTCTTCCTCTTCTGGGAGTCTAGAATTGTGTTGAGTGGGATAGATCGGAAGAATCAAGTGATGACGAACATGGGTGCATCCAACCGTACAGGTTTGAACCTGTTACTGTGCAATCTGAGAGCGACTCCGACCCCGAGATGGACAGCGGACAGGCAGACAGCCCAGCATTGAACACCACAAGGTTGGATAACAAGGATTGGTAGGTCAACCTGTATTTGTTCAAAATGTTACAGAATCAATATTTTAATATTGTGTATTGTTGTCTTGCATGTGTAAACACTGCTTATATCATGTAAACCGTATGCTACACTGAATACATAGTTCCTAATGGAGCATGCAAACGGCTAACATAATAAGCTTACGACTATGCCTGATCCGTGATGCATTTAGGATAATATTGGCAGGCATGTCTTCTAGTTTATGGCTTCTTAGTTTTATCCTTGAATGAAGCAAAATATTTGATAACCTACATCAGCGTAAGCAAATGACAATCTGTAGCCTGCTTGTCTGGCTAAGTTAGCTTTCCCTCAGTGTTTGCTTTGAGAAACAAGCTTTCACAAGCAAATACATGACTGATATCACGCCAACTTTGATTACATTTATGATTATCATGAATGTGTACTCTATATGATGTGTACTCTATGAGCGCTCTGGAGCGAGTCACTTCCAAGATGGCCGCGCAGACCGCATGGTTACTATTTTTAGCATCATGTCGGAGCACTCTATAGCTCTACATACCTTTTATCTTATGTCGTTTCTCAACACGTGTTCTGACAGTTGGACTGTCTTTGGAGGAGTCGTCTTGTCCCAGGCGACTGCTGGATCCGGCATAGCTACTAGTAGACCCCCTCCAGAATACTGTAGGCACTGCTGATGGTAGCAGCACACGTTTGTGCTGAACTGCACACCCAAGAGATTCCTTTAAGCTGGGAAGGGTGTCAAAACAATCCAAATCGAAGTGTTCAGAGCAGCACAGGACGGATGTTGGTGAGGGCTCCCACTTGTCACGAGTGTGCCTGACTTGCTTCACCCACTTCGCATGCAGCTCGGGATCTCTGGGAAACTTGAATAAACTTACCCCATCCTTGTGGGTTTTGGAGCAAAAGCCGGCAACACAACGCGAAGGCATAATAACTAATATATATATTATATAAGCGAAAGAATCTTCCTCCTAACTTACCAGTTTGTTGTTGATGCGAGAGGTGTTCAGTTTATCATCATATATGATGATGATGATGATAAACTGAACACCTCTCGCATCAACAACAAACTGGTAAGTTAGGAGGAAGATTCTTTCGCTGACGTCATATAGCCCCTCCTCCTCATTCGTCTCCTGGGTGCTGCAGCCCCGTCAAATTTGCCCAAATAGCTGCGTTTTTTATCATAACTTGTAAAATGGGTGCCTTCGTGAATTAATATATGGATCATCGGAAATTACTTTTTATGTTATAAAACATCGCCAAAGATGTCAAAAACGTGTCATCAGCCCTTTAAAGGGACCATGCAATTTAAAAAAAACAGCAGTGTGAATAATTTTGTGCGTGTATGTCTTTTTAGAGTTTTTGAGTTGTTAATACATTATATATTAACAACTCAAAAACTCTAAAAAGACATACACGCACAAAATTATTCACACTGCTGTTTTTTTTTTTTTTTTTTTAAATTGCATGGTCCCTTTAAAGGGCTGATGACACATTTTTGACATCTTTGGCGATGTTTTATAACATAAAAAGTAATTCCCGATGATCCATATATTAATTCACGAAGGCACCCATTTTACAAGTTATGATAAAAAACGCGGCTATTTGGGCAAATTTGATGGGGCTGCAGCACCCAGGAGACGAATGAGGAGGAGGGGCTATATGACGTCAGCGAAAGAATCTTCCTCCTAACTTGCATTCGCATGATATGGAACTAGTGGGGAAAAAAGTGCCGTCACGGCACGAATTAGACCCTCCGAGGGTCTAATTCGTGCCGTGACGGCACTTTTTTCCCCACTAGTTCCATATCATGCGAATTCCCTTTACTGTCTATCTGCGCATCTCAGAATGACACAGGACAATGGGTGAACTAGATTTTTTTTTTTTTCCCCAGCCACGGTACGCCATAAATCCGGCGCGGCGCCGGAACGCTATCACCCCTGTATATATTATGTGGACATATTTCTTTATTTTTAATAAGCAGATGTTGCACTGGTAGGATGGCATCCAATTTCGTTGTACGATATGCAATGACACGTTTTTATATTCAAAAGTGGAGCTCTCCGTCTCATGATTTCTCCTTCCACACACACTTGCCACATTTAGTTCACTACCTGTCAAGTTAAACATGCAAAAACAAAAATGTCCAAGTCTATTGCAATACTTCATAAAACTAAACACATTCTAAGCCAAAAATCATTGCATGCACTTTATAATTCTCTGCTTGCTCCATACATAACTTATTGTGTGGAGGTCTGGGGAAATGCATGTAAAACAATCACAAACCCGATCTTCATATTGCAGAAAGAGCTATTAGGATCATACGCAACATATGTTATAGTGAACCAACCAATCCATTGTTTATAAACTTGAATGGCCTTAAATTTCGTGATTTTGTGGATTACAAAATTGCTCAATTTATATTTAAAAGCAAAACTATCGCTGACTGTATTCAGAGGTTCTTTCAAATCAGAGAGTCATTATGAATTAAGAGGAACTCGTATATGTTTGTTAAAACAAAGTTCAGAACAAATGTGTAACAGGTGTATATCTATAACAGGAGTTAATTTATGGAATGGTCTTGAAAATGAAATTAAACTGTGTAACACGCTTAAAGGCCTTAAAGCGTACAAACATAAGATTATCAGTAAGTACAAAACTGAGATATGAAATATGTTTGGAAAAAAATGGTTTGATTTAAATTTGATCCAGCTACTTGATATTTAACGCTACAGAATACAAAAACGGCAAAATCCAATATGTTTTGGTGTTCATTTGAAATTAAAAGCTGTAAAATTGTATTGAACAAAATGTAACAGATACTATTGTTACTATTTTTTTCCTTTTTCTTTCCTTAATTCCTTTGGCATAAAAAAGATGTATTAATTTATGAAATGTGATGAGGGTAGACGCAATAAGCTTTTGCTTCAGTCTAATCCTTTTCGGTCTTTCTTGCTGATATGTATGTAACCAGTGTGTAGGTTATTGAAAGTTGAAATGACCGAAATAAATAATTAAATCTAAAATAAGCAGATGTTGCACTGGTAGGATGGCGTCCAATTTCGTTATACGATATGCAATGACACACTTTTATATTCAAAAGTGGAGCTCTCCGTCTCATGATTTCTCCTTCCACACACACTTGCCACATTAGTTCACTACCCGTCATGTTTATTTTTGAACATCAACATGCTTCTAGGATATGTTGCGTAATCACGGTCACCTACTTCTACGTTTGAGTTGAGAGAGATTTCTTTCACAGCTACCCTAACTTGCAACAGAACAGGTAGCTTTTCCTCTGGCAGTAGTTATTAAAAAAAAAAAAGACAATAATAGTGTTTCCCTCAGGATTTTGTGAAACTAGGGTCATTGGCCCTCTCTCTGGGGGCATGCTCCCCTGTGAGATAATTTTGTTTATTTTAAAGTTAAATGTATCAAACTGGTGCACTTTGAGAGCAAAATTAAGAGTTTTAGATCTATGAAGAACTTGCACAAAACAATTTTGTGCTTGTGTAATTTAAGCATAAACACACTGGTTGTATCGATATGAATGGTGATGCCACAGCAAAAAGGCCACACCTGCAAAGCATGGTTAAGGAGTTTAACAGTTTAAAAAATGACTAGAGCATACATTTCAGCCCTCAAAGAAATGAAGCAGAAGTGGTTACCTGTGTTCAACTGGTTTATTTATTTATTTTTTAATTTAAAATATTGAATAGAGAACATGCAGAATAATTTCATTTTAGCCAAAAATAAACCTATTTTGAACTCTGGTTAGAGCATGCACTTGTGTTTTGAATGACATACATGCTACCGGATGTGTTAGCAGCTTTTCTGACTCAAATAAGCTAAAACTCTACAAATTTAACCGTGCACTGTTTTAAAGCAAGGAGATGAGTCGGACATGCTGACGTTAACGTTCTCTAAGCTCAAGTTTGATGAACGCTAATTATCAATGCTAACTTCTCCATTGATATCTGTTTGCTGTTTTAAATTGATAACCATCGTATTGTGTTTGGACTAGTGGATGACTGGAGTGGACACTTCATGTTATCAGTCTCAAATCAAATGGTGTTTGTGTTCTGAAAATGCTTCCTTCACTCACTACA
This sequence comes from Neoarius graeffei, assembly GCF_027579695.1. Classification (NCBI taxonomy): domain Eukaryota; kingdom Metazoa; phylum Chordata; class Actinopteri; order Siluriformes; family Ariidae; genus Neoarius; species Neoarius graeffei. Next base: position 8,064,807 of record NC_083587.1, read on the forward strand.
GTCTAGGTAACTCATGGAAAACACTGGTAATGAGCGTTGCCTGACGTTTTTAAAAAAAATTATACAATTGCCTGTCTGATTTACCTATCTGTTTTAATAATTATTTGATAATCTGCTGTAGTGCAATCTGGGTCAAATTTTGCAAATGACCTTCTAGCCCATCATAATGTGTGTGACATTCTTCATAATCAATAGCCAACTTTTAATTTGGTGTGCCTTGACATTCTGATTTGACCTTTGATGTGCTTCAGCCCCAACAAGCTTGGAAATCTCTGGTACATATGATAGTCAGTTATGGTGGGGCAAGTTACAGCAGTTTTAAATGAACATGCAGCCTAGCCCATCTCTAAAGTCCTTCCCGCTCCATGCAGTCAGGCACATTGGGCGGCGCTGACCTTCGTTTCCATAGCCCTCGGCCTCTCACCTATACAGCTAGGGTTACAGGGGGGCTAGTCCTCTGGTAACCGCGAGAGGCAACAGCCTAGTCTATAGCTATGTTTTAATGTCCATTTTAAGCTCTTCATTCTGGTCCTTGAAAATGGGATTGCAGGCCAATTCAGGGTGCTGATGCCCAAACAGTTTGTAGATTTATTTTTTTTTAAACATTTGGAAGCCTATGCCTCTAATGCCTGGTTTGTTTGTTTTTTTAGCTCCTCCTTAAATTTTTGACCTTTCCATGGCTTTTGTTTCACTGCTGCACACTGCTTTTGCATTAGTGTAGAATGTTAATGTGCATTCGCTAACTTGGTTGTGATTGACCGGTGAGAACACGTATGCTGTCATGTGAACCTGAAATGACAGGTCCACAGACAGGGCCGGTAAAAGCACGGCAAAACAAAATCTCTGTTCATTATGCCCTGACGAATAAACATGACCCAAGATAGCTGGTTCTGTTCAGACAGTCATCCAAGCTTACTTCTCAAGGGAATTTTTACAGCTAGGGTAAATATCCTTAGCAAAATCCATTCCAGTATGTTGCCTTCCCTCTTTTTCATGTTGCTGACCGTAGTTGGGAAGCGGGAGTGAATCCGGTTTGCTAGACTCGCTCACTTCCCTGCTCGTATGGCTTTCATAATGCTCCTGGATTCTAACGGGTATATGAGTCAGGACACACACACGGCATTGGTCTGAACAAAGTAACGTCTTTATATGAAAATAGTGCTCATCACCATTACAGTTGTGGCTAACTCCACATACAGTGCTCAGCGTAAATGAGTACACCCCCTTTGAAAAGTAACATTTTAAACAATATCTCAATGAACACAATTTCCAAAATGTTGACAAGACAAAGTTTAAAATAACATCTGTAACTTATAACTTGAAAGTAAGGTTAATAATATAACTTAGATTACACATTTTTCAGTTTTACTCAAATTAGGGTGGTGCAAAAATGAGTACACCCCACAACAAAAACTACTACATCTAGTACTTTGTATGGCCTCCATGATCTTTACTGACAACACCAAGTCTTCTAGGCATGGAATGAACAAGTTGGCGACATTTTGCAACATCAATCTTTTTCCATTCTTCAACAATGACCTCTTTTAGTGACTGAATGCTGGATGGAGAGTGATGCTCAACTTGTCTCTTCAGGATTCCCCATAGGTGTTTGATTGGGTTCAGATCAGGAGACATACTTGGCCACTGAATCACTTTCACCCTGTTCTTCAGAAATCCAACAGTGGCCTTAGATGTGTGTTTAGGATCATTGTCATGTTGGAAAAGTGCATGACGACCAAGGGCACGGAGTGATGGTAGCATCTTCTCTTTCAGTATAGAGCAATACATCTGTGAATTCATGATGCCATCAATGAAATGCAGCTCCCCGACACCAGCAGCAATCATGCAGCCCCACATAAGGACACTGCCACCACCATGTTTCACTGTAGGCACCATGCATTTTTCTTTGTATTCCTCACCTTTGCGACGCCATACAGTTTTGAAGCAATCAGTTCCAAAAAGATTTATCTTGGTCTCCTCACTCCAGAGTATAGAGTCCCAGTAGTCTTCATCTTTGTCAGCATAGGCCCTAGCAAACTCGCGCCGGGCTTTTTTGTGCCTGGGCTTTAGGAGAGGCTTCTTTCGTGGACGGCATCCATGCATGCCATTCCTTTGCAGTGTACACCATATTGTGTCACCGGAAATAGTCACCCCAGTTTGGCTTTCTACTTCTTTAGGTAACTGTAGAGAACTTGCATGCCAATTTTCTTCAACCCTTCTCATCAGAAGACGCTCCTGTCAAAGTGTTAACTTCCGTGGATGACCTGGACGTCTCTGTGAGATGGTTGCAGTTCCATTTTTCTTAAATTTTTGTACCACTTTTGCTACAGTATTCTGACTAAGTAAAGCTTTGCTGATCATCTTGTAGCCTTCACCTTTGTGGTGTAAAGAAATTATTTTCTTTGGGGAATTCTGAAGAGACAAGTTGAGCATCACTCTCCATCCAGCATCCAGTCACTAAAAGAGGTCATTGTTGAAGAATGGAAAAAGATTGATGTTGCAAAATATCGCCAACTTGTTCATTCCATACCTAGAAGACTTGGTGATGCCATGAAAAGTCATGGAGGCCATATAAAGTACTAGATGATGTAGTTTTTGTTGTGGGGTGTACTCATTTTTTGCACCACCCTAATTTGAGTAAAACTGAAAAAAATGTGTAATCTAAGTTATATTATTAACCTTACCTTCACGTTACAAGTTAAACAGATGTCATATTAATCTTTGTCTTGTCAACATTTTGGAAATTGTTTGTGTTCATTGGGATTGTTTAAAATGTTACTTTTCAAAGGGGGTGTACTCATTTATACTGAGTACTGTAACTTCTGCATAGTGACAAAACCAGCCATATGCTGGGGGGGAATCCAGCTAAACCCCTGCTGCTACAGGCCCTCTTAAAACTGCAGGGCATATTTTACAAGTACCATGCAACTATCTGAGGAAATTATGATTAAAACATTGATGAATTAGACTAAAATTAAAATTGAGTTCCATTGATGAAATCTTGACCAAAAAAAAGACTAAAATGTAACTACTATTTTCAGGACACAAGACTAAAAGTAAATGTAAAATAATTTAAATTAAAGATGAACACTGCTACACTGAACTAAAACAACATTGGCACCCAAATCAATATTACTTGTACAGATCAAAAATATTTTATATAAAACCCATTTAGAGACAGAACTGACTTAAAATTGTGTATTTTTGTAGCTGTCTGTTTAGAGATCAAAACACAAGGGACAGATATTTATCAGAGAGGTCTGATTCACAGCACAGCTTTGCCATGTCAGAAGTAAAGCCTTTTATGAGAAACCTTTCCTTTGCCTAAATTCTGATAAAGCCTTGCCTGCATTTTCCTATAGTTACTAAATTCATCTTGGAGCTTGTCAGCTGTTTTGTGAATCTTACGATACAGTCAAAAACCTTTAATTCAGCCTTCATGAGGCTTAATAATATTGGCATGAGCCATTGTTCTTGTTTGTGTAAACCTCATTTAAAGCCATATACAGTGGGGCAAAAAAGTATTTAGTCAGTCACCAATTGTGCAAGTTCATCCACTTAAAAAGATGATAGAGGCCTGTAATTTTCATCATAGGTATACCGCAACTATGAGAGACAAAATGAGAAGAAAAAAAATCCAGAAAATCACATTGTCTGTCTGATTTTTAAAGAATTTATTTGCAAATTATGGTGGAAAATAAGTATTTGATCAATAACAAAAGTTCATCTCAGTACTTTGTTATGTACCCGTTGTTGGTAATGACAGAGGTCAAACGTTTTCTGTAAGTCTTCACAAGGTTTTCACACACTGTTGCTGGTATTTTGGCCCATTCCTCCATGCAGATCTCCTGTAGAGCAGTGATGTTTTGGGGCTGTTGCTGGGCAACACGGACTTTCAACTCCCTCCAAAGATTTTCTATGGGGTTGAGATCTGGAGACTGTCTAGGCCACTCCAGGACCTTGAAATGCTTCTTATGAAGCCACTCCTTCGTTGCCCGGGCGGTGTGTTTGGGATCATTGTCATGCTGAAAGACCCAGCCACGTTTCATCTTCAATGCCCTTGCTGATGGAAGGAGGTTTTCACTCAAAATCTCACGATACATGGCCCCATCCATTCTTTCCTTTACACGGATCAGTCGTCCTGGTCCCTTTGCAGAAAAACAGCCCCAAAGCATGATGTTTCCACCCCCATGCTTCACAGTAGGTATGGTGTTCTTTGGATGCAACTCAGCATTCTTTCTCCTCCAAACACGACAAGTTGAGTTTTTACCAAAAAGTTCTATTTTGGTTTCATATGACATTTTCCCAATCCTCTTCTGGATCATCCAAATGCTCTCTAGCAAACTTCAGACGGGCCTGGACATGTACTGGCTTAAGCAGGGGGACACGTCTGGCACTGCAGGATTTGAGTCCCTGGCGGCGTAGTGTGTGACTGATGGTAGCCTTTGTTACTTTGGTCCCAGCTCTCTGCAGGTCATTCACTAGGTCCCCCCGTGTGGTTCTGGGATTTTTGCTCACCGTTCTTGTGATAATTTTGACCCCACGGGGTGAGATCTTGCGTGGAGCCCCAGATTGAGGGAGATTATCAGTGGTCTTGTATGTCTTCCATTTTCTAATAATTGCTCCCACAGTTGATTTCTTCACACCAAGCTGCTTACCTATTGCAGATTCAGTCTTCCCAGCCTGGTGCAGGTCTACAATTTTGTTTCTGGTGTCCTTTGACAGCTCTTTGGTCTTGGCCATAGTGGAGTTTGGAGTGTGACTGTTTGAGGTTGTGGACAGGTGTCTTTTATACTGATAACGAGTTCAAACAGGTGCCATTAATACAGGTAACGAGTGGAGGACAGAGGAGCCTCTTAAAGAAGTTGTTACAGGTCTGTGAGAGCCAGAAATCTTGCTTGTTCATAGGTGACCAAATACTTATTTTACCGAGGAATTTACCAATTAATTCATTAAAAATCCTACAATGTGATTTCCTGGATTCTTTCCCCCCCATTCTGTCTCTTATAGTTGAAGTTTACCTATGATGAAAATTACAGGCCTCTCTCATCTTTTTAAGTGGGAGAACTTGCACAATTGGTGGCTGACTAAATACTTTTTTGCCCCACTGTATTGATTTTGTGTAAAAAAAAAAAAAAAAAAAGTAAATGTGGTATTTTTCTACAGGTATACAGGAGCATGCAGTGTGAGGAATACATCGATGCCAAAAGAGAGACGCATGTGAATTGGATGAGGTGAGCAGTACACTAGCTGTTGGGTCGTTTTAGTGATTTTGATTTTACAGCTCCTCATTTGTTGGAAGAAATTTATCTTCATGTCATTGATATCTCCACCATGCTTTCTCCAAGTCTGTAATTCTGATCTAATTTTTTTACCTTTTTCTGAAACGTTGTCTCACTCTTTTAGGTATGTGAATTGTGCCCGTAATGAAGAAGAACAGAATCTTGTGGCATTTGAGTATCAAGGGGGAATTCTGTATCGTTGCTGTCGATCCATTAACCCAGGACAGGAGCTCTTGGTGTGGCATGAAGAGGAGTACACCAAAGAACTCCGTCCTGCACCTACAGGAACAACCAGACAGCAAGGTGTTACTTTTGTTTAAGAGGTTATAGAGGTTATTTTCTGCATCATTTTGTGACATTTCTGAGCCTACCAGTGTTTCTGGGATGAAAGCTGTTGTACAGTGCAGTCTGCAATAACTAGAGCATTCCCCAGAGAACTCATTTTGGCCTGTTCCACCAACCAGGTAGGTCTTCTTGATCATATGACTGTGACCAACCAGAGAGGGTGAAGTCTATCAGCTTCCTTTGAGACACGTGAAGTCCGCCCACTGCATATCTTGCTATTGCAAAACTGACTACTGTACAGTGGTGCTTGAAAGTTTGTGAACCCTTTAGAATTTTCTGTATTTCTGCATAAATATGACCTAAAACATCATCAGATTTTCACCCAAGTCCTAAAAATAGATAAAGAAAACCGAGTTAAACAAATGAGACAAAAATATTATACTTGGTCATTTATTTATTGAGGAAAATGATCCAATATTACATATGTGTAAGTGGCAAAAATATGTCAACCTTTGCTTTCAGTATCTGGTGTGACCTCCTTGTTCAGCAATAACTGCAACTAAACATTTCCGGTAACTTTTGATCAGTCCTGCACACTGGCTTGGAGGAATTTTAGCCCATTCCTCCATACAGAGCAGCTTCAACTCTGGGATGTTGGTGGGTTTCCTCACATGAACTGCTCGCTTCAGGTCCTTCCACAACATTTGGATTGGATTAAGGTCAGGACTTTGACTTGGCCATTCCAATACATTAACTTTATTCTTCTTTAAGAATTCTTTGGTACAACAACTTGTGTGCTTAGGGTCGTTGTCTTGCTGCATGACCCACCTTCTTATGAGATTCAGTTCATGGACAGATGTCCTGACATTTTCCTTTAGATATCACTGGTATAATTCAGAATTCATTGTTCCATCAATGATGGCAAGCTGTCCTGGCCCAGATGTATCAAAACAGGCCCAAACCATGATAGTACCACCACCATGTTTCACAGATGGGATAAGGTTCTTATTCTGGAATGCAGTGTTTTCCTTTCTCCAAACATAACGCTTCTCATTTAAACCAAAAAGTTCTATTTTGGTCTCATCCGTCCACAAAACATTTTTCCAATAGCTTTCTGGCTTGTCCACATGATCTTTAGCATACTGCAGACGAGCAGCAATGTTCTTTTTGGAGAGCAGTGGCTTTCTCCTTGCAGCCCTACCATGCACACCATTGTTGTTCAGTGTTCTCCTGATGATGGACTCATGAACAGTAACATTAGCCGATGTGAGAGAGGCCTTCAGTTGCTTAGAAGTTACTCTGGGGTCCTTTGTGACTTCGCCAACTATTACACGCCTTGCTCTTGGAGTGATCTCTGTTGGTTGACCACTCCTGGGGAGGGTAACAACGGTCTTGAATTTCCTCTACTTGTACACAATCTGTCTGACTGTGGATTGGTGGAGTCCAAACTCTTTAGAGACCGTTTTGTAACCTTTTCCAGCCTGATGAGCATCAACAACGCTTTTTCTGAGGTCCTCAGAAATCTCCTTTGTTCATGCCATGATACACTTCCACAAACATGTGTTGTGAAGGTCAGACTTTAATATATCCCTGTTTTTTAAATAAAACAGGGTGCCCACTCACACCTGATTGTCATCCCATTGATTGAAAACACCTGACTCTAATTTCACGTTCAAATTAACTGCTAATCCTAGAGGTTCACATACTTTTGCCACTCACAGGTATGTAATATTGGATCACTTTCCTCAATAAATAAATGACCAAGTATAATATTGTTGTCTCATTTGTTTAACTAGGTTCTCTTTATCTACTTTTAGGACTTGTGTGAAAATCTGATGATGTTTTAGGTCATATTTATGCAGAAATATAGAAAATTCTAAAAGGTTCACAAACTTTCAAGCACCACTGTATTTTGTAAACCACAAGATATTGTTGTAGTTTTATTCATCATGCCCAGTTTAACCAGAAGTAGTGTAAAATGCATGCCCTGTGGATCCCGAGTTGCACAGCAGAAAAGTGTTGTCCCCATCATCCTCCCCATCATCCAGATATTGCCACTTTCAAATCCTGATGACGCCACAATCATCTGTGGTTGGGAGCTCAAGAGAGCAAAATTGTCTGGGCTCTCCGGGAGGGAGAGATAGCATGCTCTCTCTTCTCTGCCCTGTCAGTTACACTGGCCAGTCACGGGTGTGAGAGAGCACATTTAATAGGAAGTAAGTGGATTGGGCTTTCGTCCGAGTGTGCTTTGCAGCCCCCTGACATTGTATGAGTAAAACGTGGTCAACTGGTGTTTCTTGTCTTGGAGGAGGCACATGATAGCCCTCCCTGGTTGGTAGCTGTTATGTGAGTGATACTGGAGAGGAGTCTAATGGGTGGGAATTGGCCATGGCTAAATTGGGGAGAAATCAGGGGGGAATGCCCTGTCACAGCAAACACATAATATAGGATGATGTCAGACCTCCCCATATTACAGAAACACTGGGGGGGGCGTGGCGTCATTATAATACCTTCAGTGCAATATAACCAGCTGGCTGGAAAGAAGTTTGTTGAACACACGTGTGTAATTGAAATTAATAAGTGTTTTTAAACTTGACAACCTAATCCATATAAAAAATCCAGATAGAAAATACATATTTGCTTGTGTAAATGCTACTAGAAACTATTTGCAAATAAATCTATCCATATCCAGTTTGATAAATAAGGCCCATTTTTGGATCTTTCAGAACCTTGAATGTGAGGGCTGAGTTTCCTTCTCAATCCTGGATGAGATGTAAATAAGGCTAGGCTTGCCATTACCTAGACTTGACATGATGTCCAACAGGAACCAACAACTCCCCTTTGGTTGCTCAGACCCATGGGGCTATGGCCAATGCTGTGCATAGCTGCTGTTCCAGGACCTTATTGAATCTCCCAGTATTCCAAGCTAGAGGCTGCTATATCTTTTAATTTATGTAGAATCTTGATTAAGTTTCAGTTATAGCACTCCTTACATTGCGTTAGTGTTGTTATATTTTATAATCTTGTTGCATTTCATGTTCAATTTGTTATTTTTGTTGTTTCATTTCTCCAGAAGTAAAGAACACTCTGCTGCAAGTCTTTTCATGCTCCACATGCCCTCGTTCCGATGCATCTCCAATTTACCTCGACAAGCATATCCGGAGATGCCACTATGAAGAGTACATGAGACTGCGAGAATCAGGAGAGATTAAATATAAGCTTCAGATCCCCTCCAAATGCTCCAGTCGTCAACCAACATCAACTGATGTTATCCATTCTGATACTTCCCATAATGATATACAGAAGGAAATTCACCACTGCTCAGATTGTGGAAAGAGTTTTAGTTATCAGAATGCACTCAAGACACACCAGCGCATTCACACAGGGGAAAAGCCGCATCACTGCTCACAGTGTGGGAAAAGTTTTACTCGTCAGAGTCATCTCCAAATACACCAGCGCATTCACACAGGAGAGAAGCCGTATCTCTGCTCACAGTGTGGGAAGAGTTTCTCTCAGCAGAGTTCTCTCCGACTACACCAGCGGATTCACACAGGAGAGAAGCCGTATCACTGCTCACAGTGTGGGAAGAGTTTCTCTCAGCAGAGTTATCTCCGACTACACCAGCGGATTCACACAGGAGAGAAACCGTATCACTGCTCACAGTGTGGGAAGAGTTTTACTTGTCAGAGTCATCTCCAAAGACACCAGCGCATTCACACAGGAGAGAAGCCGTTTCACTGCTCACAGTGTGGGAAGAGTTTTACTCAGCAGAGTGCTCTCCAAATACACCAGCGCATTCACACAGGAGAGAAGCCGTATCACTGCTCACAGTGTGGGAAGAGTTTTACTCGTCAGAGTGCTCTCCAACAACACCAGCGCATTCACACAGGAGAGAAGCCGTATCACTGCTCACAGTGTGGGAAGAGTTTTACTCGTCAGAGTGATCTCCAAACACACCAGCGCATTCACACAGGAGAGAAGCCATATCACTGCTCACAGTGTGGGAAGAGTTTTACTCGTCAGAGTGATCTCCAAACACACCAGCGCATTCACACAGGAGAGAAGCCATATCACTGCTCACAGTGTGGGAAGAGTTTTACTCGTCAGAGTGATCTCCAAACACACCAGCGCATTCACACAGGAGAGAAGCCGTATCACTGCTCACAGTGTGGGAAGAGTTTTACTCGTCAGAGTGCTCTCCAACGACACCAGCGCATTCACACAGGAGAGAAGCCGTATCACTGCTCACAGTGTGGGAAGAGTTTTACTCGTCAGTATGATTTCCAACAACACCAGCACATTCACTCAGGAGAGAAGCCGTATCACTGCTCACAGTGTGGGAAGAGTTTTACTCGTCAGTATGATCTCCAACAACACCAGCGCATTCACACAGGAGAGAAGCCGTATCACTGCTCACAGTGTGGGAAGAGTTTTACTCGTCAGTATGATCTCCAACAACACCAGCGCATTCACACAGGAGAGAAGCCGTATCACTGCTCACAGTGTGGGAAGAGTTTTACTCATCAGAGTGCTCACCGACGACACCACCGCATTCACACAGGAGAGAAGCCGTATCACTGCTCACAGTGTGGGAAGAGTTTTACTCATCAGAGTGATCTCCAACACCAGCGCATTCACGCAGGAGAGAAGCCGTTTCACTGATCACAGTGTGGAAAAATGTTTGCTTGTTTAGTTACATTTAAGACCTTCAAGTGCACTAACTCGGAGACACTGCATGATTTAAAGTTGTCAAATTAAATATGGTTGTTACAGTTTTGACTGAAAATGACTGTACTTTGAACTTTTATTTTTCATGTTACGCTGGTCAACAATTTTTCAGAAGTTGTCTGCTTCAGAGATGAAATTGGCTATTATGAAATTTGGTGTGTTGAATTAGAAGTGACAGTTAATCAGCTGATTAGCTATGGCTTCCAAGATATTTAAGATTTTAAATTTTATACTTATGTACATTGTGTAGATCGTAATGTTTTAAATATAAATTGTAAAACTAGGTCTCTTCATGTGTTTATGGTCGGTTTACATGATATTTCACCTGTTCTCTTTATGTAACACTAGAAAATCAGCAAAAAGTTTATATAAATAAAATGTATTATGAACCAAATTGCAAAAACCGATGTGATTTTTCCGCGAATTCGCGGAATTCCGCTTTTTTCACCTCAAATTTTGAAAAAATTTTTTCCGATTTTTTCGCTCAAAAATCTGCATTCATATCCTATTCGTTCCGACTTTCAGTAATTCCGTCATTGAGATGAAACGAGGTACGTGATTGGCCCATCGCTCTGTAACAACCATTGAATGCGCTTGTTAGATAGCTGTACGTAAGCTTGCTTCAAACAAAGAGTTGAAAGATGGCAGCCTCCGTGATCGAGCGTAAAGATGCACCTGATCATCAGTTTAGTGTGTGTGTGTGTGTTTTTAAAGTAAATAAACATGGGGAAGAAGAAAAAAACAACCCAGCTCATTTCTTTCCCCATAATAAACCTGTGAGTGGTGATGGTGTCACTGCACGTGCGACAGTTGGGTATGTTTTCGCGGGGTGACGAAGGTTGCCGTGGCAACGGGGCCTCGCTTCATCTGTTGCTTCCTGGATGCGCATGCGCACGCTATGAAAGCTGTGGTGAAAAGGTTAGCATTGGAGGCTAAACCTTCTGAGGAGAAAAGAAGGGGCGGTTTTTCAGTTTGTTTTAGTTACGTCCGAAGAAACAGCAGTTTAAATCACGGCTCTAGTTTACAAATCAAAATGGTTACTCAATGAAGAAAAAACAAAAGCTTGAGAGAGGGGGAGTAGTGGGAGTTTAACCCGGGAAAGTGAGTCTGTGAGGCGGCAGTGATGCTTGACCCTTCCCGCCTCCTCTCACTTTACCTCAGTCTCTGCCAACTTCATCACAGATTATTTCACCTTTTTCACTCGAAGTTAGTTTTAATTTTCGCTCAAAACTTTTCCCACAGCGTGGATGTAAGGTAATTATACACAATTTTGATTTGTTTATTCAATATTAAAATGTTAGTGCAAATAATACATACTTGCCAACTTTTCAAAATTCTCATGAGGGAGAAAAGTGCATGAAAGACATTTTCAATTGGCCGAGGGTCTGATGCGCGGTTGAAATGATAAAAACAGTGGATCCCAATTAATTGCAAACACATTTTTTGTGACTGTTGTTTAGTGAAAAAGTGATTTTTATTCTTGCATATGAAAATCCTCGAGTGAGTGAACACTGTACAGTTCTGTATATGAGTCAATTTCACAAATGTTTTTTTTTTTTTTTTTTGGCCGGACGTGTTTTGTTTACATTTTGAGATTTCTAAAACCTTTTTATGGTCTCATATGATAAAACATTATCAGTTCTACCTTGCATTTCAAAATTTGAGTGGAAAAAATTTGGTGGATGAATTCTTATGTTGTATCATGTTTGTTTGAAAAGGCACATTTTGGTATGTTCAACTTGTACAGTAATTGAAAGTATAAATTTTGTTTTTCCTTATACAATTTTCTATTTATTCTAATGCAGATGATTTAATTTAGAATGACATTTTTAGATTTCATGTTTTGGGTTTTTGTCAGTTAAGAATCACTGAATTTACTATAGGGGCTCAGAGTTGCATGTTGACCATTAAATTGGCTTGAATTTGTTAATCATGACAAGTTTTTTCTTGTGTGTTTGCTTGCCATTTTAGTACAATTTTTAAGTCAGAAAACCCCAGAACCCAGGAGCTTCGGGGGGCTTCGCCCCCCCCTTGTCCCCCCACCAGGGCGCTGCCCTGGACCAGCTGGGGGCCTGTGGCCCCCAGACCCCCGGCTAAAATTTTCAGATAATTTCACCAGCCCCAAATCACATCCCTGTGTGTGGTAGGCTCGCCGAGACGAGAGTCCTGACATCAGGCATAATACAACAATGGCATGTTAATATGGTTAAAAAATATTATGACCTGCTCTGGCTGGATGCTTGATTGGGTGATGGGTGCACACTCCTCAGCAATGAAACAGAATTATAGATCAGAGTGAGTGCAGGCAGATGCAGATGGGGCCCTTAGGGCTGGCCAAGACAATTCAGTTACATTTCACTGGGTCTGGGACATGTGACAGAATGTCTGACGGCCGATTCCCTGCAGGCTATGAGACCCAGTCGAGGTCTCCACCCTCTCCACCAAAAGATTTCCTGTTGACTCCATGTAACTCAGAGGGACAGATTTGGGGGGAGGGGGGGGAAAAGAGAGAGAGAGAGAGGGAGAGAAAACAGGTTGTTGGGTATGCCCAATGTCACCTGAATAAATAGGAACAGTATACATATTGCACTGAGTACAAGCAGGGACTCCGGCAACTAACTATAACAGCATAACTAAAAGGGGAGAGCCAGAAGGTAACACAGGCATGAGGGAGCCCCGGGACATAAAGCAGCCAGCCACTACACTGTCAACAAACTTGAGTGAGCAAGCAAGTGGGGGACTGACAGCATCCATACATCCCAGTTTACCAAAACATTCTGTCTGAGGACCCTCCAGATCTACACCTTTACCTCATAAACACTATTAATAAAAGGCTTGACTAAACATATGTTTTCAGCCTAGACTTAAATGCTGAGACTGTCTGATTGCCAAACATTACTTGGAAGGCTGTTCCATAACCATGGGGCTTTGTAAGAAAAGGCTCTGCCTCCTGATGTAGCCTTCACTATACGAGGTACCAGCAGATAGCCTGCACCTTTTGATCCAAGTAGGCGTGGTGGGTCATAAAGGAGCAGAAGTTCACTTAGGTACTGTGGTGCGAGACCATTTAGTGCTTTAAAGGTCAATAGTAGTATTTTATAATCAATACGGAATTTGATTGGGAGCTAATACAGTGTGGATAAGACAGGCGTGATGTGGTCATATTTTCTAGTTCTAGTAAGGACTCTTGCAGCTGCATTTTGAACTCACTGGAGTTTGATTATGCACTTATTGGAACATCCAGACAGTAAGGCATTACAATAATCCAACCTGGAGGTAACAAAAGCATGAACTGGTTTTTCCACGTCATGTAGTGACATTAAATTTCTTATCTTAGCAATATTTCTGAGATGAAAGAAAGCTATCTGGGTAATGTTATCAATGTGAGTTTCGAATGAAAGACTGGGGTCAATAATCACCCCGAGGTCTTTTACTGCTGCTGCGAAGAAAAAGGCCATCCAGAGTCACTGTGTAATCAGAAAACTTACTTCTAGCTGTATGTGGTCCTAGTACAAGTACTTCAGTTTTGTCAGAGTTAAGCAGAAGGGAATTAATAAGCATCCAGTGTCTAACGTCCTTAACACATTCCTCAATTCTATTAAGCTGGTGAATCTCATCAGGTTTTGCAGAAACATACAACTGTGTGTCATCAGCATAACAGTGGAAACTAATACAATGTTGACGAATAATATTACCCAGAGGGAACATATATAAAGAAAAAAAAGCAGTGGACCCAAGACAGAACCTTGTGGAACACCAAACTTTACTTCAGTACATCTAGAATTATCACCATTTATATCAACATACTGATAACGATCAATTAAATAATAGCTGAGCCAGGAGAGGGCAGTTCCCTTAACTCCCACAACGTTTTCTAGTCTATCCAGAAGAATGGAATGATCAATGATATCAAATGCTGCACTAAGGTCAAGCAACACAAGCAGCGAGACACAGCCCTGATCAGACGCCAACAGTAGGTCGTTTACTACTTTAACCAAAGCTGTTTCTGTGCTGTGATTAGGTCTAAATCCTGACTGATACATTTCATGGATGTTATTCCTACTGTATGTAAATATGAGCATAACTGCTGTGCCACAGCTTTTTCAAGGATCTTCGAGATAAAGGGGAGGTTTAATGTTGGCCTATAATTGGACAGCTGACAGGGATCAAGGTTAGGTTTTTTAATCATGGGTTTGATAACTGCTAGTTTAAAGGATTTGGGTACATAGCCAATCGTGAGAGAAGAATTTATTTTTAGAAGCGGTTCAATTATTTCAGGTATTATCTGTTTGAATAGACATGTAGGTAAGGGATCTAGTACGCAAGCTGAGGCTTTTGATGCCGAGATTAATGAAAGTAATTCAGTTTCTTTAAGGGGAGTAAAACATTCTAATTGATGATCTGATACAGTTATATTGTTAACTACAGGGTCACTTACATTGTCTGACCTTAAATTAGTAGTTTGAATTTTTTGTCGGATATTCTCAATTTTGTCATGAAATCATGAAATTGTTACTATTATACACTGCAGGTGTGCATGTGTCTATAGTGGACTTATTCCTGGTTAATTTTGCTACAGTACTAAATAGGAATCTAGGATTATTTTTGTTATCTTCTATTAGGGAGGAGAGATACAGTATGTTGATCTTGCAGCACTAAGAGCTTTTCTATACTTCAGGAAGCTCTCCTTCCACGCTAATTTGAACACTACCAATTTTGTTTGATGCCATTTACGTTCCAATTTTTGAGTGGTCTGTTTTAATGTGCGAGTGTCATCATTATACCAGGGCGCTAATTTTTTGTCTCTGACCATTTTTCTTTTTAAGAGGAGCTATATTATCTAAGGTATGGCGGAATGTTGACTCTCAGCATTCAGTTGCCTGATCAAGTTCCGCAGGGGCTGACAGTGACCTAATCAAAGTTGATAACTCTGGGAGATCATTTATAAAGCTCTGTGCAGTAGTTGACATGAATGTACGTTTAATACAGTAGCGTGGTGAGGTGCATATATTATTACTCAGACATAGTTTGAATGAGATGAGATAATGATCGGAGATAACTTCAGACTGTGGAAGTATGACTATATTGTCTATGTTTAACCTGAATGTTAGTATTAGATCAAGGGTGTGACCACCATTATGGGTTGGTCCTATGACATTTTAATTAATCCCTACTGAATCTAAAATGGACACACATGCTGTTTTTAAAGGGTCTTCTGGATTATCGAAGTGAATATTAAAATCTCCGACAACTAAAGCTTTGTCTAAGGAAATAACCAGATCTGAGATAAAATCTGCAAATTCAGAAAGAAACTCAGAATATGGCCCCGGGGGCCTGTAAATAATAAGCAATGGAGTTAACTGGGTAGACTTATTTTTCGAGGCTACTTATATTATATGAGTATGAAGAACTTCAAATGTATTAAATTTATAACCAGGTTTTTGTGTTACACCTAGATAATCATTATAAATAACCACGACACCTCCTCCTCTGCCAGTTAGACGAGGCTGGTGTATATAACTGTATCCAGGAGGACTCGCTTCATTTAATGCTATATATTCATTTGGCTTAATCCATGTTTCAGTTAAACAATGTACATTAAACTCCTGATCAGTAATGAGTTCATTAACCATTAGTGCTTTAGATGTAAGAGATCTAATATTTAATAGCCCCACCTTTAGATCAAAGGTGCTGGCAGCAGCTGTACAGTCAGTATGATCTAATTTTATATTGATTAGGTTACTGGAGCAAACTCTCTGAAAATTTCTACCTTTTTGTTTAGCCCGGGGAACAGACACCGTCTCAATGTAGTGGACCCTGACTGATGACTAGCAGACAGTCGGTTTAGCCTGTTCGTCTGCTCCCTGGCCTTGGCTCTGGATTGTCAGAAATTAACTAGGCCTGTCCTGAGACTGACCTATGCTGCAGGAAATGAGAGCAGCACCTTCCCGAGTGGGATGGATACCGTCCCGCCCTAACAGGCCAGCAGTGCCCTCAAAATTAGTCCAAATATCTATAAAGCCCACACTGTTTTCAGAGCACCACCTGGGCACTGTACTATGAAGCGGGTTTTCTGGCTTACCAGGGTAACTTCGAGAGTAACTTGATCACGTGCAGCGTAACTTCCCGATTAACCCATACTACGAAAGTTGGCTATGTTCAAACCGAGGTATGCTGCCATGGCAACTTACGCTGCATCTCAAACCTGCTCGTCTCAGGTTATGTTCTTGGTTAACCCGAGGTTTCCGATTAACCACACCCTTTTTAAACACCACCTCTCCACCGACATTTCCTCTAGAGACAATGCCAGCATACCTGGATGACCCATGCGATATCGGAGCGCAGATTAGAGATGGGATTTATAGCTCTTTGATGGGATCCACATCTTTGTGATCCGTTCTTTGAAAAGAGCCGTTCAAAAGACTGGCTCATTTGGCTCTTTTTAAATATTTATTCAGTTTTAAGAAGACAGCGTCTAAAGAAGCCAGATCCCTCTGCTTAGACAGTGACATCAATATTTCTGGACATACCTTTTGTATAAAGCAACCTAGACTTACATCATTGTAACCCCTTAACGCTCATAAATAACCATTAAAAAACAATAAGGGCTTCAATGAATGTCCATGCAGAACGGCTTTTCTGTAAAAAAAAAAAAAAGAACCCACTCAAGAACATATGGCCCTTTTCCACTACCCTTTTTCAGCTCACTTCAGCCCGACACGGCTCGCGTTTCGACTACCTCAGAACAGCACGACTCAGCTCGCTTCAGCCCTGCTTAGCACCCAAAACTCGCACGGTTTTGGAGTGGGGCTGAAGCGAGCCAAACCAAGCTGAGTGAGGCTAGGGGCGTGAGCAGACACTCCCCTGTGCGCTGATTGGTGAGGAGGAGTGTCCTCACACGCCCCGCGAGCACGCTGGGATCTGTAAACACCGTAAACCCGGAAGAAGAAGAATTACGAATTACAAGAATTTCTGAAGCCTTATGCGCCTCGCCTCATCTATACGCTCTTGCCAGTATCTGTTGGCGTTGTCGGTGACAACAAGCCACAGCACCAAGACCAGCAACACTAACGACTCCATCTCCTCCATATTTATTGTTTACTATCCGGGTAGTGAGACTACCGCTTAAAAGATCACTGATGTCACCGTTTGCGCCACTTAACGACATCACGTGACGTCCACCCACTTTCGCTAACTCCACCCAATGTGTCCACCCACTTCCAGCCAGCATGGTTCAGCACGGTTGTAGTCGAAATGCAACTCCAACAGCCCCACTCAGCTCGACTCAGCCCAACTCAGCCGCGTTTGTAGTGGAAAAGCGGCAATAGTTATCAAGAACGCAAGAATATTTTATAGAAAAACACTTGTTTTACAAAAATATTTAAGTCTGAGATACAAAATCAATACAACTACAATAAATATAACACAAGAACTAGTTATCACACAAGAACATTTTAATAGAAAAAAAACAAATTTTCTATATTAAAAATATTGACAAAAATAGATACAACTAAACAGTCAGATAAGTAGATAGTTATAACAAGAACACAAGATTATTTTAATAGGAAAAAACAAACTATTAATGCAAAAAAATATATTATTATTAGAAATAGATACAACTAGACAAACAGATAAATAAATAAAATACACAAAAATAGAACAAACAAAATGACGATAGAATAAATTAAATGAACGTCCGTGCAAAGTAGTTTCCCACAATATTATCATTAATATCACACAACATTATAAACTATATACAAAACAATTTGAACTATTAGGCAAACAGATAAAACTTGAATAAATAAAAAGCAAATGAATGCTTGCTTGCACGCGCGCGTGCGCGCGCACACACACACACACACACACACACACACACACTTACCATTATGAATGATGTTTTTATATTTCATTTTCACCTGTTGCCAGGTGCGTTTGGCACTGCTGTTGCCTCTGAAATGTTCACAGGACATACACCAGCTTAGTCAAAGGGACTGAACAGTCAGTCATCCTAATTCATGTGACTCATGTGCACATATCAGCTTAAGTAGGCTACTCCATGAATTTACCATACCAAATTTTATTCAGGATTTTTCGGACATTAAACAAGCTATATATGACTGGGGCCACGTCGAAGGACCATTTTCTGTGACTTGTGATTGATCATGAAGCTTTCTCTCATCCTATACTTCTGTTCTGGAACATGTAGAAGGGAGAATGTACTTGCACATTTACCCGATCGGCAATTCGTTGCCAACATGTTTGCCGCTCCTTATTGGCAGCCGCTGTGTTAGATTTTGCTCTTAATGTTGTTTTGAACTCCTCGTAGCTTTGCATTATGACAACGCATTCTTCCTCCATGAAGCACGGCGACCGTGCCATTGTGAACAGTGGTGATTTGCGCTGATAACCTCCCCTTTCACGTGAATGCGCATTAACCCTGATTAGGTTAACACAGGTTCAACAAATCAACTTCATAACTAGCGTCGTAGTACCGTTTAACCCCAAACAAGATAACCAGGTTTTGTCAACCCCAGTTTAGCGGGGGAACCCTGGGTTACTTCTGGGTAGGTTAACCTCTGTTCGTAGTACAGGGCCCTGGACAGCCAGCAGTTCAGCATACTACAGCATCGGACATCGCCTTCGCTAATTTACCTCTACAAAGTTACTCTTAGTAACCTCAGACTGATGAAGGCATATACCATTTAGCTCCTGCATGGATAACTATATTTGAGAATCTGTGCTTGCCTAGGACCCTAAGATTACCTGCTATGTCCGGCACCCTGGCTCCCGGTATACACGTGACTAAAGCTGCTGGTGCCCCTAAAGGCTGAGGTAATTTCACGTGCTGTATGATAGAGTCCCCTATAACCAGAGCTCTTTCAGGTTTCTCAGTGGGTGCGTCACTAAGGAGAGCAAACCTGTTCGACACGTGACGCGGAGAGGAGTGGTGCTCCAGTGAGCGAGCCTCAGCTGTAGCTTTGGCTCTACGCTTATGCCGCCGAGTCATCACCCATTTGCCCCCACTGTAAGGGCTCTAATGCCGGAGTTGGGGGATTACTAATTCGACCTAGGGCATCCAGACTTTCCCCTACAGAAACTACACTGTTCTCACACTCACTGACCTTCTCTAAAGCCTGGACACGCGCTTCTAGCACTGTAATCTTCTCCGTCAGAGAGCTAACTAATCTGCACTCATCACAAATAAAGCTAATAAAGCTATCACTAGTGACGGAGGAAGAATGACTAAACGTTAGAGTTGAGCCACACACTCGGCTGAAACGAGTATCCGGTACGGATAAAACACTTTTGCAGAGTACGAGTATTATACGAGTAATACGAGTCAATATCTGTGCTTGGACTGAATGAAAATCCTCACACAGCGTCACAGTGCCCCTCCCCTACACACACCGCTCTGCTCACTCACACAGAGAACAGTTCGCTGTCTGTCACTCAGGTTCGCGGCTCTTTTCTGTTGTTTCGGGTTTCTTCAGCTTCAAGTTTGTTTATATTTCAGTTTGTACTTATAACCAGTAGAGTTCTGGTAAATGTGGGTTCGTTCAGACGTGGTGCTTGGTAGAAAGTGACTCGCGTTGCGTCTCTGCCTGTTGGAGATTTTTTTTTCTTTTTTTAACCATCGGTTAAAAACAGTTTTTTTGACTTCATGCATTGTGTCTGACACTTTCTTGATGTAAAAATAAAGGTAGTAGTGGTATAAGTATTACAAATTAAGCCACACACACACACACTCCCTCTCTCCGCTGGTCGTCGGAGTTTTTTTTTTTTTTAAACCATCAGTTGGCTCTAACCAGTTTTATTTTACTTCACGCAATGAGTGTCTGACACTTTCTAGGTAGTAGTGGTATAAATAATATTAGAAATTAAGCTATCCCCCCATCTCTCTCTCTGTCTCTCTCTTACTCACACACACACACACACACACACACACACTCCCCCCCTCTCTTACTCACACACACTCCCCCTCTCTCTCTCTCTCTCTCTCTCTCTCAGGCCAAGTTTACATTAGACCGTATCTGTCTCGTTTTCTTCGCGGATGCACTGTCCGTTTACATTAAGACGCCTGAAAACGCCGGGAAACGGGAATCCGCCAGCGTCCACGTATTCAATCTAGATCGTGTCTGGTCCGGTGCTGTGTAAACATTGAGAATACGCGGATACGCTGTGCTGAGCTCTAGCTGGCGTCGTCATTGGACAACGTCACTGTGACATCCACCTTCCTGATTCACTGGCGTTGGTCATGTGACGCGACTGCTGAAAAACGACGCGGACTTCCGCCTTGTATCACCTTTCATTAAAGAGTATAAAAGTATGAAAATACTGCCCATTGTGTAGTTATGATTGTCTTTAGGCTTGCCATCCTTCCACTTGCAAGTGGTAAGTGACGCGCATACCCGATATGCACTGAGAGCACACACACAGCGGCTCAGTCCCGAATTACTGCTCATGCACTTCACTCGCGCGCTCTGTGAGCTGCGCAGGGCCGGAGTGCGCACCCTCCAGAGGGCACTCGCTGTTCAGGGCGGAGTGATTTGGAGCACAGGATGCCTGCGGAGCCGAGCGTATCCGTGTATTGGCGTTGCTGTGTGCAGGCGAATCGTGTATTGGTGTTGCTGTGTGCATGTTAATCGTTTTAAAAACGTTAATCTGATGATCCGCTGATACGGTCTAATGTAAACCCCACCTCACTCACTCACTCACTCTCTCACACACACACACACACACACACACACACACACACACACACACACACACTCCCCCCATCTCTCTGTCTCTCTCTTACTTACACACACACACACACACACACACACACTCCACCCCCCTCTCTCTGTCTTTCTCTTACTCACACACACACACACTCCCCCCCCCCCCCCCCCCCCGTCTCTCTCTAATGCCGCTTTTCCACTACAAACGCGGCTGAGTCGGGCTGAGCCGTGCCGTGCTGAGTCGGGCTGAGCGGGGCTGTTGGAGTTGCATTTCGACTACAACCGCGCTGAACCGTGCTGGCTGGAAGTGGGTGGACACATTGGGTGGAGTTAGCGAAAGTGGGTGGACGTCAGGTGATGTCGTTAAGCAGCGCAAACAGTGACATCAGTGAGCTTTTAAGCGGTAGTCTCACGACCCGAATAGTAAACAATAAACATGGAGGACATGGAGTCATTAGTGTTGCTGGTCTTGGTGCTGTGGCTTGTTGTCACCGACAACGCCAACAGATACTGGCAAGAGCGTATAGATGAGGCGAGGCACATAAGGCTTCAGAAATTCTCGTAATTCGTAATTATTCTTCTTCCGGGTTTGCAGTGTTTACAGATCCCAGCGCGCTCGCAGGGCGTGTGTGGGCATGTGAGGACACTCCTCCTCACCAATCAGTGCACAGGGGAGTGTCTGCTCACGCCCCCAGCCTCACTCGGCTCGGTTTGGCTCGCTTCAGCCCCACTCCAAAACGGTGCGAGTTTTAGGGGCTAAGCAGGGCTGAAGCGAGCTGAGTCGTGCTGGTTTTTGGTAGTCGAAACGCGAGCCGTGTCGGGCTGAAGTGAGCTGAAAAAGGGTAGTGGAAAAGGGCCATTACTCACACACACACACACACACACACACACACACACACACTCCCCCTCTCTCTTACTCACTCTCTCACACACACACACACACACACACACACTCCACCCCCCCCTCTCTGTCTTTCTCTTAAACACACGCACACACTCCCCCTCTCTCTCTGTCTCTCTCTTACTCACACACACACACCCTCTCTCTTACTCACTCACACACACACACTCCACCCCCCTCTCTCTGTCTTTCTCTTACACAGACACACACACACACACCCTCTCTCTGTCTCCCTCTTAGGCCAAGTTTACATTAGACCAGGGGTTTTCAAAGTGTGGGAGAGTCAGCCCCCCCTCGGAGAGCAAATAAACAACAGCGCCCCCCTTACAATTTTTGTTGTTGCTATACTTAATGTTCCATTCGTATTTTTAAAAAATGGTTGTACACATTTTTATTTTTTTATTTTTCACATTTTAAACATCTGTGCTTTTTAAAACATCTTGTTTTACACATTTTAAACCTCTCATAGCATCGTTAGCAAGCACCTCTTGGCAGACAACACACTGTGGCAGTGGAGCATCTTCAGATCCAGTCCATGAAAATCCAAACTTTAAATAATCGTGGTCATACTTCCTTCTTTTTTCAGTCCCCCCAGGATTCAGCGGGCCTTTTTTGTGATTGTTGCGGGCTAAAATGTCTGATGTTGCAGGGGGGTTCCAAAAAATTGCGATGAAAGTTGCAGTGTTTTTTAGGTTTTTGTTGCGATTACATTGCGGGAGGAAGTGAAAGTTGCGAGAAATTGTTGCGATTTTCTCTTTTTGTGATTAAAATTGAGTGATATGTTAAATATTAAGTTATTACCGAAAAACTATTGATTAAAAAAACAAAGACACTGAGAAATGGTCCTATAAACAACTTTACCAATATAAAAGATTACCAGGACTACAAAAATGCAGAAAAATAGGCTTTACTTATCCAAATGCACCTGTTGGTTCAAAAGTTAAAGTGCAGAGAACCTCACAGCACAACATGAAGTTACCTTAAAATATAATATAAATGCCTCAGCTTTCATGTAAGAAAAAAAAAACTATTAATACTAGTACTGTGTGCAGGCAGTCTCTCCTGAAGACTAAATTAAACAATAATTATAAACTAATAAAATAAATAGCTCAGGCTTCATAGAAGAAAAAAAAATTGAACAGAATCTCACAGTATGATGCTGAAGCTGTCTAAACAATGGAAAAATAAAATACCATTTTGGCAAAAATGTTGGCATCCATTAATTTCTTGTATTAAGTAAAAAAAATAAAGTGCACACAGTCCTTCACTGTAAACATAACACACTTTCAGTAACAGAATTTAAGCCTATATAAACACTGACTCGCACATCATGCAATGTTGCCAGATACTGCTGACGTTTTCCTGTCCAAAATATGTTCAAAACCCGCCAAAATGCACTTGAAACCGCCAATCTGGCAACACTGCGCACATGCTGCTTCTCTTGAACATAGACATCCGGAAGTAAGGCGGAAGGTAGTTTGTCGACGTCACCTCAAGACGACGCCAACGATTGGTCAAATTTGCGGGAAAGTTGTGGTGATTGGATATAATTGCAACACCGCCCTGAATTCGCGGGGATTGGTTGAATTTGCGCTGAAGTTGCAAATCGCAACATCCTGGAGGCTCTGTTTTTTTGCTTGGCCCAGGCTCTGTCTCCTCACTCACTGTAGCTTTAGGTACTAAAAACCGATCCATTTTGTCTCTCACGTTGCGCCCCCCCTGAAGAACTCTGGCGCCCCCCAGGGGGGGTGCGCCCCACACTTTGAAAAGCCCTGCATTAGACCGTATCTGTCTCGTTTTCTTCGCGGATGCACTGTCCGTTTACATTAAAACGCCTGGAAACGCCGGGAAACGGGAATCCGCCAGGGTCCACGTATTCAATCCAGATCGTGTCTGGTCCGGTGCTGTGTAAACATTGAGAATACGCGGATACGCTGTGCTGAGCTCTAGCTGGCATCGTCATTGGACAACGTCACTGTGACATCCACCTTCCTGATACGCTGGCGTTGGTCATGTGACGCGACTGCTGAAAAACGACGCGGACTTCCGCCTTGTATCACCTTTCATTAAAGAGTATAAAAGTATGAAAATACTGCAAATACTGATGCAAATACTGCCCATTGTGCAGTTATGATTGTCTTTAGGCTTGCCATCCTTCCACTTGCAAGTGGTAAGTGACGCGCATGCCCGACATGCACTGAGATCACACACACAGCGGCTCAGTCCCAAATCACTGCTCGTGTGCTATACTCGCGCGCTCTGTGAGCTGCGCAAGGCCGGAGTGCGCACCCTCCAGAGGGCACTCGCTGTTCAGGGCGGAGTGATTTGGAGCGCAGGATGCCTGCGGAGCCAAGCGTATCCGTGTATTGGCGTTGCTATGTGCACGCGAATCGTGTATTGGCGTTGCTGTGTGCACACTAATCGTTTTAAAAACGTTAATCTGATGATCCGCTGATACGGTCTAATGTAAACCCCACCTTACTCACACACACTCCCCTCTCTCTGTCTCTCTCTTACTCACACACACACACTCTCCCCCATCTCTCTGTTTCTCTCTTACTCACACACACACTCCCCCCATCTCTGTCTTTCTCTTACTCACACACACACTCCCCCCCCCCGTCTCTTTCTCTCTCTCACACACACACACACACACACACACTCCCCCCTCTCTCTGTCTCTTTCTCACTCTCACACACACACTCTCCCTCTTACTCACTCACACATACACACAAACTCCCCCCCCCCCCCTCTTACTCACACCTGGTGTGGAAATAAAAAAAAAATAAAAAAGAACCAAAAAGAAAATCACACTGATCATAAAAAATTAAAAGTTAACAAAAGAAAGTTATGTTGAGTATGAAAACTCTTGTTCATTACATTTCATTTCATAATTGCAACCGCATGTGTTGTATTCATTGTTGCAAAACTTGTTCTGTAAATAGTTTGTTTGCTATCGTGATCAAAACCATTGATCTGAAGCTCAATGCTGATGCTGTCCTGTAAATAGTTTTCTAATCAGCAATAAATATAACAATTTCTGATCAAGCCATATCAATTGCATGCTTAAAATAACATACTGTTTAAAACCCCGCCCGTTTCAAGACAACCAGACCCACTTACGGGTTAAATCCCGCCCACTTCCGAGTACAGATACGGATACAGATAATTCATATGATTAACAGATACAGATAATGCTGTACTCGCTCATCCCTACTAAACATCCTGCACTCAGCACACTGAACAGGCTGAAGGTGTGCCATGATGAAAGGATTCACGCACCTTAATCGAAGATCTGTCGATATTAAAGCAGATCCGATGTGGATGGCCTCCGCTTGTGGTCTTTACGCAGGAGGAGAAAAAGAAAGCTAACGGTCTCGGCGTTCTTCTGAAAAAAAAGGAAAGAGGAGAGCGAAAGTGGAAAGTACAAAAAGGAAAGCGACAGTGCAGTAAAAATGAAGATAATACTGGAAAATTATTTATAGAAAAAAAAAGAAAATTAAAAAAAAGATTAGTAATTAACAACAACGCTCACGGAAAAAAAAAAAAGGACTCGTTGCAAACAACTCAGGAACCACGAAGTGCATAGCAACAACCAGGAAGTCCTCTGTCCGCTGAAATAATAATAGAAATAATAAATAATAGAAATACTACAGACAAACTCTTTAGAATTTTCTATATTTCTGCATAAATATGACCCAAAACATCAGATTTTATTATACTGTCGCTTTCATTTTTGTACTTTTCACTTTCGCTTTCCTTTTTCCGGTTTTTTTCCCGGTTTTTTCTCTTTCTTTTTTCGGAAGAACGCCGAGACCGGAAGCTTTCTTTTTCTCTCCTCCTGTGTAAAGTCCACAAGCGGAGGCCATCTGATCTGCTTTAATATCAACAGATCTTCATTTAAGGTACGTGAATCTTTTCATCATGGCACACCTTCAGCCTATTCAGTGTGCTGAGTGCAGGATGTTTAGTCATTCTTCCTCCGTCACTAGCGATAGCTCTATTAGCTTTACTTGTGATAAGTGCAGATTAGTTAGCTCTCTGACGGAGAAGATTTCAGTGCTAGAAGCGCGTGTCCAGGCTTTAGAGCAGGTTAGTGAGCGTGAGAACAGTGTAGTTTCTGTTAGGGAAAGTCTGGACGCCCTAGGTGGAGTTAGCAATCCCCCAACTCCGGCATTAGAGCCCTTACAGCGGGGCGAATGGGTGACGGCTCGGCGGTATAAGCGTAGAGCCAAAGCTACCGCTGAGGCTCGCCCACGGGAGCACCACTCCTCTCCGCGTCATGTGTCGAACAGGTTTGCTCTCCTTAGTGATGCACCCACTGAGAAACCTGAAAGAGCTCTGGTTATAGGGGACTCTATCATACGGCACGTGAAATTAGCTCAGCCTTTAGGGGCACCAGCAGCTTTAGTCAGGTGTATACCGGGAGCCAGGGCGCCGGACATAGCAGGTAATCTTAGGGTCCTAGGCAAGCACAGGTTCTCAAAGATAGTTATCCATGCAGGAGCTAATGATATACGCCTTCGTCAGTCTGAGGTTACTAAGAGTAACTTTGTAGAGGTGTTTAAATTAGCGAAGGCGATGTCCGATGCTGTAGTATGCTCTGGCCCCATCCCAATGCGGCGTGGCGATGTAGCTTACAGCAGGTTATGGTCGCTGAACTGCTGGCTGTCCAGGTGGTGCTCTGAAAACAGTGTGGGCTTTATAGATAATTGGGCTAATTTTGAGGGCACTGCTGGCCTGTTAGGGCGGGACGGTATCCATCCCACTCGGGAAGGTGCTGCTCTCATTTCCTGCAGCATAGGTCATAGTCTCAGAACAGGCCTAGTTAATTTCTGACAATCCAGAGCCAAGGCCAGGGAGCAGACGAACAGGCTAAACTGACTGTCTGCTAGCTGCACAGAGTCGTCACTCAGGGCCCACCACATCGAGACTGTGTCTGTTCCCCGAGCTCAACAAAAAGGTAGAAATTTTCAGAGAGTTTGTTCCAGTAACCTAATCAATATAAAATTAGATCAGACTGACTGTACAGCTGCTGCCAGCACCTTTGATCTAAAGGTGGGGCTATTAAATATTAGATCTCTTACATCTAAAGCGCTAATGGTTAATGAACTCATTACTGATCAGGAGTTTAATGTACTGTGTTTAACAGAAACATGGATTAAGCCAAATGAATATATAGCATTAAATGAAGCGAGTCCTCCTGGATACAGTTATATACACCAGCCTCGTCTAACTGGCAGAGGAGGAGGCGTCGCGGTTATTTATAACAATTATCTAGGTGTAACACACAAAGCTGGTTATAAATTTAATACATTTGAAGTTCTTCATACTAATATAATGTATGTAGCCTCGAAAAATAAGTCTACCCAGTTAATTCCATTGCTTATTATTTACAGGCCCCCGGGGCCATATTCTGAGTTTCTTTCTGAATTTGCAGATTTTATCTCAGATTTGGTTATTTCCTTAGACAAAGCTTTAGTTGTCGGAGATTTTAATATTCACTTCGATAACCCAGAAGACCCTTTAAAAACAGCGTTTGTGTCCATCTTAGATTCAGTCGGGATTAAGCAGAATGTCATAGGACCGACCCATAATGGTGGTCACACCCTTGATCTAATACTAACATTCAGATTAAACGTAGACAATATAGTCATACTTCCACAGTCTGAAGTTATCTCAGATCATTGTCTCATCTCATTCAAAATATGTCTGAGTAATAATATATGCACCTCACTACGCTACTGTATTAAACGTACTTTCACATCAACTACTGCACAGAGCTTTATAAATGATCTCCCAGAGCTGTCAACTTTGATTGGGTCACTGTCAGCCCCTGCAGAACTTGATCAGGCAACTGAATGCTTAGAGTCAACATTCCGCCATACTTTAGATAATGTAGCTCCTCTAAAAAGGAAAATGGTCAGAGACAAAAAATTAGCACCCTGGTATAATGATGACACTCGCACATTAAAACAGACCACTCGAAAATTGGAACGTAAATGGCATCAAACAAAATTGGTAGTGTTCAAATTAGCTTGGAAGGAGAGCTTCCTGAAGTATAGAAAAGCTCTTAGTGCTGCGAGATCAACATATTTCTCCTCCCTAATAGAAGATAACAAAAATAATCCTAGATTCCTATTTAATACTGTAGCAAAATTAACCAGGAATAAGTCCACTATCAACACATGCACACCTGCAGTATGTAGTAGCAACGACTTCATGAATTTTTTTAATGACAAAATTGAGAATATCCGACAAAAAATTCAAACTACTAATTTAAGGTTAGACAATGAAAGTGACCTTGTAGTTAACAATATAACTGTATCAGATCATCAGTTAGAATGTTTTACTCCCCTAAAAGAAACTGAATTACTTTCATTAATCTCTACATCAAAAGCCTCAACTTGCGTACTAGATCCCTTACCGACACATCTATTCAAACAGATAATGCCTGGAGTAATTGAACCGCTTCTAAAAATAATAAATTCTTCTCTTATGATTGGCTATGTACCCAAATCCTTTAAACTAGCAGTTATCAAACGCCTGATTAAAAAACCTGACCTTGATCCCTGTCAGCTGTCCAAGTATCGGCCAATATCAAACCTCCCCTTTATCTCCAAGATCCTTGAAAAAGCTGTGGCACAGCAGTTATGCTCATATTTACATAGGAATAACATCCATGAAATGTATCAGTCAGGATTTAGACCTCATCATAGCACAGAGACAGCACTGGTTAAAGTAGTAAACGACCTACTGTTGGCGTCTGATCAGGGCTGTGTCTCGCTACTTGTGTTGCTTGACCTTAGTGCAGCATTTGATACCATTGATCATTCCATTCTTCTGGATAGACTAGAAAATGTTGTGGGAGTTAAGGGAATGGCCCTCTCCTGGCTCAGGTCTTATCTAACTGATCGTTATCAGTATGTTGATATAAATGGTGATATTTCTAGACGTACCGAGGTAAAGTTTGGTGTTCCACAAGGTTCTGTCTTGGGTCCACTGCTTTTTTCTCTATATATGTTACCTCTGGGCGATATTATTCGTAAACATTGTATTAGTTTCCACTGTTATGCTGATGACACACAGTTGTATGTCTCTGCAAAACCTGATGAGAGACACCAGCTTAATAAAATTGAGGAATGTGTTAAGGACATTAGACACTGGATGCTTATAAATTTCCTTCTGCTTAACTCTGACAAGACTGAAGTACTTGTGCTAGGACCACATACAGCTAGAAGTAAGTTTTCTGATTACACAGTAACTCTGGATGGCCTTTCTGTTTCTTCACGTGCAGCAGTAAAAGACCTCGGAGTGATTATTGACCCCAGTCTTTCATTCGAAACTCACATTGATAACATCACCCGGATAGCTTTCTTTCATCTCAGAAATATTGCAAAGATAAGAAATTTAATGTCATTGCATGATGCAGAAAAACTAGTCCATGCTTTCGTTACCTCCAGGTTGGATTATTGTAATGCCTTACTGTCTGGATGTTCCAATAAGTGCATAAACAAGCTCCAGTTAGTTCAAAATGCCGCAGCAAGAGTCCTTACTAGAACTAGAAAATATGACCACATCACACCTGTCTTATCCACACTGCATTGGCTCCCAATCAAATTTCGTATTGATTATAAAATACTACTATTGACCTTTAAAGCACTAAATGGTCTCGCACCACAGTACCTGAGTGAACTTCTGCTCCTCTATGACCCGCCACGCCTACTTAGATCAAAAGGTGCAGGCTATCTGCTGGTACCTCGTATAGTGAAGGCTACATCAGGGGGCAGAGCCTTTTCTTACATAGCCCCACTGTTATGGAACAGCCTTCCAAGTAATGTTCGGGAATCAGACACAGTCTCAGCATTTAAGTCTAGGCTGAAAACATATCTGTTTAGTCAAGCCTTTTGTTAATGGTGTTTATGAGGTAAAGGAGTAGATCTGGAGGGTCCTCAGACATAGAGTGTTTTGGTAAACTGGGATGTATGGATGCTGTCAGTCCCCACTCGCTTGCTCACTCGAGTTTGTTGACGGTGTAGTGGCTGGCTGCTTTATGTCCCGGGGCTCCCTCATGCCTGTGTTACCTTCTGACTCTCTCCTTTTAGTTATGCTGTCATAGTTAGTTGCCGGAGTCCCTGCTTGTACTCAGTGCAATATGTATACTGTTCCTACTTATTCAGGTGACATTGGGCATACCTAACCACCTGTGTTTTCTTACCCCCCCCCCCCCCCCCAATCTGTCCCTCTGAGTTACATGGAGTCAACAGGAAATCTTTTGGTGGAGATGGTGGGGAACTCGACTGGCTATCGTAGCCTGCAGGGAATCGGCCGTCAGACATTCTGTCGCATGTCCCAGACCCGGTGAAATGTAACTGAATTGTCTTGGCCAGGCCTAAGGGTCCCATCTGCATCTCATCATTGCTGAGGAGTGTGCTCCCATCACCCAATCAAGCATCCAGCCAGAGCAGGTCATGATATATTTTTTACAATATTAACATGCCATTGTGTGTTATGCCTGATGTAAAGACTCTCGTCTCTGCGAGCCTACCACACAGATTTAATACTTGTCATTTTTAGGGCATACCTAACCACGTGTTTTCTTTCTCTCTCTCTCTTCCCCCCCCCCATCTGTCCCTCTGAGTTACATGTTGATCCTGGGATTGAGATGCTGGCCTCTTCTGCCCCTCGGACCGGCTTGATCCATCCTGGTGCCCTGTGTCTGGTCGGAGTTTTATCGCCCCACTCCTGTGAAGGACGGCCCCATGAGGACAGTTGAGGGTTATATCTGTTAAAACTGTTAATATTATAGTCAGGCTGTCTGTTGTTGCCCAAATGAGGATGGGTTCCCTTTTGAGTCTGGTTCCTCTCGAGGTTTCTTCCTCATGTCGTCTGAGGGAGTTTTTCCTTGCCACCGTCGCCACAGGCTTGCTCATTGGGGATAGATTAGGGATAAAATTAGCTCATGTTTTAAGTCGTTCAAATTCTGTAAAGCTGCTTTGCGACAATGTTTATTGTTAAAAGCGCTGTACAAATAAACTTGATTTGATTTGATTTGATTTGATTTGATTTGATTTTCACACAAGTCCTAAAAGTAGATAAAGAGAACCCAGTTAAACAAATGAGACAAAAATATTATACTTGGTCATTTATTTATTGAGGAAAATGATCCAATATTACATTGTAGGGACAGTCACAGTCC
The DNA here is from genome assembly GCF_027579695.1 of Neoarius graeffei. Classification (NCBI taxonomy): domain Eukaryota; kingdom Metazoa; phylum Chordata; class Actinopteri; order Siluriformes; family Ariidae; genus Neoarius; species Neoarius graeffei. The sequence continues at coordinate 8,095,923 of NC_083587.1, forward strand.
GTCTAAGAACTACAAATCCCACCAACTAGCTTCCGCGATGACCTACGTCACGCCTAGGCGGGATGACCTACGTCACTTCCTCCATGACTCTTTAAGTGACCTTTAAACTTCCTGTTCGGTCTCTTTGGCGCGGATGTGACTTGGGTCACACAGACATAAAGAGGCACTCTCTCTTTGGCTCTGTGAACCACGCGGTAACAGACAAAAAGAGACATTCTCTCATCCGACCGTCCGAAATCACTACTTCTGCCTGGCAAGAAAGAAATTCAGCGCATTTTTCGTCTACCACTGGCCACGGTAAAACTACTTAAATCGCGCTATTTCACTCAGATTGCGTATAACCGGTTTTTATTTGCTCATTATAAGTAACGTTATGACTGCCGCCCAAAGCAGTTAATTAAAAGTTAGAAGCAACCGGATTCCTTCTGACTTAATCACTGTGCACATTGTTTGATCAGAGACTTTTCCTCACGAACGCTGAAGTTCGGACCAAGAAATTCTCTGCGCTTCCACGGAAGCCTCCACAACCTCTGTGAACTCCAGAAGTTTCAGAACATCTCTATAATCTTGCATAGCAGCAAGATACTGGAAGTAAGACTGGCATTTTGGGCAAAACTAGTCTTAGGAATTAGCTTTATGAAGTAGTGTGAATTTAAACTCAGGAGTTGTTTAATTATGCACACTGTAGACACTCAGAGTGTTGAATTGATTATTGTTCTATGTTCTCTCAGTTGTTTTGTTAATAGATAGGCTGTTGCATGCTTTCTCTATCTGTTCTAACATCCTTTAATTTCATTATTACACATAGTTTGATCTCATCAAGATTTCAGTGGATTTAGTAATGTTATAAGCTAGTGGGTTAGCTGCTACGGCTAATTCCTTTGTCTCAGAACACAAGGTGGGTTGTCACCCTCCCCCAACACACACACACACACACACACATAGACACCTTAGATAACATTCCAAGGCCTGATTTATTCCAAACTTTACAGCGCATTTTCCCGCGCTCACATTCAAACCCTCTTTGTCTCCTCCTTCCCATACTGCGCAGTCGCGCCCAGGACACACCCCCTTTTCTCTCCCACAGACACAGACAGACACACACACACATACACACACCCTTTGCTCTCTCTCTCTCTCTCTCTCTCTCTCTCTCCTCGCACACACACACAGAGACACGCGTGCACACACATATTGCTGATCATATTTGAATGTATTCAACTGCTATTATTCATTTAGTATCTGTGTTATAATAAATTCAATTATTATTGAAACTGTGTGTTTATTTGTTGCTCCTATATACTGGAAGTCACACAATCTAAAAGACCTCCAAATTACCTTCAGTGTGCCATTGGCTGTAGCATTTACGTATGTAGCTTGGTAAGTGATACATTATTGCTGCATTGGTAGTGATCATAATTTGGAATATACCATAATTTAGCTGTTTAGTAATTTATTATTAAACACCAAAATTAATGGTATTATTAATGAGATTGATCACTTAAGACTAATTGCACCTACATGTACAGTACCTACAACATATCTGTGAGTGGCAAAAGTATGTGAACCCTTGCTTTCAGTAGACGCATTTTTTTAGGCTTGCTTTTAATCTATAGGTTTTTTAAATAAATTTATTTATTTTTTATTTAGTTATTAGCCTTTTTAATTAGTTATTGAATTATTTATTAGTTTGTGATTGTAAAGTGCTTAGAGCATATTTGTATAGGCACTAAATAAATTGTATTATTTTAATTTTTGGTAAAACTATAGATAATTAAAAAACAAAATTCATATCAGGTTGCTGGTCACCTTCGTTATGTAAGAATCTAAGGACATACAGAGACTTGTTTGCTTCTATGAGTTTTCCCTTAACATGCTCTTTAAATTTATTATTATTCTGAAAAGTTACTCTTAGTATTTTAAAGTGCATATCCTGGACCAATTTTTTATTTTTTTTTAATATACATGAAAGTATGTCCCTTTACACACTCATCCAGAAGGGTAATTTTGCACAAGGCCATCTGTCTACAGCAGAAAATAATAAAATAACAAAACACATCTGGAAAAATCCCAAGGGAGTCTGGAGCCAGATTCGTGATGTCACCTGCGGAAGCGCCAGCAGGCTGCGCGAGCTTTGCACGGTTTCAGTGCACAGCCTGTGTAGACCAAGTGCTCCCATTTCTCTCTCATTGTCTGGTCTTTTGGGAAACGCTAAGTACTAATCCCATCAAGATTGGTGTTGCTACACCCTCCTACGATACATCTGTGTGGCAGCGGGGGCGTGGTCAAGTGCCGGTCTGTGACAGGAGGGCAGAGTCAGGGAAGGTAAGTGGCAGAATCACTACACCTGAGAGCAATTAACCTGTGTTTGTGTGTCTTCCCAGTGACCGCGCCCTACTTAAGGAGGGAGAGCGAGAGCAGAGGAGCTCTCTCCCCAACCAGACGACTTGTGTGCGTGTGTGGCTGGGAGAGTAAAAGTTTGCACTGAAAAGTGAAAATAAAAAGAGTTTTGTGAACTCAGTTCTGGCCTGCTGTCTTCTGTGCTCCGCCCATACATAGGAACTGCCACAGTGGTGCCGAAACCCAGGAACTGGAGCACAGAATGCCGAACCGCCCCATGGAGTCTTCCCCGTTTGCCGACCTGGTCCACGCCCTCACCACGGCCCAGCAAAGCCAGCACCAGGTGCTCATCACGCTCCGTAAGGAGCAGGAGCAGCGCTTCAAGGCCCTGGCGTTGGCCCAGCAAGAGGACCGACAGGCGTTCCAGCACCTCCTCGCGTCAGCGGGGACAATCGACGCTTCCACCGTGGGCCCGTCTCCCCCCCCCCCCTCAGGTGAGTGAGCCCCAGAACACTGGTGCAGAGAGGAAGCCCGGGCCGGTTTGCTGGCGCTAGCGGGGAACTGGACCACCTCCAACAGCAGTGCACGGCAAAGTAGGTGGGCGCGGTGGTTCGGATCCCCGACGCACCAGAAGCCGCCCTCGATTGGGCCAGAGCGTATCGCATACCGGTAAGTATCCAAGGGGATACATATCAGGCGTTGATGGATTCTGGTTGTAATCAGACCTCAATTCACCAAAGCCTGGTGCAACACGAGGCATTGGGGGGTGCACAGGGGGTGAAGGAGTTGTGTGTGTGCACGGGGACATTCACAGCTACCCTTTGGTGTCAGTCCACATTTTTTTCCGAGGGGAAAAATTTATAGTGAAGGCGGCGGTTAATCCTCGCCTTACCCACTCTTTAATTTTGGGGACTGATTGGTCGGGATTTCGGGGTTTAATGACACACTTAGTAGAGAGTGGGTCCTGCCATTTAACAGGGGGAGGTCCCGGTGTCGCTTTGGCAGGAGCAGCTGTCACAGAGCAGTCTATGTCATCTCCGCGTCAGAGTGAGGAGCTGCCGGCCCCTCCTCTCTATATTGGGGAATCCCTCGCAGATTTCCCATTAGAGCAGTCGCGAGACAAGACTCTGCGACATGCGTTTGACCAAGTGAGAGTAATCGATGGTCAAACGCTCCAGCTGAACGCCACCCCGTCCTTCCCCTACTTCGCGATTATGAAGGATAAGTTATACCGAGTGACGCAGGACACTCAAACTAAAGAGCGAGTCACACAGCTTTTAATTCCAAAGAGCCGCCGGGAATTGGTATTCCCGGCGGCTCACTTTAATCCCATGGCTGGACACCTAGGGCAGGATAAGACACTAGCCCGAATAATGGCCCGATTCTATTGGCCGGGGATTCGCAGTGATGTCCGTAGGTGGTGTACGGCGTGCCACGAATGCCAGTTAGTGAATCCAGCGGCCATTCCAAAAGCGCCTTTGCGCCCTCTTCCATTAATCGAGACCCCGTTTGAAAGAGTTGGGATGGATCTCATCGGGCCATTAGATCGGTCAGCATGAGGGTACCGCTTTATATTAGTTCTGGTGGACTATGCAACACAATACCCGGAAGCAGTGCCTCTGTGCAATATCTCAGCACGCAGTATTGCGGAGGCGCTCTTCATTGTTATCTCCTGAGTTGGAATCCCAAACGAGATTCTGACTGATCAAGGCACCACGTTATGTCACGGACACTGCGCGAACTGTATGGGTTATTGGGGATTAAGCCGATCCGCACCAGCGTGTATCACCCACAAACGGACGGTTTAGTGGAACGGTTCAATCGCACCCTTAAGAATATAATTAAAAAATTCGTAAGTGAGGACGCACGTAATTGGGATAAGTGGCTCGAGCCCTTGCAGTTTTCAGTGCGAGAGGTCCCCCAAGCCTCCACGGGGTTCTCCCCATTCGAATTATTATATGGGCGTAAGCCGCGTGGCATTCTAGATGTGCTGCGGGAAAATTGGGAGGAGGGACCTTCACAAAGCAAAAATGAAATTCAATACATTATGGACCTGCGCGCAAAACTCCACACCCTCACCCACCTAACCCAGGAGAATTTGCGGCAGGCCCAAGAACGGCAAGCCCGCCTGTACAACAAGGGTACGCTCCTTAGGGAGTTCACACCGGGAGATAAGGTACTCGTACTGTTGCCCACGTCAAGCTCCAAATTGATTGCCAAGTGGCAAGGACCCTTTGAGGTCACACGGCGAGTCGGGGACGTCGACTATGAGGTGAGGCGAACGGACAGGGGTGGGGCGCTACAGATTTACCACCTCAATCTGCTTAAACTCTGGAATGAGGAGGTCCCCGTGGCGTTGGTGTCGGTGGTTCCGGAGAAGGCGGAGCTGGGGCCGGAGGTTCAAAAAGGGGCATTGGCATCACATACCTCTCCGGTCCCCTGTGGAGACCACCTCTCCCTGACCCAACTCACGGAGGTTGCCCAGTTGCAGACCGAGTTTCCGGATGTGTTCTCGCCCCTGCCTGGTCGCACTAACCTCATAGAGCACCACATAGAGACGCCCCCGGGGGTGGTAGTGTGTAGCCGCCCTTACAGGCTACCCGAACACAAAAAAAAGGTGGTTCGGGAAGAACTTGAGACCATGCTCGAAATGGGCATCGTCGGGGAGTCCCACAGTGACTGGAGCAGCCCGGTGGTCTTCGTCCCAAGGCCTTATGGGTTGGTCCGGTTCTGTGTGGACTATAGAAAAGTCAACGCGGTGTCTAAATTCGATGCGTACCCAATGCCTCATATAGATGAGTTGCTCGATCGACTCAGCACGGCTCGCTTTTATTCGACACTGGATTTGACGAAAGGATATTGGCAGATCCCCTTGACTCCACTATCCCGAGAAAAAATGGCCTTTTCCACACCGTTTGGTGTACACCAATTTGTCACACTTCCGTTTGGGCTGTTTGGGGCGCCCGCTACGTTTCAGCGGCTGATGGACAGGGTCCTCCGCCCCCACGCCACCTATGTGGCCGCTTACCTCGACGACATCATCGTATATATTAATGACTGGCCAAGGCACCTTGAACACCTAAGGGCCGTCCTTAGGTCACTGAGGCGAGCGGGTCTCACAGCCAACCCAAAGAAGTGTGCAATTGGGCGGGTGGAAGTACGGTATCTGGGCTTCCACTTGGGCAATGGGCAGGTGCGTCCCCAAATTAACAAGACCGCAGCAATTGTGGCCTGCCCGAGGCCCAAGACCAAAAAGGGGGTGAGACAATTCCTGGGGCTGGCTGGCTATTATCGTAGGTCTATACCTAATTATTCAGACATCACCAGCCCGCTGACTGATCTCACTAAAAAGGGGGCACCAGATCCGGTCCAGTGGATGGAGCAATGCCAGCGGGCTTTTCCTGAGGTAAAGGCTGCACTGTGTGGGGGGCCACTGTTACACTCCCCTGACTTTTCTCTCCCCTTTATGTTGCAGACCGATGCGTCGGACAGAGGGCTGGGGGCGGTTTTGTCCCAGGAGGTGGAGGGGGAGGACTGCCCTGTCCTGTACATCAGCAGGAAGCTGTCGGTGCGTGAGGGGTGCTACAGCACCATAGAGAAGGAGTGTCTGGCCATCAAGTGGGCGGTCCTCGCCCTCCAGTACTACCTGCTGGGGCGCCCTTTCAGCCTCTGTTCGGACCACACGCCCCTCCACTGGCTCCACTGCATGAAGGATGCCAACGCGCGGATCACCCGTTGGTATCTGGCACTCCAACCCTTTAATTTCAAGGTGGTCCAGAGGCCGGGGGCGCAGATTGTCCTGGTGGACTTCCTCTCCTGTCAAGGGGGGCGGGAGTCGGCTGCAGGCCGGATGGGTACCCGGCCTGAGTCGGGCGGTGGGGGTATGTGGCAGTGGGGGCGTGGTCAAGTGCTGGTCTGTGACAGGAGGGCGGAGTCAGGGAGGGTAAGTGGCAGAATCACTACACCTGAGAGCAATTAACCTGTGTTTGTGTGTCTTCCCAGTGACCGCGCCCTACTTAAGGAGGGAGAGCGAGAGCAGAGGAGCTCTCTCCCCAACCAAATGACTTGTTTGTGTGCGTGCGTGCTTGTGTGGCTGGGAGAGTAAAAGTTTGCACTGAAAAGTGAAAATAAAAAGAGTTTTGTGAACTCAGTTATGGCCTGCCACTGATAAGTATTACCCCTAAAAATGAGCTTTTGTTTTCTATCTTTAAGAACATTCTAAGCACCATTTTTTTTTAAGTGGTCTTAAAAATTTAACTAGACAAATATATGCAAATCACTTGTAGACTACAATCAAATTACAGAAAGTATATAAAATGAAATAAGTGTTGGACATGCCATTTTTACATAGGAAAAGGAATTGGGTCCTGTCTCTGAGGTGTCAAATTTGGAATACATTCAGTCAAAGATTAGAGGTTGATGAAATTCAGTATGTTGTCTCTGTCAAGTGGCTCATCCTTTATGGCAACAAGTTTATTAATGGTAAAGACTGATTATCGCTGAAGTTAATGGTGCATTGCCTGTCTTTGGATTGATAAAACAAAATATTTTAGTTGTTAATTCATCTTTACATTGCTTTGAATATCAGATTTCTGAAACCTTAGAGCTGAACAGAGATTTATTAGCTGATGAAATAGTTGTACCTCATCTTGGCAACAGAATTCATTGACTGAAAATTGAAATGATTACACATCGTATTATTTGGTGCAATTTAATAACAGAATATGTCCTGAGAAAAGATTATTTTAATGATATAATGTTGTATAAATGTGGTTAAATGGATGAAGTGATGAGGTTAACTTTGTTTAGCCTCGTGAATTTTCACAACAACAATTTCACTAAATCAATTCCTAGAGATTATCTTCCTGAGTTGGGTTTGATTGAATACAAGTTTTGATTGGTAGTTAACTCACAATTAATTTCAAATTAATCATATATAATTTTTTATCTGTTCTAAATATACCTTTGTGGCAGCGGGGACGTGGTCAAGCGTCAGTCTGTGAATGGAGGGCGGAGTCAGGGAAGGTAAGTGGCAGAATCACTACACCTGATGTCAATTAACCTGTGTTTGTGTGTCTGCCCAGTGACCGCGCCCTATATAAGGAAAGAGAGAGCAGAGGAAGGGAGCTCTCTCCCCAACCAGACAACTGATGTGTGTGTGCGCATGTCGGTGTGGCTGGAAGTATGTGGACGACTGAAAAGTGTCACAATAAAGAGATTTTGTAACTCAGTTCTGGCCTGCCGTACTTCTGTGCTCTGGCCACCCGCTCTAAGTACGACAGTGGTGCCGAAACCTGAGAAGGAGCACAGAGGAGAACAGCCTCATGGAGTCCTTCCCCTTCGTGGACCTGATCTATGCCCTCACCATGGCCCAACAGAGCCAGCACCAGGCGCTGGTCGCCCTCCGAAAGGAACAAGCGCAAAGGTTCGAGGCCTTGGTGCTGGCGCAACAGGAAGATCATCAAGCATTCCGGCACCTCCTCACATCGGCCGGGTCCACCACCTCCACCGCCGCGGGCCCTCCCCACCTCACCCTAACGAAGATGGGCCCGCACGACGACCCCGAGGCCTTCCTAGTGCTCTTCGAACAAGCATCAAAGGCCTGGGGCTGGCTGGTGGAACAGTGTGCGGAGCGTCTCCTCCCCCTGCTAACGGGTGAGGTGCAGCTGGCCGCGCTACAGCTCCCCGCCGACAGCCGGCTGGTCTACGCGGACCTGTGCCGGGCCGTCCTCCAGCGTGTGGGGCGCAAACCAGAACAACAACACCAGCGCTTCCGCGCTCTACACCTCCAGGAGGTCAGCCACCCGTTCATGTTTGGCCAGCAACTCCAGGACACCTGCCAGTGGAGGCTGAGGGCTGACAACCGCGACGCCAAGGGAATCGTCTATCTGGTGGCACTGGAGCAGTTCATCGTCTGACTTCCTGAAGGGACTGCGGAGTGGGTCCAGTGCCATCGCCCGGCATCGCTGGATCAGGCCATCGAGTTGGCGGAGGATCATTTGGCAGCTGTTCCCATGGCAGGATCGCAGATCTCCTCTTCTCCTCTCTCTCTCTCTCTCCCCCTCCCCTTCTGTGTCTCGTCCTCACCTCGTTCCCCCACCGCGGAGGCGGGGGCCGGCTCTACCCCAGCCGGCCCGCCGCACCCGTGGTGCCCTCCCGTTTCCCGCTTCTGTGTCTGTCTCCCCCCCTCAGGTGAGTGAGCCCCAGAGCACCGGTGCAGAGAGAGAGCCCGGGCTGATTTGCTGGCGCTGCAGGGAGCCAGGGCACCTCCAGCATCAGTGCTCGGCAAGGGAGGTGAGCATGGTGGTCCGGATCCCTGACGCTCCAGGAACCGCCTTCGATCGGGCCGGAGCATATCGCATACCGGTGAGTGTCCAAGGGGATACATATCAGGCTTTGGTGGACTCTGGCTGTAATCAGACCTCAATCCACCAGAGCCTGGTGCAAGACGAGGCATTGGGGGGAGCACAATTGGTGAAGGTGTTGTGTGTGCACGGGGATGTTCACAACTACCCTTTAGTGTCAGTCCACATTTTATTTCGAGGGGAGAAATTTAGTGTAAAGGCGGCGGTTAATCTTTGCCTTACCCACTCAATAATTTTGGGGACTGATTGGCCAGGACTTTGTGAGTTAATGAGTCATTTAGTGAAGAGTGAGTCCTGCCGTAGTTCAGCATGAGGAGGTCCCGGTGTGGCATTGGCGGGAGCAGCAGGCTCCTCCTCCCTCTCTCGGGGAATCCCTCGTGGATTTCCCGTTAGAACAGTCACGAGACGAGACTCTGCGGCATGCGTTTGACCAAGTGAGAGTAATCGATGGTCAAATGATCCAGCCAAACGCCACCCCATCCTTCCCCTATTTCTCCATTATGAAGGATAGATTATACCGAGTGATGCAGGACACTCAGACTAAGGAAACGATTACACAACTTTTCATCCCAAAGAGCCGCCAGGAATTGGTATTCCAGGCGGCTCACTTTAATCCCATGGCTGGACACTTGGAGTAGGATAAGACACTAGCCCGAATAATGGCCCGGTTTTATTCGCCAGGGATTCACGGCGATGTCCGTAAGTGGTGTACGGCGTGCCGCAAATGCCAGTTAGTAAATCCAGTGGCCATTCCAAAAGTGCCTTTGCACCCTCTGCCATTAATCGAGACCCCATTTGAAAGAATTGGGATGGATCTCATCAGGCCATTAGATCGGTCAACACAAGTGTTAGGGTTCACCCAGTCGGAAATGGTCAACTTACTTCTCGGGACCCCCGCCCTCGTACCACCTGCAGAATTCTGGGACGGAACACCGCAAAAAAAACAAAGAACCAGAGATTGGTTTCACTGCTGTTTAATCACAGTATTCTCGCCAAAGATGAAAGATTACAAACACCTTTTATAACAAATTATAATCTCTCTAAACGGCTATTGTGTCTGTTGAATGTGTGTGTGTGTGTGTGTGTGTGTGTGTGTGTGTGTTTGTATGTGATCTCAGAGAGGGGTGTGTGTGTCTATGGGAGGGTGTGAGTAAGTGACATCATTTTGATATCTGTGTCTATGTGTGTGTGTGTGTGTGTGTGTGTGTGTGTGAGAGAGAGCAGGTCACATTTTAATTACATCACTGTTCTGATGGAATGTTCAGATGTATGTGTGTGTGCTTGACTTGCGAGCAAGTGAGCAGCTTGATCTTGGGGCAGGTCAAACAGATTTTAAAGGTCATTGCTTAAGTACATACGGAATTTTTCAACAAAGATATGTTATAAGTAAATAAGAACAAACCTAAACAAAGACAGTCATATGAAACATAAACAAAGAATATGTCTGGCAAAACAAAGAAATGCTACTTCACCAGAGAAAGGTCAAACAGGATTCAGGATTAAACTCATGAAGTCTTAAGATTAGAATCATAAGGTCATAACAACCCTAAATTATATTCTGTAATTATAAAACTAACTTAAAACTATAAAACTAACTTAAATCATTGAATGCATCTTGGATCTAACTTTTAATTCCCAGTACACGTTGGCTATGGCTGTGTGTGATATCAAAGGCCACTGTGAGTGTGTGTGATATCATCGCAGACCCTGTCGCCATTCAGACACATATCAAAAATACGCATTTCATATCAAAATAAACAAAATGTTCCCAAACAATGTCCAGCCGAGACATAAGGTCATTTTAACTGACAGAAATTAATCCTTAATTTTGTCACAAATATATTACTGCCTTCTTGGTCAAGAATAATACTTATATAAACCTAACAACGAGGGTATCGCTTTATTTTAGTTCTGGTGGACTATGCAACGTGATACCCGGAAGCAGTGCCTCTTCGCAATATCTCAGCACGTAATATTGCGGAAGCGCTCTTCCACATCATCTCCCAAGTCGGAATCCCCAAAGAAATTCTGACTGATCAAGGCACTACGTTTATGTCAGACACACTACGTGAACTGTATGGGTTACTGGGAATTAAGCCGATCCGCACCAACGTTTATCACCCACAAACGGACGGCTTAGTCGAACGGTTTAATCGTACACTAAAAAATATAATTAAAAAATTCGTAAGCAAGGACGCATGCAACTGGGATAAATTGCTCGAACCCCTGTTATTCGCAGTGCGAGAGGTCCCACAAGCCTCCACGGGGTTCTCCCCATTCGAATTATTATATGGGCGTAAACCACGGGGCATTTTAGATGTACTGCGGGAAAATTGGGAGGAGGGACCTTCAGCGAGCAAAAACGAAATCCAATACGTTATTGACCTGTGCACAAAACTCCACACACTCTCACACCTAACCCAGGAGAATTTGCGGCAGGCCCAAGAACGGCAAGTCTGCCTGTACGACAGGGGTACGCTCCTTAGGGAGTTCGCAACGGGAGATAAAGTACTCATGCTGTTGCCTACGTTGAGCTCCAAATTGATCGCCAAGTGGCAAGGACCCTTTGAGGTCACACGGCGAGTTGGGGACATCAACTATGAGGTGAGACGAATGGACAAGGGTGGGGCACTACAGATTTACCACCTCCCCCATGGCGTTGGTGTTGCTGGTTCCAGATAAGGCGGAGCTGGGGCCAGAGGTTCGAAAGAGAACACTGACTACCACTCTGGTCCCATGTGGAGACCACCTCACCTCGACCCAACTCACGGAGGTTGCCCAGTTGCAAGCCGAATTTTCAGACGTGTTCTCACCCCTGCCCGGCTGAACCCACCTCATAGAACACCACATTGAGATGCACCCAGGGGTGGTAATGCGCAGCCGCTCTTACAGGCTACCTGAACACAAGAAAAAGGTGGTTTGGGAAGAAATCGAGGCCATGCTCGACATGGGCATTGTCAAGGAGTCCCACAGTGACTGGAGCAGCCCGGTGGTCTTGGTCCCCAAGGCCTTACGGGTCAGTCCGGTTCTGTGTGGACTATAGAAAAGTCAACACGGTGTCTAAATTCGAAGCGTACCCAATGCCTCATGTTGATGAGTTGCTTGATCGATTAGGCACGGCTCGTTTTTATTCGACACTGGATTTGACAAAGGGATATTGGCAGAGGGCGGCACGGTGGTGTAGTGGTTAGCGCTGTCGCCTCACAGCAAGAAGGTCCTGGGTTCGAGCCCCGGGGCCGGCGAGGGCCTTTCTGTGTGGAGTTTGCATGTTCTCCCCGTGTCCGCGTGGGTTTCCTCCGGGTGCTCCGGTTTCCCCCACAGTCCAAAAACATGCAGGTTAGGTTGACTGGTGACTCTAAATTGACCGTAGGTGTGAATGTGAGTGTGAATGATTGTCTGTGTCTATGTGTCAGCCCTGTGATGACCTGGCGACTTGTCCAGGGTGTACCCTGCCTTTCGCCCGTAGTCAGCTGGGATAGGCTCCAGCTTGCCTGCGACCCTGTAGAAGGATAAAGCAGCTAGAGATGATGAGATGAGATGAGATATTGGCAGATCCCCTTGACTCCATTATCCCAAGAGAAAACGGCCTTTTCCACACCGTTTGGCTTACACCAGTTTGTCACACTTCCTTTTGGGCTGTTTGGAGCACCCGCTACATTCCAGTGGCTTATGGATAGGGTCCTCCGCCCCCATGTCACCTATGTGGCCGTATACCTGGATGACATTATAATCTATAGTAATGACTGGCAGCGGCATTTGCAACATCTAAGGGCCGTCCTTAGGTCGCTGAGGCGAGCAGGTCTCACGGCCAACCCGAAGAAGTGTGCGATTGGGCAGGTGGAAGTACGGTATCTGGGCTTCCACTTGGGCAATGGGCAGGTGCATCCCCAAATTAATAAGACAGCAGCGATTGCGGCCTGCCCGAGGCCCAAGACCAACAAGGGGGTGAGACAGTTTCTGGGGCTGGCTGGCTACTATCATAGGTTTATACCTAATTATTCGGACATCACCAGCCCGCTGACTGATCTCACTAAAAAGGGGGCACCAGATCTGGTCCAGTGGACAGAGCAATGCCAGCGGGCTTTTTCGGAGGTAAAGGCCACACTGCGCAGGGGGCCACTGTTACACTCCCCTGACTTTGCTCTCCCCTTTGTTTTGCAGACGGACGTGTTGGACAGAGGGCTGGGGGCTGTTTTGTCCCAGGAGTTGGAGGATCGCCCCATGCTGTACATCAGCAGAAAGCTGTCGGTGCGTGAGGGCTGCTATAGCACTATAGAGAAAGGGTGCCTTGCCATCAAGTGGGCGGTCCTCGCCCTCCGGTACTACCTACTGGGACGCCCTTTCACCCTCTGTTCAGACCACTCGCTCCTCCAGTGGCTCCACTGCATGAACGATGCCAATGTGCAGATCACCCGTTCGTATCTGGCACTCCAGCCATTTAAGTTCAAGGTGATCCACAGGCTGGGGGCACAGATGGTCATGGCGGACTTCCTCTCCCATCGGGGGGGGGGGGGGTTCGGCTGCAGGCCGGATGGCTCCCTGGCCTGAGTCAGGCGGTGGGGGTATGTGGCAGCAGGGGCGTGGTCAAGCGTGGGTCTGTGAATGGAGGGCGGAGGCAGGGAAGGTAAGTGGCAGAATCACCTCACCTGATGTCAATTAACCTGTGTTTGTGTGTCTGCCCAGTGACCGCGCCCTATATAAGGAGAGAGAGAGGAGAGGAAGAGGTTCTCTCCCCAACCAGACAACTGATGTGTGTGCACGCATGTCTGTGTGACTGGAAGTTTGTGGATGACTGAAAAGTGTCACAATAAAGAGCTTTTGTAACTCAGTTCTGGCCTGCCGTACTTCTGTGCTCCACCCACCCACTCTAAGTACAACAACCTTAAAGGGATACTTTTCAAGTTTTGCGAAGTGGGAGTGGACAAATATGTTTGCTTTATGCAAATGTATGTGGCCAGGTCAGGAAGGATAAGGCTGGACACATCAAAAATTATTTTTGTGGGTATTTTATTCCCCCACTGCATTTAAAAAAACAAAAGCAGTGTTCAGGGTTTTTTTCTAGAAAAATTTAGTATGAGGGCGCTCACCATGGCGAGGGAGCAAAGCGGGGGGGTGCCGGTTGTCCCCCCCCCCCTCCGCCGTGCAAAGCCTTTGAAAAATTGAGGCTACAATGGGACATTCTGAGGCTATCTGAGAGGGAAATTGTAACAAATTGTCTGTCAACATTGAAAAAGAAAGAAGTAATCATCTTCTGCCCCAGACAGTCTTTGGCTTTCTTCCGTTTCGTGCCGTGGGATGACATCTTTAAATGCTCAAGTGTCAACAAAAACAACTCGCGAACTACTTCTGTCAAAAGCTCCCGCACCGGTGTGTGAAAGGTCATTCAGTCTCGAAAAATCTCACTCTACAAGTCAGCTGACCTTGTATGTAACCCATGTCAAATCTCACAAGAGCAGCCGCGACAAGTAAACAACTAAACAACATGGCGCCTCAGTCTGGAAAACGCCAATTCGGATTGTTTTTGCACCGTCTGGCCGTGTATCTACTATGATTGGAATATTTTTGGAGTAATTATAATGTATTTGATGATCAGACACATTGTCACATGATGTTGCTGGGATGTTTTCACAGAGAAAAGATCGTTTTGAGAAAGATTGCATGTTGTGCAGTAGCATATAAGTGCATGGCCTAAGTGTGACTTGGGGTTCAATCGGCATTTCGGTAAGGGGGCGCACACCGAGAGTAAGAGGGCACAGCGCCCCTATTCCCCGGTTTAGACGAAACCCTGGTGTTAACTTAATTTTGAGGGTTGAGCACAATTCAGTGTGAACAAAACAATATAGTATTTTCCTGGAGTTCTCTATTTAGCTTCCAACCTCAAACTATGCAATAAAATAAACTAAAGAAACTATGTGATGTGGACTCTGGGACAACAATATTGGAAATCTTTAAATAAAGAAAATAAAAATACAAAACCCAAATAAATGCATTTGTTAAACCACACAGCTCATAAAAGATGTTTTCTAGTAAAATGCAATAACTGGTAAATATACAGAACATTCATGAGCAAAAACTGCATTTATAAACACTTTTAAATAACTCACAAATTTCTCAGAATAAAACACACTCTCACTCCCGTGTGCAGCCTGCGCACTTACACACACACACACACACACACACCTTAACACATCATCTTTTCTCCCCATTGGACCATCAAAAAGCATATAAAAATACACACATTTTTTATAAACAGTCAGAATGCAACAATATAAGTTCATTCTGTACATAAGTGCACTTTATCACGACTTATGCCGATCAGCCACTCACTACATTGCTTTCTCTCTCTACGTCACTTCCTGATTTCTGAAACAACAGGGGAGGGGCACAGAAAATCTCATCTCTCTCATCTCATTATCTCTAGCCGCTTTATCCTTCTACAGGGTCGCAGGCAAGCTGGAGCCTATCCCAGCTGACTATGGGCGAAAGGCGGGGTACACCCTGGACAAGTCGCCAGGTCATCACAGGGCTGACACATAGACACAGACAACCATTCACACTCACATTCACACCTACGGTCAATTTAGAGTCACCAGTTAACCTAACCTGCATGTCTTTGGACTGTGGGGGAAACCGGAGCACCCGGAGGAAACCCACACGGACACGGGGAGAACATGCAAACTCCGCACAGAAAAGCCCTCGCCGGCCCCGGGGCTCGAACCCAGGACCTTCTTGCTGTGAGGCGACAGCGCTAACCACTACACCACCGTGCCACCGGCACAGAAAATCCACGTGTTAATCAAACGTGGGGAAAAAATGGTGGCGTTAAAAGGAATTTGCATTAACTTTAACAGCCCTAATTTTATCTATAAAACTCCCCACTCCTGGCAGGAGAGGTGATCCGCTGCCACCATATGCAGCCCCCGGCCTGTGGGCCAAATCAAATTTAAAGTGCTGATGGGTGATACCCAGAGTGATCCACGCGGTGGGCCCACTGGTTGGAACAGAGGGTGAACAGGTGTCCGAGCAGGTAGTACCGGAGAGTGAGGACTGCCCAACTGATGGCCAAGCAACTCTTTCTCCATTGATATTTTCCACCGATCCAGCATTCAAGAGTGACCTGGAAAAAGCAGTGCTGTAACCACAGCCCCATAATAAGTGTGTCTGCTAACTGCCTGTAATGTAATCTCAAAACAAAATTTTGGCTTGCTGTATGTATTTGACAAGGGACAAATTTTGTATCCAACTGTTTGGATAGAGCCATGATGTACTTGCCCCAGGAGTACATTAGAGAACTTTAAATCATTTTATCCATAGCTCAGGCTTGGATAAAATGATTCACTGTATCCATAAACCATATTAAAGGGTACCTTAAGGCCTACCTCAGAGAACATTCTTGTTCATATAGCCCTTCAGAGATCTGAGCCCACCTCCATCGTCTTATGGCTTAAAGTTTTCTCATATGTGGGGAAGGTCAGCAATAGTGCTGAACCATCCCCGACTGAGTTAATTTTGGAGTTGTCGGTTTTAAGGGTGTAACGATGATCCATCTATACATATTGTTTCAAGTCAATATTTCCAAGTCTGAATGCCTTGTTCTTTTATTGCACTATTTTCAGCAAAAAGCCAAAGTTTTATATAAAATTAGAAGGCACAGTCTGAATGTCTCATCTCATCTCATTATCTCTAGCCGCTTTATCCTTCTACAGGGTCGCAGGCAAGCTGGAGCCTATCCCAGCTGACTACGGGCGAAAGGCGGGGTACACCCTGGACAAGTCGCCAGGTCATCACAGGGCTGACACATAGACACAGACAACCATTCACATTCACACCTACGGTCAATTTAGAGTCACCAGTTAACCTAACCTGCATGTCTTTGGACTGTGGGGGAAACCGGAGCACCCGGAGGAAACCCACGCGGACACA
Source organism: Neoarius graeffei (assembly GCF_027579695.1). Classification (NCBI taxonomy): domain Eukaryota; kingdom Metazoa; phylum Chordata; class Actinopteri; order Siluriformes; family Ariidae; genus Neoarius; species Neoarius graeffei. Next base: position 8,112,551 of record NC_083587.1, read on the forward strand.
GGGAGAACATGCAAACTCCGCACAGAAAGGCCCTCGCCGGCCCCGGGGCTCGAACCCAGGACCTTCTTGCTGTGAGGCGACAGCGCTAACCACTACACCACCATGCCGCCCCCAGTCTGAATGTGAAGATTCTAAATACATGTTAAAATAAAAGTCAAAGTGTGTTAAGAAGCTGTTTTTTCACGTTGCAATTACATGCTGATCTGTTCTAAATTCACAAAGCATATTTTGTTGTTTGTAGATTTTGTGAAGACTGAATGTATTTTCAAATAAATTACTTGACTAAAATATTGCAAAAGTAATAAAAAAACCAGTAAACACTAATTTTCAATTAAAGTACAAAACTGCACACTTTAGTGACAGTAAAAATGTTAAATTTACAGTAATGTATTGGCAAATCTGCTGCAGTTGTTTACTGTTTTTATACAGGAAAGTAATAAAAAAGACCCATACTGTATTTTTCCTTAACAGTACAAAACTGTAAACTTTTGTGACAGTAAAAAAATTTTTTATTTTACAGTAACATAATGGCAACCCTGCTGCCAGTTCTTTACTGTTATTTTACAGGAAAATATTTAACAGTGTAGCTTTTAAAGGGAGAGGGCTCTGGGGTCAGAGGGCTCTCCCTTTAAAACCAGCGGCTGGTCCCTTGCTGCAGGTGGAGCATCGCCAGCGGGTCCTTGCTGAGACATGAGGAGAGCTTCGCCATCTTCCAAATGTCTGCGGTCACTGGAGGCGGTTGCGCCTTCTGATTGGTCAAGCCGACCGGAGACTCCCAATCCTAGGCACTGTATGCAAATTGTAAATTTAACTATTACAAAAATAACAGGTAGGTTGGAGACAAATCTGCGACAAACAACCGGGTTTATATGAATGCAAACACCAGATTGCATGGGAGAATGAATTTCCATGGATAAGCACATTTTCGACTATACAATATTCAGGCATGATATTTTTCAGCTCAAAATCTGATTTCAGACTTCCCTTTCATTGTTATTAGATTAAAATTCAAGACCAGAGTATTACTTCAGATTTTTCACTCTGAGCTCTCTCATGCCTGATACAGGAATCCCATAACCTTTAGTAACTGAGAGAACAAAATCAACAATTCAAAAACTCTTTAATTGTATAAATCTGAACCAGTTTGCAGTTAATTGGGATCCCTGTTTTTTATCATTTCAGCCGCGCATCAGACCCTCGGCCAGTTGAACATGTCCTTCACGCGCTTTTCTCCCCCAGGAGAGTTTTGAAAAGTATAATTTTCTTACCTTTCATTCTCTTGACAAACAAGCATGCACTCATGTAAGTATAACATTATAATCAGTTTCTAACCTCTTAAGTCCATTAACTGCACGGACTTCACTCCCACTTCCGCCTCCTCAGTAAGCGCGTGCTGCTTCCGCCCAGCACCTGGGAAGACATCGCGCTCTCCAAATCTTGCGAGATTACGATATACCTAGCTTTTAAAGGGAGAGTGCTCTGGTGTGACTTGGAAAAATAGAAATGGCTCCAAATATTGTATGAGTATCTTTGGTGTGATTCAGATCTGGGCAGTGCTTCTGTATGTTCAGCAAACCAGCCAAGAGGCTAAAGACTTTAGACAGTTTTTTTCCCAAACAAACTGTGTAAGTTGAGTAATGCTGTTGAATGTAGATAATGTTTAGCTAAAAGATGACAAATAGATGTCAGTATGTTAGTTATGCTGTATGTCAGACCTCCCTTACAGAGCTTAAACTGCCTTGACCCCAATGTATCACACACCGAAATAAAGCTTATAATAAGCTTTATTTCTCACATATGGGGAAGGTCAGCAATAGTGCTTAACCAATCCCGAATGAGTTAATTTTGGAGTTCCTGGCTTTAAGGGGCTAATTTTTGATCCATCTACACATATTGTTGTCATTTTAAATGCATCAAGTGAGACCATTTTCATCGATCCAGCCCTTGACTTTTCTTTTTGTGTGGAACACACCTCCTAAACACAAGTGATGGCAACAAAAGAGCGGGTTGATGCTTGGGTTAAAAAGCAGGGATAGAAGATGATGACTGCCGAGATCAGCGATGAAGTTCTTAAGAACTGGAAACCATCTGGATCTGAGGACTGTATCATGGATAACACACAGATACAGAAATTGGTGCAAACACAGCAGTGGAGAGGACTTCACATCACTGAGTTTGAAGGGAAGGGCAGAGGGATCATTACAACCCGCATATTTGAGGCTGGCGAGGTACTCTGTGACTGCCATGGAACTGTTGTCACATTCAGTGAGGGCCAGAAAATACACAGGAACATCACTGAGAGGGAGACTGGAGATGTCTTCTTTTTCAAAAATAAAAAAGGAGAGTCAATGTGCATTGATGCCCACTCAGACACCTGTGATTGCCACCCTGGGATGCAGAATACTGGCAGGTTGATCAATCATTCCAAAAAGAAAGCCAACATCAAGCCAAAGTACTTCAGTGTGAAAATTAATGGAGATGAAAGGGACATGATCCTTTTCCTTGCAACCAGGACTTTGTTGGTGAATGAGGAAGTTCTGTTTGACTATGGAGTCAACAGGAAATCTTTTGGTGGAGAGGGTGGAGACCTTGACTGGCTCTCATAGCCTGCAGGGAATCGGCCATCAGACATTCTGTTGCATGTCCCAGACCTGGTGAAATGTAACTGAATTGTTTTGGCCAGCCAGAAGGGCCCCAACACCATTCATATCCAAAGACAATAAACTGGGAATCTTCGCTCTGCCTCGCTGAAAAGTAACCTGCACTGCATCTGCCTGCATTCACTCTAATCTATATTTCCAACCATCTCATTGCTGAGGAGTGTGCACCCATCACCCAATCAAGGCAAGTATTGATATTGTTTGACAGTATGATAACAGGACTCCGGTGTTCTCTCTACCTGCCCCTTGTTGATGTTTAAGATGTTTTTTTCCCCTCCGTCCCACATGTCCTGCTGCCTACAATGTCCCTGCTCTGGATCTCCAACCATCTGTTTCTCATGGCTGAGCAACATGTAACTAGCATCCAGCCAGAGCAGGTCATGATATTTTTTAACCATATTAACATGCCATTGTTGTGTATTATGCCTGATGTCAGGACTCTTGTCTCTGCGAGCCTACCATGCAGACTTAATACTTGTGTTATTTTTAGACATAGACATTAACGAAGGAGTGCCACAGACAGTATTATGGCAACTGGTTCTGCGAGGAGATGTCAGATATCTCTTACGAGGAGTGACTGGACCAGTTTGCTCATAAACAGTACGGGAAAAATAAATGAGTTCTCACACTATCTCACCCAATAAGAAGACAGAATATAAACAGAACTATATACCAGTGCATCTCAAAAAATTACAATATTGTGAAAAAGTTCAATATTTTCCATCAGTTATTTAAGAAAGTGAAAATGTTATATATTATAGACTCATTACACATAAACTAAAATGTTTCAAGCATTTTTCTATTTTAATTTTAATCAGTATGGCATACAGTTCAAAAACATAAATACTCATCTCAAAATATTAGAATATTTCATTTCGAGTTTGAGTAAAACAGTATGAACACAGTGTATCTCTTGGTCTAGGTCAGTACACACAACCACAATCATGGGGAAGACTGCTGACTTGACTGTTGTCCAGAAGATGATCACTGATGCCCTCCACAAGGAGGGTAAGCCACAAAAGGTCATTGCTGAAAAGGGTGGCTGGAAAAGCTGCACAAGCAACAGGGATGGCCGTAGTCTTGAGAGGATTGTCAAGAAAAGTTGATTCAAGAACTTGGGAGAGCTTCACAAGGAGTGGACTGAGGCTGGTGTCAGTGTATCAAGACCCATCACGAACAGACATCTTCAAGAAAGGGGATACAACTTTTGCATTCCTAATATCAAGCTACTCCTCAGCCAGAGACAATGTCAGAAGTGTCTTATCTGGGCTAAGGAGAGAAAGAAATGGACTGTTGCTCAGTGGTCCAAAGTCCTCTTTTCAGATGAAAGTACATTTTGCATTTAATTTGGAAATGATGGTTCTAGAGTCTGGAAGAAGAGTGGAGAGGCACAGAATCCAAGGTGTTTGAAGCCCAGTGTGAAGTTTCCACAGTCTGTGATGATTTCGGGTGCCACGTCATCTGCTGGTGTTGGTCCACTGTATTTTATCAAGTCCAAAGTCAACACAGCCATCTACCAGGAGATTTTAGAGCACTTCATGCTTCCATCTGCTGACGAGCTTTTTGGAGATGCTGATTTCCTTTTCCAGCAGGACTTAGCACCTACCCACAGTGCCAAAACTACTACCAAATGGTTTGCTGACCATGATATTACTGTGTTTGATTGGCCAGCCAACTTGCCTGACCTGAACCCCATAGAGAATCTATGGGGTATTGTCAAGAGGAAGATGAGAAACACCTGACCCAAAAATACAGATACGCTGAAGGCCACTATCAAAGCAACCTGGGCTTCAATAACACCTCAGCAGTGCCACAGACTGATCACCTCCATTCCACACTGCATTGACACAGTAATTCATGGTAAAGGGGCCCCAACCAAGTATTGAGTGTATTAATGAATATACTTTTCAGAAGTTGGACATTTCTGTATTGTAAATCCTTTTTTTTGATTGATTTTAGGGAATATTCTAATAATTTGAGATGCTGGATTTCTGATTTTCATGAGCTAAAAGCCATAATCATCAAAATTAAAACAAAAAAGGCTTTAAATATTTCACTTTACATGTAATGAATATAGAATATATGAAAGTTTACCTTTTTGAATTAAATTATGAAAAAAGGAACATTTTCATGGCATTCTAATTTTTTGAGATGCACTAGTACATGTATATGTATACATATACACACCAAAAAAACATTCTAATGCTGCCTAATATTATATAACATTTATGTAATGTTAGAAGGTCCCAAGCCCTTACAAAGCAGAGGGGAATGTTTAATACAACTAATAAATATTAAATACATTTGAAAAGAATGACTTAAGTTACTTTATAACATATGCATACTCATATCCACACTTGCATACAAATATATACATATATACACACACATTAAATATACACACAACCCCAATTCCAAAAAAGTTGGGACAAAGTACAAATTGTAAATAAAAATGGAATGCAATAATTTACAAATCTCAAAAACTGATATTGTATTCACAATAGAACATAGACAACATATCAAATGTCGAAAGTGAGACATTTTGAAATTTCATGCCAAATATTGGCTCATTTGAAATTTCATGACAGCAACACATCTCAAAAAAGTTGGGACAGGGGCAATAAGAGGCTGGAAAAGTTAAAGGTACAAAAAAGGAACAGCCAGAGGACCAAATTGCAATTCATTAGGTCAATTGGCAATAGGTCATTAACATGACTGGGTATAAAAAGAGCATCTTGGAGTGGCAGTGGCTCTCAGAAGTAAAGATGGGAAGAGGATCACCAATCCCCCCATTCTGCGCCGACAAATAGTGGAGCAATATCAGAAAGGAGTTCGACAGTGTAAAATTGCAAAGAGTTTGAACATATCATCATCTACAGTGCATAATATCATCAAAAGATTCAGAGAATCTGGAAGAATCTCTGTGCGTAAGGGTCAAGGTCGGAAAACAATACTGGGTGCCCGTGATCTTCAGGCCCTTAGACAGCACTGCATCACATACAGGCATGCTTCTGTATTGGAAATCACAAAATGGGCTCAGGAATATTTCCAGAGAACATTATCTGTGAACACAATTCACCGTGCCATCCGCCGTTGCCAGCTAAAACTCTATAGTTCAAAGAAGAAGCCGTATCTAAACATGATCCAGAAGCGCAGACGTCTTCTTTGGGCCAAAGCTCATTTAAAATGGATTGTGGCAAAGTGGAAAACTGTTCTGTGTTCAGACGAATCAAAATTTGAAGTTCTTTATGGAAATCAGGGACGCCGTGTCATTCGGACTAAAGAGGAGAAGGACGACCCAAGTTGTTATCAGCGCTCAGTTCAGAAGCCTGCATCTCTGATGGTATGGGGTTGCATTAGTGTGTGTGGCATGGGCAGCTTACACATCTGGAAAGACACCATCAATGCTGAAAGGTATATCCAGGTTCTAGAGCAACATAGTATGCTCCCATCCAGATGACGTCTCTTTCAGGTAAGACCTTGCATTTTCCAACATGACAATGCCAAACCACATACTGCATCAATTACAGCATCATGGCTGCGTAGAAGAAGGGTCCGGGTACTGAACTGGCCAGCCTGCAGTCCAGATCTTTCACCCATAGAAAACATTTGGTGCATCATAAAACGGAAGATATGACAAAAAAGACCTAAGACAGGTGAGCAACTAGAATCCTACATTAGACAAGAATGGGTTAACATTCCTATCCCTAAACTTGAGCAACTTGTCTCCTCAGTCCCCAGACTTTTACAGACTGTTGTAAAGAGAAAATGGGATGTCTCACAGTGGTAAACATGGCCTTGTCCCAACTTTTTTGAGATGTGTTGTTGTCATGAAATTTAAAATCACCTAATTTTTCTCTTTAAATGATACATTTTCTCAGTTTAAACATTTGATATGTCATCTATGTTCTATTCTGAATAAAATATGGAATTTTGCAGGGTTCTTGCAGGTTTCAGTAAGTTAAATTTAAGACCTTTTTAAGACCTTTTGAGACCATTATGCGTAAAAATTTAAGACCTACACAACGCATTACTAGAAACATTCAAATTATCCCAGATATTCTCAAAACATTCCATTTATTGATTGTTATAGAAAAATATCAAATAAACTCATAAAACAGATAATCAAAGTACTTATGGATTGGCGATAACAGAACTTCCTGACATTCATATTTGCAACATAACACTAGTAGGCTATATACACATCCTTACCCTACAAATGTCTGAGTTCATCCCCTTTAGCACCGATCTCAGTTTCAAGGGCTTTCAGTTCAGCAAGTTTGTCTTTGTACGCCCTTCTCAGGGCATTGGACTTGGAAAGAAGCTGAGCCATCTTGGAGCCAGCCTTGCTCTCAGCTTCTTCTGCAAGTGCATCTGCTTCCCTGGCAAGGCAGGCAGACACATCTTCTAAGCTTGTCTTCCTTTTCTTCAGGTCCACATGATCTATGTGAACCTACACTTCATTATAGGGAATCACCATCCAAAATGCATTGCTTTAAAGGAGAAAGGAATAAAAAATATAGGTTCCATATTGGTCTGTATGCACAACCTTGGAAATGCACAGAATAGCAACAAAAAAAAAAACCTCTTCAGTTGTACATTTTATAAGCAGTCCAATATTTTCAAATAAAATCAAACAGTTCACAACTATGTTTAGTAGGCTTAGAAAAATTATACTTGCAGCATACATGCTGGTAATAATTAATAAACAAAACTATGATACCTTGACTGCTGCCTCAGCACCCAAGCCGATATCAGTCTTGTGGGGAAGAAGGAGCAAGGTCTTGTCAGACAAATCAAGCATGGTGAGCTGAAGGGGAGTGACGTCCTGGAGGACCTCTCTCTTCACACAGCATCTCAATAGACTCTGTCAGTAAGCAAAAGTACCATTAGCCCATTTAATTTCCTTTTATTTTGCACACAATCACATCATAATTCTAATCTAATTCATTAGGATTTTGTTAATTTAAGAAGGCAATTATCCTGGAAATACATTTGGAGACTAACCATACAACTTTTACATGCGGTCCCCAAAATGTAGCAAATCAGTCCCCCCAGGATTTCGCGGACCTTTTTTGTGATTGTTGTGGGCTAAAATGTCTGATGTTGCGGGGGGGGGGGTTCCAAAAAATTGCGATGAAAGTTGCGGTGTTTTTTAGGTTTTTGTTGCGATTACATTACGGGAGGAAGTGAAAGTTGTGAGAAATTGTTGCGATTTTCTCTTTTTGTGATTAAAATAGAGTGATATGTTAAATATTAAGTTATTACTGAAAAACTATTGATTAAAAAAAACAAAGACACTGAGAAATGGTCCTATAAACATCTTTACCAATATAAAAGATTACCAGGACTACAAAAATGCAGAAAAATAGGCTTTACTTATCCAAATGCACCTGTTGGTTCAAAAGTTAAAGTGCATAGAACCTCACAGCACAACAGGAAGTTACCTTAAAATGTAATATAAATGCCTCAGCTTTCATGTAAGAAAAAAACTATTAATACTAGTACTGTGTGCAGGCAGTCTCTCCTGAAGACTAAATTAAACAATAATTATAAACTAATAAAATAAATGGCTCAGGCTTCATAGAAGAAAAAAAAATTGAACAGAATCTCACAGTATGATGCTGAAGCTGCCTAAACAATGGAAAATAAAATACCATTTTGGCAAAAATGTTGGCATCCATTAATTTCTTGTATTAAGTAAAAAAATAATGTAAAATGCACACAGTCCTTCACTGTAAACATAACACACTTTCAGTAACAGAATTTAAGCCTATATAAACACTGACTTGCACATGCTGCTTCTCTTGAATGTATACATGGAATTAAGGCGGAAGGTAGTTTGTCGACGTCACCTCAAGATGACGCCAATAATTGGTCAAATTTGTGGGAAAGTTGCGGTGATTGGATATAATTGCAACACCGCCCTGAATTCGCAGGGATTGGTTGAATTTGCGTTGAAGTTGCAAATCGCAACATCGCGAAATCCTGGCGGGTCTGACAAATACTTTGTTATTTTAGATAAAAGCCTCACAGGTGCATTAATAAACAAATACAATGAGAAGCTCATGCCAACAAATCATAATATGCATGTACAGTAAAATAGTTACCTTGATCAACTCAGCTAAATCTCTGGCAAGGAATGGCATCACAGGTTCATAGGTCTGGTATTTCTTCATGAATGGGTGGAAAGTCCTGGCCACAGTCATGAAAAAGTGCATCTTTGCAGTCATAAGTGGATCCTTAATGGCTGCCTCGATTGTGTCAAAAGATGACGTCTTGGGGTTTGGGAGCTGTTTCTTGTGCACAGCATCCATATATGTACAGCATGAGAGATGGCCAGACTTCCAGAGCCCGTTCAATAACTGGGAGATTTTCAAGCCACCTATGGCCACAAAATGGCTTGGGAAACTGTGTAGATTTTGTGACTTGTTCGTCGTCCTCTCTCCTTGCAGGAACGTTGTGGAAAAGTGTGTGCATGGCCTTTAAAATTTTATCCACATTCCACATCGAAAATCCAGCCTTGAAGGAGTTATTAAGTGTGTGGAGTCCACAGCTGCCTACGGACACCAGTTGTGCATGGTCCTGTTGGAGTAGGTCCAAAAGCTTCCAATTGACATTGGGCCCATCCATGGAGACTGAAATCAGCCTGCTGTGGTCCAATTGATGTAATGCCTCCATATAAAAATAAGAAATAAAAAGATTCAATCAAACATACATTAAGATACATTAAACAGCAACCTTGCTTCTAGTATGGAGCTGATAAAACAGACATTCAACAATGGCTAGCCTACATTACTGAAATAAATTAAAACACAAAATTAACAAATTTTAGAGAGGCTGAGGAGTTTCTCTCCACAGGTGTCTTATCAAAACTATTTTAAATAAGCCTATTTGAACCTCCCTCTACATTATCTAGTTAATTAATTATTATCCCAATGGAACCAATATGTCGAATTTGAATCTGGAATGCAATAGGCTACTCATTTTCACTCCATGTGTGGACAATATGCCAACTGAAAAATCATTAACGTTAGGCTTTCATTTCCGTAGGCTAGAAAATAGCTGATCACAGGACATGCACATTACAATAGACTATAGCTCATTCAATTTTGTAATGGCATATTCCTCTAGATGGGTAGCCTTTGAAATGATGTTCAAATGCAGGTTTAATGTTATTGTTATTGCATTAGCCTATCTACAAATTGCTCAGTAAAAGTAGGCCATGACTTACTTCAGTGTGCTTCAGAAGGTCCTGCGCTGTCCCATGTCCCATGAACTGAGATCCCATGTATCTCGACCGCACCTCTCCATTGCTCCAGAAACGAACGTGGAGGTCCAGCTGCTTGGATTTGGTGGATGAGTTGAAGCTTTCGTTGAACATCAATACATACTGTCTGCTAACGGTGTTTATTAGTTCTCTCTTAATGAAGTCAGTTATGCCAAATCTTGCTATGTAAGCGATTTTGTTCGGTCCGCACGTAAACGTTTTCGCAATGTTCGAGTCGGGGAACATTGCCTGGAAAAGGTCACTGATATTTTTGTTACTGTTATATGACATATGTCTTGTTACTGTGTGGAGAATCCAAAGTACCTCCGATTTTGAGGTCTCGGTGGACCCGAAAGTAGACCGAAGATCATTAGACCTAGGCCTAGTTGATGAAGCTGTAACATTATCGTCCTGGAGTCCAGAGGGGCCAGGCATCAACGATGATGTAGACGGCTGGGACGGAGAACAAAACTGTGTGATGCTTTGACTCCGCTGAAGGCTTTTCATGGCAAGTTGGTGTTTGTCCGCTTTGGCATGAGATTCAAGTGCCTTCACACCCAATGTCCCTAACTGTAATATCTTCTTGCATACTTTGCAGCGAGCTTCATATTTACTGCCGGGGACAGCTTGTAACTAGCTGCAAAACTCACCGTTATCAAGCAAAGTTTTGTTGAACACACACTTCCCCATGTTCTTTGAAACTAATGTAGTCTTGCCTACGCACCTAACAACCTTGACTTGCTACTGCACGAATTCAGTGGGCAGGTAGCCTAGTGGACAAACTGGGCCATTGCCTACCTGCAGTGAGCAATGGGATTTGTAGTTTTATCACCACGTAGAAAAATACAACCAACTTATGATTAGTTCTACGGCATTTAATATTTTATTTTCTGCAGACAACGCTTCGCGGGAATGAAAGAATGTAAATTTAAGACTTGACTAATTAAAATTTAAGACCAAGGACAAAAATATGGGTGTTTGTAAAGACTTTTTGAGGCCTTAAATTTAACTTTTTCAATTTGAGACTTTTTAAGATTTTTTAAGGACCCGCGGGGACCCTGTTTTGAAACTTCCACATCACAGCATTCCATTTTTATTTACAATTTGTACTTTGTCCCAACTTTTTTTGGAATCGGGGTTGTAGTTGCCATTAAGAATGTCCAAATTTGACCATCAATAAACCTGTTGAAATCTCAGGGTACAAATATTGAAAATGATTAAGATGATAACGTCACTTAATAAACAAGTTCGCTTGAATGAATGTCCACACATTTCTCAATGCTTTTCCATGCACTACTTCAATATGTTTCCTATTCACAATTTCTTTTTGCTCTTGGCAGCAAGATTCAGTAGACATTCTTCTGTTCACCTCTTTTGGTTCCTCAACTGTACTTTCTGATGAGCCAGTCTTGGAACCTTTGCTGCTTGTTCTTCTTTTCTTTTCTGTTGTGCCCTGCTTTCCATGGCCTCCTGATGCAGCCGCACACGTGACAGCTGTTCTGCTTTCTTTGCTTTCTTTTCTTCCTTTTCTTTCTGATAGGCAGCAGCAGCTTTGTTGAAATTTCTACAAAGACTGCCATTTGCCACATCATGCTTTATGTCTCCCTTTTTGAAGAATTCTAGGGCAGACCTTTTTCGTGAGTGCAGGCCATACCTGACGGTTTGCATGGCACTGAAGGTTGGGATGTTCATCCTAGCTGATCTAATGTCAATGATGTCACCCATTGTATTAAAGGATGACTCTACCATGGGTCCATGGAAGCAGCTCAGGCATGCTCTGACTATCTGGCAAAGGGCAGGATACTTGCTGCTTTCAATGATGAGTCTCCACCACTCATCAATCTTTTCTCCTTCGAATGCCTTCAGGCTCCCATCCCGTTGATATCGATGAACCTCCAAGGGCAAACTTTCTCTCTGCTTTACAGAAAGAAATGGGTCCAGGTGTTTTCCCAGCATTGTCATGGCTTTAGCTGTCAAACTGTGGCCTCTAGCTGTCAGATCAATGGCAGACATTGCTCTCAAAAGTCTGTTGTCAAGAGGTAGCCTCTTCTGCATGTGTTTTGCACACTGGACATAGGCCGCTGATGCATTTTGTAGGAACTCTGCAACACTCTGGTCTTCTTTGTGAGATGCCTTGATAATTTCCTCTACTCCTGGCCCAACAAACATGTCCTTTGGTGCAAGAAACTGGCCCTCCTGAGTCTCCAGGTTAAAAGACTTGAGCTGCTTTGCAGTCTTCCCAACCAAATACTCAGGTTTGACAAAGCAGGCAAGGAAGTCTCTGAAAACTTGTTCTTGTCTGTCATGCAGTATATGGATCATGGGATCACGTGACTGGAACAGGCACACATACTCCTTCAACAGCGGCAGAACTGCAACAAAGAACTTCATTGTCAGTAGAGTCTTCTCAGCCCGAACAATCAGCTTCATGGCAATGCGTTCCTTCCGTCTTTGCCCATCATATGTCAACTTCTTTTGACCAAGTTTCTGCCAGATTTCTTTTATATGTGACATGCCTTGGGGAGAGACCCTTCTGTCAGCGAGGATTTTCCTTACAGTTGCCTGGTAAAGGTTTCTGTCTGCAGGTCCAAGGAAACTGTAATAGAATATTTTGAAGGCATCCAGCATTCCCATGTTGCCTTTGCACACATCGTAACAGGAAAGCCACCTGTGGTTGAGGAAGTGCTCTGGCTGGGTAAATTTGATCCCCATAATGAGGCAAATTTCCTCCAGAAATTGACGAAGGTCTGGAGACCACTTGACATTGTTGTGTAGATTGGACTGCAGATGTTCTGCCCAGTTTTCAAATGGTTGGCAAAATTTTTTGCATGCATTATGCATGTGGTGACAAGAGTCACCATCTACATTCAGCAACTGAGGAGCTTCAAATCCTTGTCTCTACTCCAGTCTTGCTTCCCCTCATACCGTAACACTGCAAGAAACCATTAATATGGATACAACATTGTTCCATGGGATGTTATGTTCAACAAACATGGAGTCCAGCTCTTGAAAGAGACTCAGCGAGTCAACTCGGATGACAGACAGTGATGCCAAGTGTTCCACAACAACAGCCTTCCTCTGGTGGGAGTAGAAACTTGCAAGGATAGCAAGCACTCTATGATCATTGTTGCTGGTGCTTTCATTGATATTCAGAGAAAATGGGGTCGTCTTGAGTGAACTGATGGTTTCATCTTGGAATCTCTTGGCTAGACCAAAGCGCATCTTGTAGGATGATGTTGTTCTCTCCAGGTTCAAGTGATTCAGGGCCTTCAGGTCTTTGGCTAGTTCCCTTGCTGTGTCCATTATTATGGGTGCCATGGCTAGAGCCAGGGAATATTCAGCGACCAGGCCAAGTACCAGAGCCTAAACAGAAAATATATTAAATTCAAAATGAATTAGATTTAAACTTGTAATCTCTTTTGTATTGAGGGGTATGTAACATCAAAACATTAACTGATAGCAGATGAATTAAACAGTTAACCAAATTAAGCTATATGACAGATCCTAAAACATTTTTTAAACTACAAATGAGGCATTAAAACCTGATAGCAGGAATAAGAACGACTCATAATTGTACACTTTTGAATAATATTGTTAATTGGGACAACATAGGAATTACGATGCAGTTATCCAGTCTATTTCATCTTAAATTTGTATTTGCCATAATTAAAGGTCATTTGACATAATAGATAAATGTAGGGATACATGTCTGCAGGAGAGGATACATTGTACACATAAACACAATGAGAACCAACACCAAAAGCCAATATTAAATATATATAAATTTTTCAGCTTTAAGCATCTGTGTGAGAAAAATGTAACAGCATGTACAAACAAGGTCTTTGTATTCTTAAATCATTGAAATGGTGTACTATATGAGAAAAATTACCAGGCAACTAATTTGACTGTATATTTCCCCAAGTGTCAATCCAATTACTATTCAAACTGATATGGCTAGCCTGAGTATAATCTAAACACTGAAAAAAATCTTTACATTTCAGTTTTTTCCCTCAATGTTACACACACACACACACATATATATACCATATAGTCTCAAAATAGGTCAGGGCCTTTAGTCTATAGACTACCTTGGTAAAGGTTTTTTCGTTAAATATAGTGACAAACCTCGGAATGTGTCTTCCTGTCTGCTAGTGGTACCAATGGTTTTGATGTTGCTGCGCCCAGCCTGGTGATTTGTGTTGACAGCGGTGCTGCTGCCCCATCACTAGTTGGAGTTCATAATGCTGACCCCAAAGAATAGTTTGTCTGTCGTATGGCGACTTTAGCGGCATGTTTCTTCCTTTTCGCAGCGTGGTCAATTAGTGCAATGCATACGCGAGATCCGTAGTTGATTACCTCCTTGCAGTAGAGGCACTGTGCTTTCCCCGCCACATCACATTTTGCGATGTAGTCACCCAGCTTCTCGGAAACCTCCTGCGTATTTTGTCCAACTTTAATCATGAGAGTCACAGTTTTCTCCAACCAAGACCACCGAAATCTATTTCGCACATCTTTATCGATTTCTTTCACTAACGCTTCATTCTCTTTAGTGATGAGCTTCATTGTTGCATGACAATGAGGCCGCAGAGTGTTTCACAGACCGTTCGCCATGTGCTATCGACCGTAAATGTATTGCGATCCCTGATTTGTTATCCAGCTTATCAACTGATAAGTAGGTCGACTTTCAACCAATCACAAAGTGCCTTCTATCGAAAACCGTGATGACCTAAACTCAACTGCAGACTTTGCTGCTCATAGCCTGGACTGGTTGGTACACTGAGTAATTGACGCTTGTGCCACGCCTTTAGTAGACCAGGGCCGGAGTGAATTGTCTCACCCCCTCCCCCCATACACACATTTTTTATACTGAATTTACACAATTCACAAGAATGACCCAATCAGCCTCCAAATCTGCGGAATTCCGCGGATCCACGGACAATTCTCATCCCTGAGAACTTCAGTACCTCACCGTGAATTTGAAATTGAATTAAAACAGATCTGTAATAAATATTTTGTTCATCTTTCTGGTGTGTGTTGTAGTAAATAAAATAAACCTGTGTGTGAAAATTATTTTACTGAACGCATCATGTTCAACAGAATGAATGCATAGGTTTCATTAAAATACACAGTAAATAAAAGAATCACATTTATGGAATGTCTTGAAAAAGTGCCACTTGTCTGGGGACAGTTTCAGACCGTAGTCTTTGAGCCGATTAAGCACTTTAAGCAATCTGGTCTCATGCTCTTCTAATGTCTCTGAGAAGACAATGAGATCATCCAGAAAGACTAGGACTTCGTTCAGGTGTAAATCTCCCACACATTGCTCCATAAGCCTCTGAAAAATGCTTGGTGCATTTGTTACACCTTGAGGCATCCAGTTAAACTCCCAGAAGCTTAGAGGGCATACAAGAGCGGTCTTGTGTTTGTCTTCCTCAGCAACCTCTACTTGGTAGTAGCCCGACTTCAGGTCCATGACAGAGAACCATTGTGTGCCACTAAGAGCAGAGAAGGTGTCTTCAATGTTGGGAAGAGCATAGGCATCTTTCACTGTTCGCATGTTCAATTTTCTGTAGTCAACACAAAGCTGAATTTTTCATTTTTCTTTTTGACAACAACAATGGGTGATGCGAATGGGCTCTCTGACTCTCTGATGATTCCAGCGTCTAGCAGCTCTCAGAGGTGTTGTTTGACAGCTTCTCTGTTGGAGGGGTGAATGGGCCTGGGTCTCTCTCTAAAGGGAGTGCCGTCCTGGAGGCGGATGTGGTACTTGACGGCAGATGTATGGCCATAGGACAGGTCATCAACAGGAAAGATCTCCGGCATGTTGTTCAGCTTTTCTGTGATTCGTTTCTTCCACTCTTTTGGAATGGGGGAATCTTCCAGGTTGAAACTCAGTCCATCGTTCTGAGACTGGGGGATGTCAGACACTGTTCCATGTGGTTCGGGTGGCATCACATACTGCGCTACCATCACCTGAGCTATCACCTGCTTTGTATGCAGCATGACGTTTCGGTCGGTCACATTCCTCAGGACAGTGGGGATCTTGCTTGATGATCTGTGTGGAATTTCTTGAAGGGCACTCTCAACGAACATGCCTCCTGGCAATGAAGACGTTTCAGGGGACTCGACCACAAAGAGTGAGCGTGGAGAGTTCTTCCTCATCCTGACATCACCCAAGACAGACACTGTTTTCTGAGCTTCACATTTTCTTTTTAGTTTTGCATTCTTCTGATGGACCAGAACAGGGTTGGGGACATTCAAACAGCAAGCAGCAATATGGCCATCCTCACCACACTTAAAGCAGAACCAAGGCTTAGGGAAATGAGGAGTGTCATGTCGAGGCATGGAGGCATTTGCGACCATGCAGCTGGCTTCAACGTGATTTATGCTTGGCTGTGAGTTCATGTCATTCCTAATGGACAGAGTGGCAACCTGTTTGCGCAGCTCGGATATCTCACTAAGCAACCTCTGTGTATCATTTTGTTTCTTTTCAACAGGTACTTCAGTGTTGCTGTAACAGGTGGGTAAGCCATATACTGTGTGGGCATGTGCAATGGCTTTTGAGCTTCCCATATGCTTTTTCATCCTATCCATTTTAGCTGAACAGCGGTCTTCTTCAGTTCTAAGCAGGAGCAGCAATTTGGGGAAAGGTGGAGGACTGTTCTTTTTCTGCTCAAGCTGGAGGCTGATAAGCAAGGAGTGGTCCCAGCACCCTCTGCAAAACTTTCAGATTAAGTGTTTGTCTGAATCTTCAAAGTGGACTCCCCCTCTAGAAATGACTTTTGTCAGGACGTCTGAAGTCTAAACAAGTAATCTGATGGCTTCTCTCCAGCATTTTGGTTCGTGCTCAAGAACTTTGCAAACAGCTGCTCTCCATCCTCTACAACACCAAAAGCTGACTCAAGATGATTAACATATGCACAAGGGGTTGACATGGTCCCAAGTGGCTTTACCATGTCAGCGGCTGGGCCAACCAGACTGTCTAGAACCTTCTTCACCTTCTGTGAGTCTGTGACATAAAGGTCACTAAGAAGCAGCTCAACTTGAGTTTTCCATGCTTCATAATCTACTTCGCCGTTTAGCTTCGGAACTCTTCCTGAGAAGGTGCGGATTTTAGTCTAGCTTGTGTATGGTGGTGCAGAATCATTCTGGATAACATGATCGACAACTACTCTTTGGATGCTTGGAGGATTAATGACATCATTGGCAAGGCTCAGTGGGCTGTACCCAGTGGAGTTGGCGCTCAAAGGGGGAACTCCAGACATGAAAGAGCAACTGTTGCACTGCGTGCTCATGCTCTGAGTGGCTTTGACATCCATGCTGGTCTCAGTGTGTGATATGGGGCTGTCTCTGGGGGTGGGGATGCTGTCTGTTCTCTCAGAAGTCTCTGACTGAATCAATCTGACTGAATTCTGGGTGAATCCCATCACCCAATCAAGCATCCAGCCAGAGCAGGTCATGATATATTTTTTTACCATATTAACATGCCATTGTGTGTTATGCCTGATGTAAAGACTCTCGTCTCTGCGAGCCTACCACACAGATTTAATACTTGTCATTTTTAGGGCATACCTAATAACGTGTTTTCTTTCTCTCTCTCTCTTCCCCCCCATCTGTCCCTCTGAGTTACATGTTGATCCTGGGATTGAGATGCTGGCCTCTTCTGCCCCTCGGACCTGCTTGATCCATCCTGGTGCCCTGTGTCTGGTCGGAGTTTTATCGCCCCACTCCTGTGAAGGACGGCCCCATGAGGACAGTTGAGGGTTATACCTGTTAAAACTGTTAATATTATAGTCAGGCTGTCTGTTGTTGCCCAAATGAGGATGGGTTCCCTTTTGAGTCTGGTTCCTCTCGAGGTTTCTTCCTCATGTCGTCTGAGGGAGTTTTTCCTTGCCACCGTCGCCACAGGCTTGCTCATTGGGGATAGATTAGGGATAAAATTAGCTCATGTTTTAAGTCATTCAAATTCTGTAAAGCTGCTTTGCGACAATTTTATTGTTAAAAGCGCTGTACAAATAAACTTGATTTGATTTGACTGAATCCGTCTAAGCTCTCCTTCCAGGATGCTGGCATATCCTGATGTGGCACTGCCACCTATGGCACTCAATTCTTCTAGGTACTGTCGGGCAAGCTCTTTGCCCACATCTTCTTGGCATATGTCTCTCACTGTTCTAACATGCCATAAAGTGGTTGGGTCATTGGGACTGGGTATATGGCCAAGGGTATCTGGGTTGATCATAGTTATTGGGTTTTCTGAAGCATAAACTATTAATACCCTGCAATTAGGTTGATTGGGCTCATCAGGAACTCTAATGCATTTTGAAATCTTTCCATTTTGTTCAAGAAAGCTATAATTAGCAAAATTTTTCATCAGTGCATATTTGATCGACATCTGCTACTATCAAGCAGCATTGTCCATGTACTTTATAACGGTTGCAAAGATCCATGTTTAACTAAGGTGAGCACTATTTTCAAGTAGTCTAGTTCACTAGAAATATTTTTACAGTGAGGTGTGGTCACAGGGGTGTGGTACGTGGTCTTAAAACCATTTAACCAATCTCCTGGCTGGCTCGCCAAACTTCTGTTGGATTAAGTGTTTGACTGAATCTTCAAAGTGGACTCCCCCTCTAGAAATGACTTTTGTCAGGACGTCTGAAGTCTAAACAAGTAATCTGATGTCTTCTCTCCAGCATTTTGGTTCGTGCTCAAGAACTTTGCAAACAGCTCCTCTCCATCCTCTACAACACCAAAAGCTGACTCAAGATGATTAACATATGCACGAGGGGTTGACGTGGTCCCAAGTGGCTTTACCATGTCAGCGGCTGGGCCAACCAGACTGTCTAGAACCTTCTTCACCTTCTGTGAGTCTGTGACATAAGGGTCATTAAGAAGCAGCTCAACTTGAGTTTTCCATGCTTCATAATCTACTTCGCCGTTCAGCTTTGGAACTCTTCCTGAGAAGGTGTGGATTTTAGTCTGGCTTGTGTATGGTGGTGCAGAATCATTCTGGATAACATGTTCTACAACTACTCTTTGGATGCTTGGAGGATTAATGACATCATCAGCAAGGCTCAGTGGGCTGTACCCAGTGGAGTGGGTGCTCAAAGGGGGAACTCCAGACATGAAAGAGCGACTGTTGCACTGCGTGCTCATGCTCTGAGTGGCTTTGACATCCATGCTGGTCTCAGTGTGTGATATGGGGCTGTCTCCGGGGGTGGGAATGCTGTCTGTTCTCTCAGAAGTCTCTGACTGAATCCATCTAAGCTCTCCTTCCAGGATGCTGGCATATCCTGATGTGGCACTACCACCTATGGCACTCAATTCTTCTAGGTACTGTCGGGCAAGCTCTTTGCCCACATCTTCTTGGCATATGTCTCTAACTGTTCTAACATGCCATAAAGTGGTTGGCTCATTGGGACTGGGTATATGGCCAAGGGTATCTGGGTTGATCATAGTTATTGAGTTTTCTGAAGCATAAACTATTAATACCCTGCCATTAGGTTGATTGGGCTCATCAGGAACTCTAATGCATTTTGAAATCTCATCTCATCTCATTATCTCTAGCCGCTTTATCCTGTTTTACAGGGTCGCAGGCAAGCTGGAGCCCATCCCAGCTGACTACGGGTGAAAGGCGGGGTACACCCTGGACAAGTCGCCAGGTCATCACAGGGCTGACACATAGACACAGACAACCATTCACACTCACACCTACAGTCAATTTAGAGTCACCAGTTAACCTAACCTGCATGTCTTTGGACTGTGGGGGAAACCAGAGCACCCGGAGGAAATCCACATGGACACGGGGAGAACATGCAAACTCCGCACAGAAAGGCCCTCGCCGGCCACGGGGCTCGAACCCAGACCTTCTTGCTGTGAGGCGACAGCGCTAACCACTACACCACCGTGCTGCCCCATTTTGAAATCTTGCCATTTTATTCAAGAAAGCTATAATTAGCAAGATTTTTCATCAGTGCATATTTGATCGACACCTGCTACTATCAAGCAGCATTGTCCAAGTACTTTATAACAGTTGCAAAGATAAATGTTTGACTAAGGTGAGCACTATTTTCAAGTAGCCTAGTTCACTAGAAATATTTTTACAGTGAGGTGTGGTCAAAGGGGTGTGGTACGTGGTCTTAAAACCATTTAACCAATCTCCTGGCTGGCTCCCCAAACTTTCTGTAACCTGCATGACAAGGGAAGGGCCTGTGCTTGTGCAGGAACAGTCTAATTCTAAGTTCTAGGTTCTAGAGGAGACTGGTTTAGGTTAGGCTAGACCACAATCAATTACTCACCCCAAACAACACACAACACTCACTGGTATAAGGATAAAAAAAAAAAACAAATATTTATTTAGACAATAAGTTAAAGAGAATATAAGTAATTTACTCTGTGCAAATTATCAATCATGTAACCAGTATTCTAAGTGCAGTTAGTAAAGGTGTCAATATGAAGAATAAATAACATGTCAATACAAAGAATCTATTTGTGTTTTAACTAGGTTAGTAAAGGTCTCAATGTTGAGAATAAATAGCCACTCTATTTATCAATAACTATTTAAAGACTTATTTAATTCCTACTAAAAATCTATTTAACTCAGTTAAATTATTAAGTTGTGAATGGTAAGCTACTTTTGTTTCCTAGGGTTTTCTATGTGATACAAGTGTACCCAAAACACTGTTAAATTGTTACTAGATGTAAAAAAAAAAAACCAAAACCCTGTATCAATACCAATACACTATTAGTGCCGGCACTAGAGTTCTAAATAACAAATTAAAGAAATGAATGAAACAAACAAAATATTAAATAAAACCCAATTGAGATCTCAAAAACAAACAAACAAAAAAAAACTAAATCAAAATAAGCCTAAAGAAAACTGATTGCACCCAAAAAAATGAAATTAAAATAAGAAGAATAGAGTGGGGATGTTAAATGTGTGGCTCAGTCCAATTTCCGATCCAAGTCTGCGTATTGTGTTCAAATTTGATCTTGACACAGTCACAGGGCAAGGGATGGTGGCAAGTAGCTAAGGGAGATCAGCCACAGGAGATGTGAGGAGGCATGCAAGGGGGAATGGTAACACAAGAGAGATGGGGGCCACAGGTGGGGGACTCCAAGGTATCCACAGATGAAGACGACAGTGACACAGGGTTTCCAGGTGTCCAAAAAAAAAACAGTCCGGATATCTGCTCTTAATCAAGATCTCCAACAATCTCAGGGTCTTGATTATAGATAAGCATAGATTAGATGTCAGTCTCTCTCTCTCTCTCTCGGTATCAAAGGTAATCGTGTCTATCCAGTTTCTCGATTTCAAGTCTGGTTTTAAAGCGGCAGTTCTTATTATTATTTGAGGAAACACTCTCGCACACGCTCTAGGGGCTATCAGCAAACTCTCAGTACACCAGAATGGGTTAGGGGCATCTAAAAATCATATGGGTTACATAAGCTTGCTCAAAAGTAGCCTTCAGTTGAAATATATTATTTCACAGGCCTAGATTTTCATATATTTTTTCACCAGCCAGCCGGACTAGTTACCTTCCAAAGTAACTAGCCAAACAGAAAATCAACTCGCCAAAATTTGTTCATGTGTAAATTTTACTTCTGTCAAAAATAACACAAAAGAGAGTAGTTACCATTGTTCATGACTAATGTGCATTTATTTCAAGACCCGAGTATTTTGATACTGTTGTTAAATACATAAATGAGAACAATACAGAGCACCATAATATCAACAAATAATAATATATTGGAAAACTTGGCAACTTGGTGTATGAGTATTGAAAACAAATATACTTACTATCATGACTATAGCACCCAAAATATGTCCAACATGCTTTCTGTATTTAACCATTTATGAGAGAGAAAGCATTAGGAGCTTCATATTGACTAGGAATCAACTTGAAAAAGTAAATTATTCAATAAAAATTGTATCACAGCCAAGGCCTACCCTGCTCCCACATTTGCTTATAAGTCCTTTGTCGTTCCTCCTTCTTGTATGCGTTATCTCGTATGCCCTTTTCTCCTCTTCAGACCGAGGTCACTTTGTCCCCGTCTCTGGCGGTTTCTGTACACCTTTCAGAAAATTCCACATCGCAACATAACTTTGGCAGATGTAGATGTAAACAACAAAAACGTGTTTAAATGGGTGATAATGTGGCCACATCGATTGAATTTGATAACGTGATTACTGCGATATTCAGCGAGATGCATGATATGCATGCGCAGTTGTGAAAAAACCGACAGCCTGACTCGTACACGATGTGATTCAGAATTCTGCTAAACCTGATGAGAGACACCAGCTTAATAGAATTGAAGAATGTGTTAAGGACATTAGGCACTGGATGCTGATTAATTTCCTTCTGCTTAACCCTGACAAGACTGAAGTACTTGTACTCGGACCACATGCAGCTAGAAGTAAGTTTTCTGATTCCACAGTAACTCTGGATGGCCTTTCTGTTTCTTCACATACAGCAGTAAAAGACCTCAGGGTGATTATTGACCCCAGTCTTTCATTTGAAAATCATATTGATAACATTACCTGGATAGCTTTCTTTCATCTCAGAAATATTGCTAAGATAAGAAATTTAATGTCACTACATGACGTGGAAAAAACTAGTTCATGCTTTTGTTACCTCCAGGTTGGATTATTGTAATGTCTTACTGTCTGGATGTTCCAATAAGTGCATACACAAGCTCCAGTTAGTTCAAAATGCAGCAGCAAGAGTCCTTACTCGAACTAGAAAATATGACCACATCAGCCCTGTCTTATCCACACTGCATTGGCTCAATCAAATTTCATATTGATTATAAAATGCTACTATTGACCTTTAAAGCACTGAATAGTCTCGCGCCACAGTACCTGAGTCAACTTCTGGTCCTCTATGACCCGCCACGCCTACTTAGATCAAAAGGTGCAGGCTATCTGCTGGTACCTCATATAGTCAAGGTTACATCAGGGGGCAGAGCCTTTTCTTACAAAGCCCCACAGTTATGGAACAGCCTTCCAAGTACCCAGAGCACCCAGAGGAAACCCACACAGGCATGGGGAGAACATGCAAACTCCACACTGAATGGCCCCCCTCCGCCAATGGGCTCAAACCTTCTTGCTGCGACGTGATAGTGCTAACCACCACGCCACTGTGCCACCCACTTTTGACCTCAAACGCAAATGTCTTCAGTGTATGGCAAAAAAAAAAAAAAAACACAACAGAATTGGCCATGCTGTTCCAATACTTTTGGGCTTGCAGCTGGAAATACTGTCAGAGCTGTTGCTATCAAAAATGAATCACTACATTCTGAGCAGCTTTGAGAGTGGTGTGGTGGTGTAGTAGTTCGCACTGTTACCACACAGTAAAATGGTTCCAGGTTCGAACTTCATGGCTAACGGGGGCCTTTCTGTGTGGAGTTTACATGTTATCTGTGTGGAATTCCTCTGGGTGCTCCAGTTTCCTTTCACAGTTCAAAGACATGCAGATGAGGTAAAAATAACCAGCCACTGGGGTTGCACAAGCCAGTGCATATTAGTGCTATTCCCAAGACTGAGTACATTGTATCCGGTGTTTGGGGGTGGGAAGCTATGCCAAATCAAATATGCGGCTCATGGGAGCAGCTGAAAGAAGCAGACTCTACTTACTAATCTGTTTAAAAATCTGTCTAATTGATCTCAGAAGCTAAACAGAGTTGGGCCTGGTTAGTACTTGAGTGGGAGACTGCCTAGGAATACCAGGTACTATAAGCTTTTTATTTTGCCTTCTTGTAGATATCTGTTTGAATTTCCCCTCTGGGCAGTGCAAGGCAAGGCAAGCCAAGCCTTGAAAAATGCCACATTTCCAACTATGTGTTGCTTATGGCCAAACCACTCTGACAACACTTGATGCTGTCTGATCTCAGAAGCTAAATGGAATTGGGCCTGGTTAGGACTTGAGTGAGAGACTGCCTAGGAATCCCAGGTGCTGTATGCATTTTATTTTGCCTTCTTGCAGATATCTGTTTGAATTTCCCCTCTGGGCAGTGCAAGGCAAGGCAAGCCAAGCCTTGAAAAATGCCACATTTCCAACTATGTGTTGCTTATGGCCAAACCACTCTGACAACACTTGATGCTGTCTGATCTCAGAAGCTAAATGGAATTGGGCCTGGTTAGGACTTGAGTGAGAGACTGCCTAGGAATCCCAGGTGCTGTATGCATTTTATTTTGCCTTCTTGCAGATTTCTGTTTGAATTTCTGTCTGCCTGCCTCAATCCCTCTCTGCCCCTGCCAAGGCCTGCAAGGACACACAGTCACAGCTTAAGGCCAATTTATGCTGACAACCCAGTCCTCGCAGACGGTGTCACAGATAGCGTCTGCGTAGCCCCCCACCTTTGCAGACGCTCTGCGTGCACCTCCCAAAAATTGTGACCACCGCAGAAGCCTCGCAGACAGCGTCGCAGACAAGAGGGCTCTGATTGGTCCACTCTACATCCGCTGTACACGCACTTCCACTTCCCTACTTTCCCGGTTTGTTTTGTTTTCACGACCGCCATTTTTAAAAACACGAGCGAAGATGGAGCAGCACGAAGAGCGGTTGATCGAGGAAACACATACATCTATACAACTCCAGTTCTAGTCATTATAAGTAACCGGAGGATAAACACTCCACTAACCACACCCACCAACTACTCCTAGCGATTTCGCGACTTCACGCCCCCTTGCGTTGTGTCGGTGAATAACATCACGCACGCCTATTACTCCCCGCTCAACGATAAATTACAACTGTCTGCGAAAAGCTATCTGCGAAAGCCTTGTCGCAAGAGCATGCAGAGGCCTTTAGGCCAAAGCTGTGCCCAAAGCAACCCAACCCCCCACGGACCAGCTCTTCTGTTAATGGCTCTCTTTGTTCAACTCTGGGGGAGGGGTTGTAGGCCTTAGCTGTCAAAACAAAAACTTGCCTGTCTTTCTTAACAGAGAGATAGAGACAGATAGAAAAGCAGGCTAGAGAGAGAGAGAGAGAGAGATCCTGAAATGTAGAAAAGAGGCGATAGATATGTTAGACTGAATTTTATTATTATTATTATCATTATAACAATAATAATATCATCATCAAAGTCTAAAAATACAGTAAATCATTTTATCCAATCCTGAGCTATGGGGGTAAACAAAGAGTTCTCTGAGCTGGGTTTCATAAATGCCATAAATAAGCCTACACATATTGTCTCAGTACTCAGCAGTATGAGTTGGTGTCCACTCATACACCAAGTCATTTAAGATCTGATATTGTTGGAAAGGGCATAGTCTAAGTTTTATTCTGGTCTTTAATATGTTGGGTTCAAGGCAGTTTAAGATCTGTAAAGGAGGTCAGACATACAGCATGTCTTAAGGTCTTACAACCCAGCAGAATATAGCCATTATTAAAGCTGTCTTAATTTCAGATCTCTGAAGGGCTATATGAACAAGAATGTTCTCTGAGGTAGGCCTTAAGGTACCCTTTAATATGGTTTATGGATACAGTAAATCATTTTATCCAAGCCTGAGCTATGGGGGTAAACATAGAGTTCTCTGAGCTGGGTTTTATAAATTATTTAAGCTATAATAAGCTTTATTTCACCCTTTTGTGTGTGTAAGATCAACCTTTTTCACAATGTTGTCATCATTTGAACTTGAGTTAACATTATTGACCATCTTTATTTTTAATTCCTCCTGTGTCTTCTTGTTTGGTTTTCTAGGTAAGGCTTCTCTGAATAAAAGAAGAGCAGGCTTTTGTTCAGCAGGTGTCTGAAGATTTCTGGTGAGGCTTTTCTTATGTCTTCTATGAATAAAATGCTGTTTTGTGGCTTTAAGTTTTCTCATATGTGGGGAAGGTCAGCAATAGTGCAAAACCATCCCCGAATTTTTGAGTTCTTGGTTTTAAGGGTCTAATGATATATCTATACATATTGTTGTCATTTTAAATGCATGAAGTGAGACAGCGTGTTTTGCCATTTGTGGAGACCAGTGTATGTTTTCATGTATGGTTTGAAACATTGTTTTTCAACAAACCTGGTTGAAAACCACAGGTTGATGGGAGGGTCTAACCTCTACATAGCCCCACCCTCATTTGCATTTCTGTAAGTATAAATACCAGAGGCAGAATCTAGGCCAATCTACCCTGAAGTTCTGCTGAAGACTGCTGAATACTCTGCTAGATTTCATTGTCATTGCTACGTGCCTTTGAGCCTTTTGCTGGAGATTCTGCAGAAGATATTTCCATTACTGCTACTACTAAAAAGCTTTATTCCTTTACCACTAAAGCAATTTTAATTGCTACTTGCCTTTGAGTCTTGTGCTCAGAGTTTGACCTTCTTTGTCTTCAATTTGTCCAGAGCTTCACTCATTGCTGAGATATGGATTCAAAGTAAGGTACATTAATAGTTGCTTGGATATTGTATTGTAAATAGGTGCAGCTAGTTTTGCTTTTGTGATGTTCAGAGTATATGCTTAGCTTTTGAATAATTGTGTTTTTCTTGTTTGTACCTTTCATGCACCTTTTTTTTATTCAACCTATTGTGAATTAACCTATTATTATTTCTATATTAACTACATTTACTTAATGCCTTTCTTTTCTTTTTCTAGGAAACTTGTACGCAGGCACCATTTGCTTTGCCCAGTCTGTTTTAGGACCCAAGAAACACTATCTTGTCATGTGCGCAGATCGTGCATGAAAAACAGCCCCGAAGCTGCCATTGAAACGGTGGTCGAAAAGGCCAAGAATTAAGTTTTCCATCTCCTGAAGCATGGCAGGACTTTTGACTATGTGGTCCTTACTCAAATAATGGCTGATGGCAATCCTATCCAAAGGTTGGTGGCTTCCACATTACTTTTTGTTTAATCTAGGGTTATTCCATATATGCCATTCCTTACATTGAATAATCAACAACCTATTTACATCTGACTGAGGGCGGTGATAATGGGGCTGTAAGGATAATGGACCTAATTTGGAAAATGCTGACATTTCCCCATTCCCCCAATGGACAGAATGCTTTTGTTTTGGTTAATAGCTCTCCTTTTGTTCTGGTTGATAGCTCTGTGCTGCTGCTGTGTGTGTGTGTGTTTGTGATGAAAGCATAAAAAATAGTTTTGAGTATGAAAACAATCACCTTTTACTAGTTTGATTTCACACACTTTAGTTCATTAACCATTTTCAAATGTTTTGTTTTCCTTATTGAAAGATGGATTGAGGAGCTGGAGCGTCATCACTTGGTTGTGACTAGAATCCCACCCTCTCTGCCCAATGCCGAACCAGCCACCAGGCATCAGCAACCTGAAACTGTAACTGGACCCCAGGGTGAGCCATCTGGAGAGTTTGATGGGGACTTGGCATCTACCAGCAGTGGCGAGGTGTTTCAGTGGTGAGAGTCTCAGTTTCACAACTTATCTGATGATGTGTGTTTTTCAGTGTGGCTCACATTAAATCATAACTATGCACTATTATAACAAAAGTTTTATCCCACATTGCAGTGACCGAGATGTGAATTATTCCAACAAGACCAAGCACAACATGCGTGAGATGGGCCTTTATAAGAAGCATTCTCTGGACCATCCACTGCTGAAGGACTTTGCCAAACACCTAGAATTAGATCTCAACTATGTCCATTACAAACAAGAGATGAGGACCATCGTTACACACACTGTGTTTATTAGAAACGTTAATTAGAATGTTCATAAAAGATGAAACAAGAAGCAACGGTCATGATTAGAAGGTAATTTAAAATTGTTTATTTCATTTTCAGGCTGAAAATGTTTCTCGGTACCTCTACTATGTCAACCCTGAGACACCATCCCTGCAGTTTGTCAATGACAGAGAGAAGCTCTGACAGTACCTACATCACCTCTCTGATGCAAAATTAAAAAAAACAAAGTCAGCAGAATTACCTCAAGAGCTTGAAAAGGTTGGTAGCAGTTTTCTTTTATTATGATGTCAACAGTGTGACAAAATAAAATGCATACAGTAACTGGTATTCCTAAGCAGTCTCCCACTCAAGTACTAACCAGGCCCAACTCTGTTTAGCTTCTGAGGTGGGGTTTACATTAGACCATATCAGCGGATCATCAGATTAACGTTTTTAAAATGATTAGTGTGCACACAGCAACGCCAATACACGGTTTGCGTGCACACAGCAATGCCAATACACGGATACGCTCGGCTCCACAGGCATCCTGCGCTCCAAATCACTCCGCCCTGAACAGCGAGTGCCCTCTGGAGGGTGCGCACTCCGGCCCTGCGCAGCTCACAGAGCACGCGAGTGGAGCGCACGAGCAGTGATTTGGGACTGAGCCGCTGTGTGTGTGATCTCAGTGCATGTCGGGCATGCGCGTCACTTACCACTTGCAAGTGGAAGGATGGCAAGCCTAAAGACAATCATAACTACACAATGGGCAGTATTTGCATCAGTATTTGCAGTATTTTCATAGTTTTATACTCTTTAATGAAACGTGATACAAGGCGGAAGTCCGCGCCGTTTTTCAGCAGTCGTGTCACATGACCAACGCCAGCGAATCAGGAAGGTGGATGTCACAGTGACGTTGTCCAATGACGATGCCAGCTAGAGCTCAGCCCAGTGAATCCGCTTATCCGCATATTCTCAATGTTTACAGAGCACCGGACCAGACACAATATGGATTGAATACGTGGACCCTGACGGATTCCCGTTTCCCGGCGTTTCCAGGCGTTTTAATGTAAACGGACAGTGCATCCGCAAAGAAAACGAGACAGATACGGTCTAATGTAAACTTGGCCTGAGATCAGACAGGATCAGGTGTTGTCAGATTGGCTTGGCTGTAAGCAGCAGTTAGTTGGAAATATGGCTTTTTTCTTGCCTTGCCTTGCCCCACCCTGCCCTGAGGGGAAATTCAAACAGATATCTGCAAGAAGGCAAAATAAAATGCTTACAGTACCTGGTATTCCGAGGCAGTCTCCCACTCAAGTACTAACCAGGCCCAACTCTGTTAAGCTACTGACATCAGAGGGGATCAGGCATTGTCAGAGTGGTTGGGCTGTAAGCAGCAGTTAGTTGGAAATATGGCTTTTTTTTGCCTTGCCTTGTGCCACGCTGAGGGGAAATTCAAACAGATATCTGCAACAAGGCAAAATAAAATGCTCACAGTACATGGTTTTCCTAGGCAGTCTCCCACTCAAGTACTAACCAGGCTCAACTCTGTTTAGCTTCTGAGATCAGGCAGGATCAGGCGTTGTCAGAGTGGTTTGGCCATAAGCAGCAGTTAGTTGGAAATGTGGCTTTTTTCAATAGTTGCTTTGACTTGCTGTTAGGACTAGGACTGTTTTGGCCTCTAGAGGCCGCTGTTATTTCCTTTTCGTGTCATGTTTATTTTGGCCTCTAGAGGCCGCCACTGTTCCTGTGTTTTGTGTTTGTGTTAATTGCCTGTTTAGTCCTGATTATCTTCACCTGTGTTCAATTTAGTTTGTGCATTTATACCCCCTGATTTCAGTCCTCTTGTCACAGAGTCTTTATGCTGTTATGTTTATCTCCAGTTTCCTCTGTACCGTGTTCTTTATTTTGCATTTTGCTTTTCTTTTGGACCTAGTAGTTACTGTGTTTTTTGGATCTTCTGAGCTTTGATATTTTTGCCTTTTCTTTTCTGTTTTTTTTGGCTTTTGTTTTGTACTTTTGGATTTTTTATTTTTTCCCTTATATCTTCTGAGCGTTTTTGTATTTGTACTTTTTGGATATTTTTTGTACATATTGTAAATAAACTTTTTTGATACTTTTTGTACTTCCGCCTCACGCCTCTGTATTTGAGTCATCCCCCTGGTGGCCTAGTGGGGGTTTGCTGGATTATCACACCAACGAACCAGGTTCGAATCCCAGCAAAACCCTAACAGAAAGACTCCGTCATGACCGACTCAGCAGAGGCTGCTTCAACTGTCTACCCGGCCAACCTTCAGGGAATTACGGCAGCTTTGACATGCTTCGGCGCGACCATGGACGCTCATGGACGTACGCTCACCAGCCAATGTGAGGCCCTTGCTCGCCACGAGGAACTGCTTCAGCAAATTGGGAAAACCCTGGCACAGCTGACATCTCTGCCTGCATCTCCTGATCCAGCTCCTGCTCCTGCCATGCTGCCTTCTTCACCTCGTGAACCCAGCCTTCCTGCACCACTGAGGTACGACGGCAAGCACAGTGAGTGCCGAGAGTTCTTTACCCAGTGTCAACTCACCTTTGAGCTTCAGCCTACCACCTACACTACGGATCGCCGCAAGATTGCCTTTGTGATAACCTTATTAGCTGGTAAGGTGCGAGCCTGGGCTACTGCTATCTGGCAAAGACAGGGACCTGAGTGCCTTGATTTCCAGCTGTTTTCTGAAGAGATGCTTCGGGTCTTCGATCAGGCAGACATCAGTACCGACGCAGCCCGAAAGCTCGTGTCCATCCGGCAAGGAGGAAGCATCGCAGATTATGCCATCTCGTTCTGGATGCTCGCAGCAGTAAGTGGATGGAACGAGACTGCCCTGGTGTCAGCCTTCCACCATGGTCTGTCTGACCCCATCAAGGACAGTCTGGCCTCTATTGGATGCCCAAGTGACCTCGAAACCCTCATCTCACATGCTATTCGTCTGGACAACAGGATGAGAGAACGCCACCAAGCCTTGAGCCCCCCCAGCCTCCCTACCTCTATCTGGAGACCGTCTACCTCCTTCAGTGACTGTCCAGAACCCATGCAAGTGGGTCGTACTCGCCTCTCCGCATCTGAGAGGGAAGGCAGAAGGAGGGACAAGTGCTGCATCTACTGTGGCAAGCCTGGTCAGTTCCAAGCATCATGTCCAGAACTCTTGGGAAAAGGACCGCCCCGTCCAGCCGAGGGAGGGTTGTGACGGGGCCTACCCTCTCTCCCGGACTCCCTGGCCAAGGAATCTACATCCTGGTCTCCATCTCTTGGGGTGAGTCTGTCCACTCTTGTCAAGCTTTGTTAGACTCAGGGGTGGCTGGGAACTTTATGGATATTCACTTCGCCCAAAGCATCAATATTCCGACTGCACCTCTTGAAGTCCCACTGTCTGTGTCTGCCCTCGATGGCCAAGCATTAGGTGATGGAAGAGTCACCCAAGTTACTTCTCCAGTCTTCCTCCAGTCTCAAGGTCACAAGGAAGAAATATCACTGCACCTGATTCCTTCACCTGAGTTCCCAGTTATTCTAGGCCTTCCTTGGCTTACTCGCCACAACCCTCACATAGACTGGGTAACAAGCCAGGTTGTGGAATGGGGCCCTGCATGCCATGCCTCTTGTCTGCTCTCTAGCTCTCCTGTGTCTCCTGCCGAGTCCCCTGATCTCACCGAGTTATCTCAAGTTCCCACAGAGTACTGGGATCTCAAGGAGGTATTCAGCAAGAGCAGGGCCGCCGTTCTTCCTCCGCACCGGGCCTACGACTGTGCCATCGACTTGCTCCCTGGGACTACCCCTCCTCGTGGCAGACTGTTTTCCCTCTCTCAGCCAGAACGCAAGGCCATGGAGGAATACCTCAAAGACGCCCTGGTCTCTGGGTTCATTCGACCCTCCACCTCACCTGCTGGTGCCGGCTTCTCCTTTGTCGGCAAGAAGGATGGGGGGCTCCGACCATGTATTGACTACAGGAGCCTGAACAAGATCACTGTGCGCAACCGATATCCCCTTCCGCTGATGTCCACTGCTTTCGACCTGCTCCAAGGCGCCACCGTCTTCACCAAGTTGGACCTACGGAATGCATACCACCTCATCCGTATCCGACAGGGAGACGAGCGGAAGACTGCCTTTAACACCCCGTCTGGGCACTACGAATACCAGGTGATGCCCTTCAGACTCACCAATGCACCAGCTGTTTTTCAGGCCCTAATCAACGACGTCTTAAGGGACATGATTAACCTGTACGTTTTTGTCTACCTCAACGACATCCTTATCTTTTCCAAGACCATGCAGGAGCACTGCCACCATGTCCGCCAGGTTCTCCAGAGGCTGCTACAGAACAATCTGTTCGTCAAGGCCCAGAAATGCGAATTTCATGTTCCCGAGGTCTCCTTTCTGGGATTTATTGTACGGACAGGCCAACTCCAAATGGACCCTGCCAAGACCCTGGCCGTCTGGGACTGGCCTACTCCCAAGTCCGTTAAGGAGGTTCAGCGGTCCTTAGAATTCGCTAACTTCTACTGCAAGTTCATAAGGAACTTCAGTTCTGTAGCAGCACCCATGTCAGACCTTACCAAAGGGACAGGTGGATCTTATGTCTGGTCTCCTCAGGCGGAAAAGGCATTCAAAGACCTCAAGGACCGCTTCTGCATGGCACCCATTCTGGTCCTCCCGGACACCTCCCAACCATTCATCGTGGAGGTGGACGCCTCGGACAGTGGTGTCGGCGCGGTGCTCTCTCAACGTTTGGAAGGAAAGCTGCACCCCTGCGCTTACTTCTCCCACCGCCTGAGTCCTGCGGAGTCCCGGTACGATGTGGGGGATCGAGAACTGCTAGCAGTCAAACTGGCCCTTGAGGAGTGGAGGCACTGGCTGGAGGGAGTGCAACATCCATTCCTGGTTTGGATGGACCACAAGAACCTGGAGTACCTCCAGCAAGCCAAGAGACTGAACCCTCGACAGGCTAGGTGGGCCCTGTTTTTCAGTCGGTTTGACTTCACCCTCTCGTACCGCCCCGGCTCCAAGAACGCCAAACCTGACGCACTGTCCAGGCTGTTCTCTGCCACTAACAGGGAGAATGAAGTCGGGCCTATTATCCCTGTGTCCCGGATTGTGGCCCCTGTCCACTGGGGTATTGAGGAGGCTGTCCGACAAGCTCAACGCCAGGACCCCGGTCCTGGGATGGGGCCACCGGGTCTCTTGTACATCCCACATCAAGCCCGGGCCAAGGTTCTCCAGTGGGGTCACTCTTCCCCTCTCACCACCCACCTGGGAGCTCGGAGGACCCTGGACTTCCTGAAAAGACGCTTCTGGTGGCCTAACATGGAGAAGGAAGTAAGGTCATTTGTCCTGTCCTGTGAGGTTTGCACCAGAACCAAGAACCCACGATAGCGTCCCCAGGGTCTCCTGCATCCTCTGACCATTCCCTGGCGTCCCTGGTCCCACGTGGCAGTCGACTTCATCACGGGTCTCCCTGAGTCACAAGGTAACATGGTCATTTTGGTCATAGTTGACAGATTCTCCAAGGCCTGCCGCTTCATACCACTGTGCAAACTCCCCTCTGCTCTTGAAACAGCGAAACATATGTTTAATCATGTCTTCCGAGTCTTTGGTCTTCCACAGGACATCGTCTCAGACCGAGGGCCCCAGTTCTCCTCCCGAGTGTGGCACGGGTTCTGCAAGGTCATCGGAGCCACTGCCAGCCTCTCCTCTGGGTTTCACCCACAGTCCAATGGTCAGACGGAGAGGCTCAACCAGGACCTGGAAACCACCCTGCGAGGCCTGGCTATGGATAACCCGACATCGTGGAGCACCTGGCTGCCATGGGCAGAGTACACCCACAACACCCTGCAGTCATCGGCCACCAAGCTGTCGCCATTCCAGTGCCAATTCGGGTTCCAGCCACCTCTGTTCCCGGACCAGGAGGAGGATGCGGGGGTGCCCTCGGTCAACCAATATGTGAGACGGTGTCGCAAGACCTGGAGCAAGGTCAGGAAGACCCTCATACAGACCTCCAGAACCAACCAGACTCAGGCCAACCGCCATAGAAGATGTGCACACGCTTTCTGCCCTGGGCAGCGGGTTTGGCTGTCCACTAAGGACCTTCCGCTGCGGGTGGAGAACCGCAAGCTTGCTCCTCGCTACATTGGCCCCTTCAAGGTGGTGCGCAGGGTGAACCCTGTCTCCTACCGGCTCCAGTTGCCCCGGACTCTGAGGATCAACCCCACTTTCCATGTTTCCCTGTTGCGGCCCGTACTGACGTCTACGTATGCCCCTGCCCCTAGGAACCCCCCACCCCCCGCATCTTCCAGGGTCAGACTGTGTTCACTGTGCATCGCCTGCTTGACTCCCGCTGGGTCCGCGGCGGGTTGCAATATCTGGTGGACTGGGAGGGCTATGGTCCTGAGGAGCGCTGCTGGGTTCCTGCTCAGGATGTCCTAGATAAAGAACTGTGTTGGGACTTCCATTCGGCCCATCCGGATCACCCTGGGAACGTCAGGAGACGCTCCTAGAGTGTGGGGGGGGGGTCCTGTTAGGACTAGGACTGTTTTGGCCTCTAGAGGCCGCTGTTATTTCCTTTTCATGTCATGTTTATTTTGGCCTCTAGAGGCCGCCACTGTTCCTGTGTTTTGTGTTTGTGTTAATTGCCTGTTTAGTCCTGATTATCTTCACCTGTGTTCAATTTAGTTTGTGCATTTATACCCCCTGAGTTCAGTCCTCTTGTCACAGAGTCTTTGTGCTGTTATGTTTATGTTTATCTCCAGTTTCCTCTGTACTGTGTTCTTTATTTTGCATTTTACTTTTCTTTTGGACCTAGTAGTTACTGTGTTTTTTGGATCTTCTGAGCTTTGGTATTTTTGCCTTTTCTTTTCTGTTTTTTTTGGCTTTTGTTTTGTACTTTTGGATTTTTTATTTTTTCCCTTATATCTTCTGAGCGTTTTTGTATTTGTACTTTTTGGATATTTTTTGTACATATTGTAAATAAACCTTTTTGATACTTTTTCTACTTCTGCCTCATGCCTCTGCATTTGAGTCATCCCCTTGGTGGCCTAGTGGGGGTTTGCTGGATTATCACACCAACGAACCAGGTTTGAATCCCAGCAAAACCCTAACACTTGCGCTGCCCTGATGGGAAATTCAAACAGATATCTGCAAGAAGGGCAAAATAAAATATTTACAGTACCTGGTATTCCTAGGCAGTCTCCCACTTCGGTATCCCCGCTCCTTGGGATGCTATTTGCTCCCAGAGCGAGCTCTACTCCTTGCTGTGCATTTTCATCAGACCCACGGCCCTGGGAGGATTTAAAAAAATCAATAACTCCCCCAAGGGACGTCCCAGCCAAGCCAAATTTCACCTGCACTTCCCTCTGCACCAACCCCTATGAACCAGCATGGCCAAGGCCTGCTTGGACCGTGCCTCAGGACATTATTCGCCACGAGCTCCGCTCCTCACCTCCAGCCAGACTTTAAAATAAGAAACTTTGGTCACCAGCCAGGTGGGGGCACCCACTCTTAAGCCCACCCAACCCAGGATCGGATTAAAACCGTCTATCGCGGGCCTCCAAGTCGCACTGGCCCCTGGCAAAACCAAAAGTTAGGACTGTCATTTTTCCGCCTAATGCCCATGGTAATACAGAGCAGTGGGACTTTGTCATTTGAAACTGAATGATGGTAAGATGAAATTTGTAATAATTGGAACTATACAGCTCAGGGAAGTTCAAATTGACACACTTGAGTGTTGAACAAAAAGCTAATTTTATTATTTACAAGCCAAAAAAAAATCTAATCATAACCTACATATTTATGATAATATACATTTTATACTACAGTTAATGCTTGAATCGGATTGGATAAATTTTTTATTATTTTAGCCTCACAGCACGGGTAGTTCCAGGTCTAACGACAGTTAATATTAATGCACTCGCTCCAAGATATTATTGTTTCTATAGTAACAGGTCATAGACAGGAACTTGTACAGTGGATATAATCTGAGATTATATCAACGGATGTTTGTTCAACAAGTAATTCTAATAACTGTTGATGTGGTGTTTTTTTGTTAGCAGACAATAATTTAACATTTTGGGAAGGAGTTTCAGTTACAGGGCGGCACGGTGGTGTAGTGGTTAGCGCTGTCGCCTCACAGCAAGAAGGTCCGGGTTCGAGCCCCGTGGCCAGTGAGGGCCTTTCTGTGTGGAGTTTGCATGTTCTCCCCGTGTCCGCATGGGCTTCCTCCGGGTGCTCCGGTTTCCCCCACAGTCCAAAGACATGCAGGTTAGGTTAACTGGTGACTCTAAATTGACTGTAGGTGTGAATGTGAGTGTGAATGGTTGTCTGTGTCTATGTGTCGGCCCTGTGATGACCTGGCAACTTCTCCAGGGTGTACCCCGCCTTTCGCCCATAGTCAGCTGGGATAGGCTCCAGCTTGCCTGCAACCCTGTAGAACAGGATAAAGTGGCTAGAGATAATGAGATGAGTTTCAGTTACAATCCCAATTTCTGTTACACTGTCAGAAATCCAATGATAAATCACTAAAACGTATGATGTGTCATAAGTAAATTAAAAACTTACCCCTAGCAAATTGCTGTGGTACAAGTGGAATAACACACACACACGAGACAGTGGGGGTGTGTGTGCCAATTTTAAAGAATGATTTTGTCTTATTGTCTGTTGTGTTATTCCTTAATCAAACATATTTTAAAAACTTACTTATCTTAACCTTAATATTAAAAATGTAATATATACACATTTACTTAAATACATTATATGCTACCATTACCATGTATAAGTTTGATTACTATGAATTTATAATATTCATTCTCCTAAAACATGTCATAAATACACATCCTACTGTTAAACACTGATACTTTTAACAAAAACAGAGATGGGGTCCAGTTCTTAAAAGGAGACTGGTTCAATAAGGGGGACAGGGTCCCAAAAGTGGACAGGTTCTGTAACGGGGATGGGATCCTTGTTGGGGTCCAGTTCCTCAATGGGGACAGGGTCCGATTCCTAAAAGGGGACTGGTTCAATAAAGGGGACAGGGTCCCAAAAGGGGACAGGTTCCCTAAGGGGGATGGAGTACTTGTTGGGGTCCATAAAGGAGACGGGGTTTGGTTCCCTGAAGGGGAAGGGGGGGGACAGGCTCCGGTTCCTAAAAGAGGATTGGTTCAATAAGGGGGTCTGGTTTCCTGAAGGGGAGGGGGTCCTTAAAATCACCTCACACCCATCACCATCATCTTGCTCACATTGATCAGGCCTGTGATCTTCCTTCTCACCATCTCTCTCCTCTGTGCTGTAGCTGAGCTGACTGACAGGATATGTCCTTCCTGTGTCCAAAGAAATGAAGAGGCAGTGAGACATATCTGCACATCTCGTCAAATGAATCAGAAACCTTTCTTTTTATAACAAAAAGTATCTGTTTTGTACAGCAGGAAATCCTCACTCCAAACATCTTTTACACCAGATCCATTTACACAAGTGATGCTACTGCAAACTCAGAAACAAACAAACAATTCAGGAATTTCATCTTTTTTCTTTCCTTTTGTGAGAAATACATAAAGATGTGCAAAGACAATTCTGTATAGTGAATCTGTAATAAACATTCTCTTCAGTTTTCACCACCAGCCTGTGTGTTTTTTAAACTGATTAAATACCATGATCCCCTCAAGAAAACCATGAAAACATTTTTACATTTCACCATCACACAGTGGAAGTTTCTATAAATGTTTGAAGTTCAGTGCACACTAACCCAATTAGAAAAAAATGCCAGTTGTCAAATACTTTCCAATCTGCTTTAAAACACTAACTTCCAAATAAGAGAGTATCCAAGACACTTTTTAGGTACAGTCTTTGGCACAGCTTACACCAGCTTCACGTTGCCTCTACTACCATTGGTTATTTCTCAGGAGACCTGTGAATCTTGCCAAGAGCTAATGTTGTAGTTTCATTTCAAGATTTCACTTGATAAATGCTTTTCACAAGTCAAGTCAACTTTATTGTCAAATATGCTATACATGCTCGACATACAGCACAGATGAAATTTCAGTCCTCTCTGACCCACGGTGCAAACAGGCAATGCAATAAATGAAAATAGAATAATTGAACAAAAACAAACAACAATATAAACAGTATAAACACTCTAGATAGGAACTAGACATAGACTAAACACTCAGACAAACAATATAAACAGTATAAATAAACAGTATAAACACTAGATAAAACAAGACATAGACTAAACACTCAGACAATATAAACAGTGTAAATACTAGATAAGAACTACACACAGACTAAACACTCAAACAGACAATATAAACAGTATAAACACTAGATATGTACTAGACGTAGACTAAACGCTCATATATACATACATATATTCACACACACACACACACACACACACACACACACACACACACACACACACACACACACACAAATTGGTTCAAATAACCAAACAGTTAAGGGCACTTGAGGTATCGCAAGTAAACATGAAACATGAAATAAGCAGTGTAAACAAACTAGCAGCTGTTAAGATGAGGCAGTGTGGAATAGTGCAAACGAGCGAGGTAAAGTGAGATGTGTGGTCCCTGAGTTCAGTGTATTAATGAACGATGAGATGCATGTATGTGTGTGTGTGTGTTGGGGGGGGGAAACTGTGAGGATGACATGTCAGATGCTGAAGGGGGGTATGCGAGCAGAATCTGTGGCAGGGGGCAGAGGGGGGAGGAGGGGCAGAACAGGGAGGGAGTTGAGCCTCCTGACTGCTTGGTGAAAGAAACTGTTCTTGAGCCTGCTGGTTTGGCCCGGAGACTCCGCAGTCTCCTCCCCGACGGCAGCAGGCTGAAGAGGCTGTGAGATGGGTGGGTGGGGTCACCTGCAATCCTGATGGCTTTGCGGGTGAGGCGGGAGTTATAAATATCCATTAGAGAAGGGAGAGAGACACCAATGATCCTCTCAGCTGCTCTCACGATGCGCTGCAGAGACTTGCAGCAGGACACGGTGCAGGCGCCGTACCACACGGTGATGCAGCTGGTCAGAATGTTCTCGATGGTGCCTCTGTAGAAAATGTGCATGATGGGGGCTGGGGCTTTTGCTCTCCTCAGTTTGCGGAGGAAGTACAGACGCTGTTGGGCTTTTTTGGCCAGTGATGTGGTGTTGTTGCTCCAGGACAGGTCTTCAGAGATGTGCACACCCAGAAACTTGGTGCTGCTCACCCTCTCCACTGCAGCACCATCGATAGATAGTGGAGCATGCTGGGTGTGCTCTCTCCTGAACAGAGGTGGAAAAACCCGGGTGCAGAAAGTAAAAACCCTGCCACATTTTTGCTCCAGCCAATTCAATGAACCAGCTGATCCTAATTACCACATCCCCTAAGCCAGGTTGATGAGCTAATTGGTGAAATCACCTGTGTTGAGAGCACAGGCAGAAGGAAAACCTAAGCAGGACTTTTACTTTGTCAATCCAGTTTTTCCACCTCTGCTCCTGAAGTCCACAACATTTTCAATAAACTACATACACAGTGTTTAAAATAATGGTGTAAACAGTAAGTTCTGTTGCAGCAATTTATTATTTTACCAGCATTTTAGTTAAGAGAAGCAAATGTGTACCAGGCCGGCATGATAAAAAAAGGTTGGTAGCTAAGAATTATTTCCATTTTTCATGAATCTTTGCAGAAGCGGAGGCAAAGGGGAATTTGGATGAAGACTTACATTTAAGAGAAATAGTATTTTTCATAACTAACTTTATATGAAACATCTCTAATGTACAGAGACGTAACAGTTTACAGAGATGTACTGTAAATCATGCTCACATTACATACGCTCTACTTAGATTTTCAGGAAAGCCCTATAACAGAATAACTGTATTAATGCTGTCTAGGTTAAATTCTGAATGATGGGTCATGCAGATCAAGGAAACAATGGCAAAAGAAAGTTACTATCACCATGTTAAATGGGACTGTAGAGGCTAGTCAGTGATTTTTTTGAGTCGAGCTGAGTAATTTTGATGATGTTGTGTCTCCTGGGACCAAAATATTACAACCCCGATTCCAAAAAAGTTGGGACAAAGTACAAATTGTAAATAAAAACGGAATGCAATAATTTACAAATCTCAAAAACTGATATTGTATTCACAATAGAACATAGACAACATATCAAATGTTGAAAGTGAGACATTTTGAAATTTCATGCCAAATATTGGCTCATTTGAAATTTCATGACAGCAACACATCTCAAAAAAGTTGGGACGGGGCAATTGAGGTATTTCACCTGATGTCACAGGGTCACGTGACACCCCGGTGTCCGCCATTTTGAATGTCAAGCTACATACTAACGCTGCAGACAGAGAGGGAGAACCAGCTTGAAGAAAAAACGTGTTACAGACACCTAGAATAGATTAATTTGTCAGTAAGCACTCTATAAATAACCATGGTGTTTGCTTGTTGTGCTGTGGGCTGCCACAACAGACAGGGACAGTGTGCAGGATGCTCCTTTTACCGGTTTCTAGTGATGGGAATTTCGGGTCTTTTTCGGGAGCCGGCTCTTTTGGCTCTTCTTACTATAAGGAGCCAGCTCTTTCGGCTCCCAAATGGCTCCTGAGATTTTATTTTTGATTTAATTGCTGCAATTAACTAGTTAATTAATTACATTATTATTTATATTTTATCAATAGGATGTTTTCCATTTTATTTTTTAGTTTTTGTAGCCATTGTAAAGCTTTGTAAAGTATAGCAGTGTAACAATGTTCTAGCTATAGAAATAAAACTTACCAATTTATAAATTATTTTCTCACAAACATAATGCAAAACTGTGTTATATTACCAATATAAAATACACAGCTGATTTTCCCCTCCTCAGGTGCCTCACAGACTCCTCTCCCCTGCGCTCCACAGCTTTAAGCATTACATCAATTTTCATATTTTCGCAGCTGTGAATGACATCAACCCCCCCAACCAAAAAAAGTAGGCGTACACCATGCTACTTTTTTTCCTTTGAATGGTAATAGACAACACAAAGATGCAATCGGACAGCAACTTTTTTTTGTGAAAGTCTCTCTCTCTCTCTGAGGCACCTAAGGACAAAAAACTAATTCGGCTCCCCAACTCGGCTCCCACCGAAGAGCCGGCTCCCATCGTTCACTTCAAAGAGCCGGCTCTTTGAACCGGATCGTTGGCGACCGACACATCACTACCGGTTTCCTACTTACCCAGACAAGAGGGCCAAATGGATTGCAGCTGTGAAGAGACAGGATTGGGAGCCAACAGAGTACTCCAGACTTTGCAGTGATCATTTCATTTCAGGTTAGTTTATCAGTTAACGCAATTTTGATAAAATATATAGCAAAAAGTAAATGGGTCAGTGTTTGTTAACCCATCTGAGCAGTGAAACAAGGCAGTGTTAATTTGTCTAGGGTTGCATGTAGCAGACATCAGACATAAAATGCAATAACAGAGGCTAGAAAGAAACGGGACACAGAAATAAATAAACAGGGCTCCATACCAAGGCTGGGTACAGTGTTTGTGATAAAAGACTGTTAGGGTTTTGCTGGGATTCGAACCTGGTTTGCTGGTGCGATAATCCAGCAAACCCCTACTACACCACCAGGAGAATGACACAAGCGCAGAGGCGTGAGGTGGAAGTAGAAAAGTATCAAAAAGTTTATTTACAATATTTACAGTCCCCAAAAAAATATAATCCAGAAAATGCTCAGAAAATGAAAGGAAAAATAAAATATCCAAAAGGTCAAAGTCAAATACAAAAGCCAAAAAACTAGAAAAGAAAAGGCAAAAATAACAACGCTCAGAAGATCCAAAAAAACAGTAAATACAAAGTCCAAAAAGTCCAAAAAGCAAAGCAAAGTGCAAAACCAAAAAGACAAAGGCAAGGAACATGGAACAGAGGTAACTGGAGCTAAACATAACAGCACAAAGACTCTGTGACAAGAGGACTGAACTCAGGGGTATAAATACACAAACTAATTAAGGACAGGGCGGGGCAGGAAACAGGCAATAAGACAAAAACAAAACACAGAACACAGTGGTGACCTCTAGAGGCCCAAAACAAACATGACCAGAAAAGGAAATAACAGTGGCCTCTAGAGGCCGAAACAGTCCCAGTCCTAACAGGACCCTCCCCAGGAGCATCTCCTGATGTTCCCAGGATGATCAGGATGGGCCAAATGGAAGTCCCGACAAAGTTCTTTATCAAGTATGTCCCGAGCTGGGACCCAGCAGCGCTCCTCAGGGCCATAGCCCTCCCAGTCCACAAGATATTGGAGGCCCCCGCAAACCCGGCGGGAGTCCAGCAGGCGGTGCATGGTGAACACAGTCTGACCCTGGTAGATGCGGGGGGCGGGGGGTTCCTAGGAGCAGGGGCATACGTGGACGTTAGTACGGGCCGCAACAGGGAAACATGGAATGTGGGGTTGATCCTTAGCGTACATGGTAACTGGAGCCAGTAGGAGACAGGGTTAAATCTGCGTACAACCTTGAAGGGGCCAATGTAGCGAGGAGCAAGCTTGCGGTTCTCCACCCGCAGCAGAAGGTCCTTGGTGGACAGCCAAACCTGCTGCCCAGGGCGGAAAGTGTGGGCAGGTCTCCTATGGTGGTTGGCCTGAGTCTGGTTGGTACTGGAGGTCTGGATGAGTGTCCTCCTGACCTTGCTCCAGGTCTTGCAACACTGTCTCACATAATGGTTGCCCGAGGGCACCCCAACGTCCTCCTCCTGGTCCGGGAACAGAGGTGGCTGGAACCCGAATTGGCACTGGAATGGCGACAGCTTGGTGGCCGATGACTGCAGGGTGTTGTGGGTGTACTCTGCCCATGGCAGCCAGGTGCTCCACGATGTCGGGTTATCCATAGCCAGGCCTCGCAGGGTGGTTTCCAGGTCCTGGTTGAGCCTCTCCGTCTGGCCGTTGGACTGGGGGTGGAACCCAGAGGAGAGGCTGGCAGTGGCCCCAATGCTCTTGCAGAAGCCGTGCCATACTCGGGAGGAGAACTGGGGCCCCCGGTCAGAGACGATGTCCTGAGGGAGACCAAAAACTTGGAAGACATGAGTGAACAACAATTTAGCAGTGTCAAGGGCAGAGGGGAGTTTGCACAGTGGAATAAAGCGGCAGGGCCTTGGAGAATCTGTCCACTATGACCAATATGACAGTGTTACCTTGAGACTCAGGGAGACCCGTGATGAAGTCGACCGCCACATGGGACCAGGGACGCTGGGGAATAGGCAGAGGATGCAGGAGACCCTGGGGATGCTGTCGCGGGTTCTTGGTTCTGGTGCAGACCTCACAGGACAGGACGAATGACCTCACTTCCTTCTCCATGTTAGGCCACCAGAAGCATCTTTTCAGGAAGTCCAGGGTCCTCCGAGCTCCCGGGTGGGCGGTGAGAGGGGAAGAGTGACCCCACTGGAGAACCTTGGCCTGGGCTTGACAAGGGACGTACAGGAGGCCTGGTGGCCCCATCCCAGGATCAGGGTCCCGGCATTGAGCTTGTTGAACAGTCTCCTCAATACCCCAGCGGACAGGAGCCACAATCCGGGATATCGGGATGATAGGCCCAACTTCACTCTCCCTGTTGTTGGGCAAGAACAGCCTGGAGAGTGCATCCGGTTTGGTGTTCTTAGAGCCCAGGCGGTATGATAGGGTGAAGCTGAAACAGCTGAAAAACGAAGCCCACCTAGCCTGTCGTGGGTTCAGCCTCTTGGCTTGCTGGAGGTACTCCAGGTTCTTGTGGTCCATCCAAACCAGGAATGGATGTTGCGCTCCCTCCAGTCAGTGCCTCCACTCCTCAAGGGCCAGTTTGACCGCTAGCAGTTCTCGATCCCCCACATCGTACCGGGACTCTGCAGGACTCAGGCGGTGGGAGAAGTAAGCGCAGGGGTGCAGCTTCCCTTCAGAGCATTGAGAGAGCACCGTGCCGACACCACTGTCCGAGGCGTCCACCTCCACGATGAATGGTTGGGAGGTGTCCGGGAGAACCAGAATGGGTGCCATGCAAAAGCGGTGTTTTAGGTCATTAAACGCCTCTTCCGCCTGAGGGGACCAGACAAAGGAGCCACCAGTCCTTTTGGTGAGGTCCGACATAGGTGCAGCTACAGAACTCAAGTTCCTGATGAACTTGCAGTAGAAGTTAGCAAATCCTAAGAACCACTGAACCTCCTTAACGGACTTGGGAGTAGGCCAGTCCCGGACGGCCAGGGTCTTGGCTGGGTCCATTTGGAGTTGCCCCGTTCGTACGATAAATCCCAGGAAGGAGACCTCAGGGACATGAAACTCGCATTTCTGGGCTTTAGCAAACAGATTATTCTGCAAGAGTCTCTGGAGGACTTGGTGGACATGGTGGCGGTGTTCCTCTAAGGTCTTGGAGAATATAAGGATGTCGTCGAGGTAGACAAAAATGTATAGATTAATCATATCCCTCAAGACGTCATTGATAAGGTCCTGAAAAACAGCTGGTGCATTGGTGAGTCCGAAGGGCATCACCTGGTACTCGTAGTGCCCAGACGGGGTGTTAAAGGTGGTCTTCCACTCGTCTCCCTGTCGGATACGGACAAGGTGGTATGCGTTCCGTAAGTCCAACTTGGTGAAGATGGTGGCGCCTTGGAGCAGGTCGAATGCTGTGGACATCAGCAGAAGGGGATAGCGGTTGCACACAGTGATCTTGTTCAGGCCCCTATAATCAATACATGGCCGGAAACCCCCATCCTTCTTGCCAACAAAGAAGAAGCCAGCACCAGCAGGTGAGGTGGAGGGTCGATTGAACCCAGAGGCCAAGGCTTCCTTGATGTACTCCTCCATGGCCTTGCGTTCTGGCTGAGAGAGGGAGAACAGACAGCCCCGAGGAGGAGTAGTCCCAGGAAGCAAGTCGATGGCACAGTCGTAGGCGCAGTGAGGAGGAAGAACGGCGGCCATGCTCTTGCTGAAGACCTCCTTGAGATCCCAGTACTCTGTGGGAACTTGAGATAACTCGGTGAAATCAGGGGGCTCGGCAGGAGACACAGGAGAGCTAGAGAGCAGACAAGAGGCATGGCATGCAGGGCCCCATTCCACAACCTGGCTTGTTACCCAGTCTATGTGAGGGTTGTGGCGAGTAAGCCAAGGAAGGCCTAGAATAACTGGGAACTCTGGTGAATGAATAAGGTGCAGGGATATTTCTTCTTTGTGACCTTGAGACTGGAGAAAGACTGGAGAAGTAACTTGGGTGACTCTTCCATCACCTAACGCTTGGCCATCGAGGGCAGACACAGACAGTGGGACTTCAAGAGGCGCAGTTGGGACATTGATGCTTTGGGCGAAGTGGATATCCATAAAGTTTCCAGCCACCCCTGAGTCTAACAAAGCTTGACTACAGTGGACGGACTCACC
Source organism: Neoarius graeffei (assembly GCF_027579695.1). Lineage (NCBI taxonomy): Eukaryota > Metazoa > Chordata > Actinopteri > Siluriformes > Ariidae > Neoarius > Neoarius graeffei. Next base: position 8,157,477 of record NC_083587.1, read on the forward strand.
CCAGGAGATGGAGACCGGGATGTAGATTCCTTGGCCAGGGAGTCCGGGAGAGAGGGTAGGCCCCGTCACAACCATCCCTCAGCTGGATGGAGCGGTCCTTTTCCTGAGAGTTCGAGACATGATGCTCAGAAGTGACCAGGCTTGCCACAGTAGATGCAGCACTTGTCCCTCCTTCTGCGCTCCCTCTCAGATGCGGAGAGACGAGTACAGCCAACTTGCATGGGCTCTGGACAGTCACTGGAGGAGGTAGACAGGCTCCAGGTAGAGGCAGGGAGGCCGGGGAGGCTCAGGACTTGGCGGCATTCTCTCATCCTGTTGTCCAGACGAGTAGAATGTGAGATCAGTGTTTTGAGGTCACTTGGGCATCTGATAGAAGCCAGACCATCTTTGATGGGGTCAGACAGACCATGGTGGAAGGCTGACACCAGGGCAGTCTTGTTCCATCCACTTACTGCTGCAAGCATCCGGAATGAGATGGCATCGTCTGCAACGCTTGCCCCTTGCTGGATGGACATGAGCTTTCTGGCTGCATCTTTACTGATGTCTGCTTGATTGAAGACATGGAGCATCTCCTCAGTAAACAGCTGGAAATCAAAGCACTCAGGTCCCTGTCTCTGCCAGATAGCAGTAGCCCAGGCTCGCGCCTTACCAGCTAACAAGGTTATCACAAAGGCAATCTTGTGGCGATCCGTAGTGTAGGTGGTAGGCTGAAGCTCAAAGGTGAGTTGACACTGGGTAAGGAACTCTCGACACTCACTGTGCTTGCTGTCATACCTCTGTGGTGCAGGAAGGCTGGGTTCGCGAGGTGAAAAAGGCAGCATGGCAGGAGGCACTGGAGCAGGTGGAAGAGATGGAGCAGGAAGTCAGCTGTGCCAGGATTCTCCCAATCTGCTGAAGCAGTACCTCGTGGCAACCAAGGGCCTCACGTTGGCTTGCGAGAGTCCGTCCACAAGTGTCCATGGTGGATCCGAGGCTTGTTAACGCAGCCATCATTCCCTGAAGGTTGGCCGGGTAGACAGATGAAGAAGCCTCTGCTGAGTCGGTCATGACATAGTCTTTCTGTTAGGGTTTTGCTGGGATTCAAACCTGGTTCGCTGGTGTGATAATCCAGCAAACCCCCACTAGGCCACCAGGGGAATGACTCAAATGCAGAGGCGTGAGGCGGAAGTAGAAAAGTATCAAAAAGTTTATTTACAATATTTACAGTCCCCCAAAAAATATAATCCAAAAAACGCTCAGAAAATGAAGGGAAAAATAAAATATCCAAAAGGTCAAAGTCAAATACAAAAGCCAAAAAACTAGAAAAGAAAAGGCAAAAATAACAACGCTCAGAAGATCCAAAAAACAGTAAATACAAAGTCCAAAAAGTCCAAAAAGAAAAGCAAAGTGCAAAACCAAAAAGACAAAGGCAAGGTACACGGACAGAGGTAACTGGAGCTAAACATAACAGCACAAAGACTCCGTGACAAGAGGACTGAACTCAGGGGTATAAATACACAAACTAATTACGGACAGGGCGGGGCAGGAAACAGGCAATAAGACAAAAACAAAACACAGAACACAGTGGTGACCTCTAGAGGCCCAAAACAAACATGACCAGAAAAGGAAATAACAGTGGCCTCTAGAGGCCGAAACAGTCCCAGTCCTAACAAAGACAGATCCAATTTAACACAAATCGCAGCTTACTTTCTTGTTAAAATGTGCAAAGGTCTCCACCATCTCATACCGCCTTGCACTGAAGGACTTAAGCATGCCATCCAAAATGGCTGCATCACGTGACTTGGTCACGTGGGTGAAATACCTCAATAAGAGGCTGGAAAAGTTAAAGGTACAAAAAAGGAACAGCTGGAGGACCAAATTGCAACTCATTAGGTCAATTGGCAATAGGTCATTAACCTGACTGGGTATAAAAAGAGCATCTTGGAGTGGCAGCGGCTCTCAGAAGTAAAGATGGGAAGAGGATCACCAATCCCCCTAATTCTGCGCCGACAAATAGTGGAGCAATATCAGAAAGGAGTTCGACAGTGTAAAATTGCAAAGAGTTTGAACATATCATCATCTACAGTGCATAATATCATCAAAAGATTCAGAGAATCTGGAAGAATCTCTGTGCGTAAGGGTCAAGGTCGGAAAACCATACCGGGTGCCCGTGATATTCGGGCCCTTCGACGGCACTACATCACATACAGGCATGCTTCTGTATTGGAAATCACAAAATGGGCTCAGGAATATTTCCAGAGAACATTATCTGTGAACACAATTCACCGTGCCATCCACCATTGCCAGTTAAAACTCTATAGTTCAAAGAAGAAGCCATATCTAAACATGATCCAGAAGCACAGACGTCTTCTCTGGGCCAAGGCTCATTTAAAATGGACTGTGGCAAAGTGGAAAACTGTTCTGTGGTCAGACGAATCAAAATTTGAAGTTCTTTATGGAAATCAGGGACGCCGTATCATTCGGACTAAAGAGGAGAAGGACGACCCAAGTTGTTGTCAGTGCTCAGCAGTGTTGGGCACGTTACTTTCAAAAAGTAATTAGTTATAGTTACTAGTTACTTTTCCCAAAAAGTAACTGAGTTAGTAACGGAGTTACTTTGTCATAAAAGTAACTAATTACCAGGGAAAGTAATTATTCCGTTACATTTTGTTCCCCCCCCCCCCCCCCCCCAAAAAAAAAATCAAATTCAATTAGTGTAATCATAATAAAAGTGAATGTTAAATGTGTTTAATGACTGAAATGGACACTTAACAGAACCAGTTAGTAACATTATCTACACTATATTAATATTTTTGTGGGACAATGTGAGATAAGACATCTATCAAATGTAATATATTTTTGCAGTTATTAAAATTATGTTACTAATTACTGGCCACTGACGAGGACAAACGCTTTGTTCCTCGACATAATGTGCATTGCACGTAAACACTCTTGCCTTTTATTTCAAGTAATGAAAAGTAATGGCTGTATTTCCAATGTGAAAGCGCAGTGCTGGGCTGACCGCTCGCCATCGCTGGGTCTTCCGATTGAAAGCGTGCGCAGTAGTGCAGTAGGCGTGGCCTACCTACATATGTTGTCCAAATCTACTCTGATTGGCTTACTGTGCCGTTGTCTCGTGTCTCCCCGCCCCACACTAAAGCAGAGGAAAGAAAGGCTGAACGAGCAGCGTGCCAGATGAGAACAGCTTTAATAAAGTAACGCATAGTATTTTATTGTAAGTAACGGGAACGGCGTTATAACGATGTAAAAAGTAATTAGTTAGATTACTCGTTACTAAAAAAAGTAACGCCGTTAGTAACGCCGTTTATTCTAACGCCGTTATTCCCATCACTGGTGCTCAGTTCAGAAGCCTGCATCTCTGATGGTATGGGGTTGCATTAGTGCATGTGGCATGGGCAGCTTACACATCTGGAAAGACACCATCAATGCTGAAAGGTATATCCAGGTTCTAGAGCAACATATGCTCCCATCCAGATGACGTCTCTTTCTGGGAAGACCTTGCATTTTCCAACATGACAATGCCAAACCACCTACTGCATCAATTACAGCATCACGGCTGTGTATAAGAAGGGTCTGTTTACTGAACTGGCCAGCCTGCAGTCCAGATCTTTCACCCGTAGAAAACATTTGGCACATCATAAAACAGAAGATATGACAAAAAAGACCTAAGACAGTTGAGCAACTAGAATCCTACATTAGACAAGAATGGGTTAACATTCCTATCCCTAAACTTGAGCAACTTGTCTCCTCAGTCCCCAGACGTTTACAGACTGTTGTAAAGAGAAAAGGGGATGTCTCACAATGGTAAACATGGCCTTTGTTAGGACTGGGACTGTTTTGGCCTCTAGAGGCCGCTGTTATTCCCTTTTTCTTGTCATGTTTTTTTGGCCTCTAGAGGTCACCACTGTGTTCTGTGTTTTGTGTTTGTCTTGATTGCCTGTTTCCTGCCCCGCCCTGTTCCTTAATTAGTTTGTGTACTTATACCCCCTCAGTTCAGTCCTCTTGTCACGGAGTGTTTATGCTATGCTGCTCTTGGCTAAGTTACCTCTGTCCCATGTACCTTGTTTATCTCCTAGTGTTTTTTGGTATTTTGTTTTTTTGGACTTTGCACTTTACATTTTGAATCTTCTGGGCGTTTGCATTTTTTGTCTTTTCTCTTTTTGGACATTGTACCTTTGGATATTTTTATTTTTTCTTATCTTCTGAGCTTTTGGATTATTCTTTTGTTTTTGCTGTGGATTGTCTCATCTCATTATCTCAAGCCGCTTTATCCTTCTACAGGGTCGCAGGCAAGCTGGAGCCTATCCCAGCTGACTACGGGCGAAAGGCGGGGTACACCCTGGACAAGTCGCCAGGTCATCACAGGGCTGACACATAGACACAGACAACCATTCACACTCACGGTCAATTTAGAGTCACCAGTTAACCTAACCTGCATGTCTTTGGACTGTGGGGGAAACCGGAGCACCCGGAGGAAACCCACGCGGACACGGGGAGAACATGCAAACTCTGCACAGAAAGGCCCTCGCCGGCCCCGGGGCTCAAACCCAGGACCTTCTTGCTGTGAGGCGACAGCGCTAACCACTACACCACCGTGCCGCCCGCTGTGGATTGTACATATTGTAAATAAACTGTTTTTTTTATACTCTACCTTCGCCTCATGCCTCTGCACTTGAGTCATCCCCCTGGTGGCCTAGTGGGGGTTTGCTGGATTATCACACCAGTGACCTGGGTTCGAGTCCCAGCAGAACCCTAAAAGAAAGGCTCTGTCATGACTGACTTCTTCAACTGTCTACCCGGCTAACCTTCAGGGATTATGGCTGCTTTAACACGCTTCGGAGCTACCATGGATGAGATCCTTGCTTGCCATGAGGTACTGCTTCAGCAGATTGGGAAAACCCTGGCACAGCTGACTTCTCTGCTCCACCATCCACACATACTCCATACTTTACACATGGAGTGGTGACACCCCAGAAGTGGTCCAAGACACCACTTTTGATATTCCAAAACATGGGATTAGTGCGAATCTAACATATTATTCATTTCCCACACTTTGCGCAGCCTTGGCAGGCAAGCCCCTCCCCAACTTGCCTGAGACTTTCGATTGTACGGGACCTTGCAATCAGTGCTAAAATCTAATCAGAAATGTTCTGTAACCATGTGGATTTTTTTTAAACTGTCAACAAAATCTGAGAATCAACAGACTTCACTTTTATGAAATGTAAGGCAGTACGGTGATGTGGTGGTTAGCACTGTCGCCTCACGGCAAGAAGGTTCTGAGTTCAAGCCCAGTGACTGATGTGGGCTTTTCTGCGTGAAGGTTGCATGTTCTCCCTGTGTTTGCATGGGTTTTCTCTGGGTTTCCCCACAGCCCAAAAAACAAGTAACCCTGTGCAAGACACCTAACCCCCAACTGCTCCCTGTGTGCTGTAGTACTGCTGTATGTGTGTGCTCATTGCTTACTTGTGTGTGTTCACTGTTTCAGATGGGTTAAATACAGAGGAGAAATTTCACTGAGTGTACATGTGACAAATAAAAGGCTGCTTCTTCTTCAATCTCACTTGGCTAGATAATGCATGCGCGGTACTGACACAGATACTAGTAAACAATCCTGTTACTATAGCAGTCAGTTAGGAGAGAGAGTTTATTTGTTTGTTCATTGGTTCAGATGAAGGAATAAAGGCTTCTACCTTCATTCCTTCATCTGAAGCAATGAACAAACAAACTATCTCACACACACACACACTTGCTGTGTTTTTACTGCTTCAGATGAAGGAATAAAGGTTTCTAATGCTAAAAATCAAATCAGAAATGTTCTGTAACCATATGATTTATTATATATGGTTTATTTAATATTCCTCCTCCGAGTAACTATTTGACTTGCAGTAAATTATCAGACTTTTCTAACAAACTAACACACACAAGTTAGAGAGATTATTATATTTCTTACACCATTAGCTGAATGGCTAACATTAACATTTCTGAAAACATGAAGACTTTTTTCTTTTCTACTCGTTTGCTGTTTGTACTTTAACACATTTAATGACATTTTCAGCGCGTCTGTTTGTTTTTAACAATCATAAGGTTATCTGCAGTGTTTGTATCCATTATAGCTTTAATACTCAAACAGTAATGTGGTAATGCTGACAGCTAGTTAGCTTAGCTACTTTATTCAACTTTTCTGACTAGCCGCTAACTTTAGGCTCATTATTATCGTGGATATAAACCGATTTGCCAAACAATAAGGAACAGGTCACCTTGATCAAAACCCCTCTGAACACTGTTAACTATTTTCCCCACAGCGTTTCCGCCTGTTTCCTGCTGTTTTTGACCCTTTCTGTAATAATGAGGTGTTTAAAGTGCTTGTTATTGAAGTGAAAAGGAAAACTGAGAGTTCATTGGTGCCGGTGCGGGAATAAACCCAGTGGTGCTGCAGGAATAACCGCTGTGTCAGAGTCGCTGGTGGATCCTGATCTCGCCGCTTCCACAAATGAGTGTTTTATGGGGATTTCCAAAGATTTAAACACAAACACCTTTCAGTATTCACGAGGTAGGTGGGGAAATCATGAATATTCATGAGGAAAGTGCCACCTGATTGGCTGGTGAAGTCTTTCTGTTCCACCGAGTTGCTTTCTGAGGAAACGGTTTTGTTTGGTTCCGAACCCATCAGTCCAAGTCCAATAATTATTCTACCATCAGGAAAAGGAGCACAGAATTTACTGCGATTGGTTTCAAATGATTATAATTTCATTTTCAGTCAGAGTTCAGATGAGCATTTTAGACGGATTTATTTTTGAATATGTAGTTTTCACATTTTCATAATCGGTTTGTTTACTAAATATACAGCAATAATGTTCCAACAAATATTTTAATGAGTCTGATTTTTTACTTTGACAGAGTTACTAACACACCAAAGATCATCGCATCATACATCGTCATCACGGTGGCCGCAGCCAAGTCTCATGCCTGGCGCGCCAATCCAGCCATGCAGTCGGCGAGCTCTGTGGCAGCGACCGCACCAACATCCCTCTTAAGGGTGTCAACGAAGGTAGAGGGCGGTCTACCCCTGCCTCTCCACCCATGTCGGGGCTCTCACAGGATGAGCTCCCCAGCCAGGTTGCCGTGTCTGTGGCAGTGGCCTGCTAATCCCAAACCCCTCCAGGCAATTTTGTCTGAAACTCTTGGGAAATCGCTGTACAAGATCTCATTTGGTACCAGGTCCTGCCAGTGGACATCTAGGGCTGTCCAAAGCATCCGGGTGTAGGACCCATCGATTGATCGCTCAAAAGTGGAAGTAAGCGACCAGCACTCGCAACCGTACAGCAGCACAGATTCAACAGTGGCAACGAAAAGTCTACGTTTCAGCTCTTGGGAGATCCTCAGTGATGTGCAACCCAAGACTCTTAGAATCCCATGATCACATGAGCAGACACACATTAACCACTGTGGATCCTCCTGAGGTCTAAAATAAGATCTTCTGTTATGTCCATGTGTTGTTGCTTCTACACGAGTCCTGAAACTCCCCACCTTCTCTCTGTATATAAACTCATCATTTTGCTGATGAGGCTCAACACTGCCGTGTCATCAGCAAGCTTGAAATCATGAATCTAGATGCGCATTACTGCAGAGTTGTGTATCAGAACAGTGATGAGCTCAGTACATGAAATGAAATTACTGTAAGGAATATCATGAAATTAAATGTAGTGTTCATGCAGATTTAGCACTTACATTTCTGGATGAAGATCGGTGGAAACGGAAACAAAGTCCAGCTACTCTTAAAAGGTGTTGTTTTAATAGTTCCTGCTTTTGAATATTCACTCAGTACCAAGCCCAGTTATCATGTATTTTTAAATCAATCATGGAAATTATTTAATTAACCAAATGTTCTTAGTGTAGTTTAAGATGTCCTTGTGGAATATTTACACAAATTATGTGTAACACTAATTTACACATTATGTTAATGTCAGCTGTTTTACCCATAGTTATGTGTAGTTTTAAAATTAACACAACCTGTGTATCTGTTTACAACATTCAGAAGAAGAAACCTTGATTTGTCACATGCACAGTGAGATTCATCCTCTGCATTTAACCCATCTGAAGCAGTGAATGCACACGCACACCCAGAGCAGCAGCCAGCCATACTACAGCACCCAGGGGTTAAAGGAGATACGCAGAACCTTTATTTTTAAATTAATTTCTGAGTGGATAGTATCTCCATCCTTGACTCTTATATGCTGCATAAATTGGACTATATATATATATATATATATATATATATATATATATATATGAACTGCCCTACTGAGCCAGCCAGCCCTGGATGGGTGATGTCACAGCAAGAACTGGTTTTAAGGCTGAGGCTTTTGACAGTTATAGACCAAAGTCATCTAAATAAAAATTTATGTGAAAGTAAGAAATACCGTTACTGACTTGCTCAACTAAGACTGATTTGACTTCATTGATTGTGAGTTGACTCTCATTAAAACAGGATAGGTGTTATAACTGATGCAACATACATGTACATACATGCATTTTCACTGATAAAATGTAAAAGGCTAATTAAATAATCAGATGAACTGAGACATTCTGAAGCAAATTAAATAATCTTATACCGGTAACTTAAATACACAATACAAGTTACATGTATTAATCTAAATGCAGGTAAACAACGAGTGTTGTTGTTTTTGTTGTTTTGTATCCAAATGAGAGTTGCATCTTACCCTTCTGTGTTATCACTTCTTGAAGGCTGACCTTGTGGATGATTGTTTTGAAACAATCTGACTTTGCACAGTGGTATAAAGTGGCAGGCCTTGGAGAATCTGTCCACTATGACCAAAATGACAGTGTTACCTTGAGACACAGGGAGACCCGTGATGAAGTCGACCGCCACGTGGGACCAGGGACGCCGGGGAATAGGCAGAGGATGCAGGAGACCCTGGGGACACTGTCGCGGGTTCTTGGTTCTGGTGCAGACCTCACAGGACAGGACGAATGACCTCACTTCCTTCTCCATGTTAGGCCACCAGACTTTGCTCATGTTGTTAAAGAGCTCGCATCATACAAAATAAATAAACACACATAAATATTAACATAGAGTATATAACATGCAATTTTAACAAACAAACAAAGGTTTAGGAAAAATGTAAACACCTGTAACTGAATTCATGACACCTTTTCTCATTATCTGTCCAAAGATCTGTACTCTTAATTCAGATTTATTCCCTTTGCAGACTTTTTAATTCAAATCAATGTCTTTAAGTGTCAGATAGAAACACACATCCTGGCTGATCGCTTCATCAGGGGGAAATGGGGGAACTGTCCTTAAACTGCTCACATACACAAAATACATTATGATTTAATGCTGTTCCAAAACAAAAATCAATAAAGGTTCCACTAAAAGTTACTATGTGCACTGCATGGCTGCAGTAGCACTCACAAGTGCAGTAGCACTTTACTTTCTGTAAAGTTTTCTATCTAATTGTTTAAGCTGTAGTACAGTGGTAAAGCTGCACAGGATGCTCTCTGTTGTTCCCATGAATGTCCTGAGGGTACAGTCTCTCTTGGAAATTAAGATATTGCAGGGTCCTCTGAGCTCCCGGGTGGGCGGTGAGAGGGGAAGAGTGACCCCACTGGAGAACCTTGGCCTGGGCTTGACGAGGGACATAAAGAAGGCCCGGTGGCCCCGTCCCAGGATCAGGGTCCCGGTGTTGAGCTTGTCGAATGGTCTCCTCAAAACCCCAGCAGACAGGAGCCACAATCCGGGATACAGGGATAATAGGCCCAACTTCACTCTCCCTGTTGTTGGGCGAGAACAGCCTGGAGAGCGCGTCCGGTCTGGTGTTCTTAAGGCCAATTTATGCTGACAACCCAGTCCTCGCAGATAGCGTCGCAGACAGTGTCTGCGTAGCCCCCCCACCTTCGCAGATGCTCTGCGCGCACCTCCCAAAAATTGTGACCACCACAGAAGCCTCGCAGATAGCGCCGCAGACAAGAGGGCTCTGATTGGTCCACTCTACATCCGCTGTACACGCACTTCCGCTTCCCTACTTTCCCGGTTTGTTTTGTTTTCACGACCAGCATTTTTAAAAACACGAGCAAAGATGGAGCAGCATGAAGAGCGGTTGATTGAGGAAGTACGTACATCTATACAACTCCAGTTCTAGTCATTATAAAAAAAAAGTTCTAGTCATTATAAGTAACCGGAGGATAAACACTCGACTAACCACCAACTACTCCTAGCGACTTCACGCCCCCTTGCGTTGTGCCGGTGAATAACATCGCGCACGCCTATTACTCCCCGCTCAACAATAAATTACAACTGTCTGCGAAAAGCTATCTGTGAAAGCCTTGTCGCAAGAGCATGCAGAGGCCTTTAGAGCCCGGGCAGTATGATAGGGTGAAGTTGAAACGGCTGAAAAACAAAGCCCACCTAGCCTGTCGTGGGTTCAGCCTCTTGGCTTGCTGGAGGTACTCCAGGTTCTTATGGTCCGTCCACACCAGGAATGGATGTTGCGCTCCCTCCAGCGTTCCTGGGGGGGGGGGACTTAGTATTTACTGTTTTTTGGATCTTCTGAGCGTTGGTATTTTTGCCTTTTCTTTTCTGTTTCTTTGGCTTTTGTTTTGACTTTGAACTTTTGGATATTTTTTATTTTTCCCTTCATCTTCTGAGCATTTTGGATTATTTCTTTTTGGACTGTATATGTTGTAAATAAACTTTTTGATACTTTTCTACTTCTGCCTCATGCCTCTGCATTTGAGTCATCCCCCTGGTGGCCTAGTGGAGGTTTGCTGGATTATCACACCAGTGAACCAGGTTCAAAACCCTAACGATATGAGTGTTTAGTCTAGTTCATATCTAGAGTGTTTATATTGTCTGTGTGTAGTTCTTATCTAGTGTTTACTGTTTATATAGTTTGAGTGTTTAGTCTATGTCTTGTTTTATCTAGTGTTTATACTGTTTATTTATACTGTTTATATTGTTTGTCTGAGTGTTTAGTCTATGTCTAGTTCCTATCTAGAGTGTTTATACTGTTTATATTGTTGTTTGTTTTTGTTCAATTATTCTATTTTCATTTATTGCATTGCCTGTTTGCACCGTGGGTCAGAGAGGACTGAAATTTCATCTGTGCTGTATGTCGAGCATGTATAGCATATTTGACAATAAAGTTGACTTGACTTGTGAAAAGCATTTATCAAGTGAAATCTTGAAATGAAACTACAACATTAGCTCTTGGCAAGATTCACAGGTCTCCTGAGAAATAACCAATGGTAGTAGAGGCAACGTGAAGCTGGTGTAAGCTGTGCCAAAGACTGTACCTAAAAAGTGTCTTGGATACTCTCTTATTTGGAAGTTAGTGTTTTAAAGCAGATTGGAAAGTATTTGACAACTGGCATTTTTTTCTAATTGGGTTAGTGTGCACTGAACTTCAAACATTTATAGAAACTTCCACTGTGTGATGGTGAAATGTAAAAATGTTTTCATGGTTTTCTTGAGGGGATCATGGTATTTAATCAGTTTAAAAAACACACAGGCTGGTGGTGAAAACTGAAGAGAATGTTTATTACAGATTCACTATACAGAATTGTCTTTGCACATCTTTATGTATTTCTCACAAAAGGAAAGAAAAAAGATGAAATTCCTGAATTGTTTGTTTGTTTCTGAGTTTGCAGTAGCATCACTTGTGTAAATGGATCTGGTGTAAAAGATGTTTGGAGTGAGGATTTCCTGCTGTACAAAACAGATACTTTTTGTTATAAAAAGAAAGGTTTCTGATTCATTTGACGAGATGTGCAGATATGTCTCACTGCCTCTTCATTTCTTTGGACACAGGAAGGACATATCCTGTCAGTCAGCTCAGCTACAGCACAGAGGAGAGAGATGGTGAGAAGGAAGATCACAGGCCTGATCAATGTGAGCAAGATGATGGTGATGGGTGTGAGGTGATTTTAAGGACCCCCTCCCCTTCAGGAAACCAGACCCCCTTATTGAACCAATCCTCTTTTAGGAACCGGACCCTGTCCCCCCCTTCCCCTTCAGGGAACCAAACCCCGTCTCCTTTATGGACCCCAACAAGGACTCCATCCCCCTTAGGGAACCTGTCCCCTTTTGGGACCCTGTCCCCTTTATTGAACCAGTCCCCTTTTAGGAACCGGACCCTGTCCCCATTGAGGAACTGGACCCCAACAAGGATCCCATCCCTGTTACAGAACCTGTCCACTTTTGGGACCCTGTCCCCCTTATTGAACCAGTCTCCTTTTAAGAACTGGACCCCATCTCTGTTTTTGTTAAAAGTATCAGTGTTTAACAGTAGGATGTGTATTTATGACATGTTTTAGGAGAATGAATATTATAAATTCATAGTAATCAAACTTATACATGGTAATGGTAGCATATAATGTATTTAAGTAAATGTGTATATATTACATTTTTAATATTAAGGTTAAGATAAGTAAGTTTTTAAAATATGTTTGATTAAGGAATAACACAACAGACAATAAGACAAAATCATTCTTTAAAATTGGCACACACACCCCCACTGTCTCGTGTGTGTGTGTTATTCCACTTGTACCACAGCAATTTGCTAGGGGTAAGTTTTTAATTTACTTATGACACATCATACGTTTTAGTGATTTATCATTGGATTTCTGACAGTGTAACAGAAATTGGGATTGTAACTGAAACTCATCTCATTATCTCTAGCCACTTTATCCTGTTCTACAGGGTTGCAGGCAAGCTGGAGCCTATCCCAGCTGACTACGGGCGAAAGGCGGGGTACACCCTGGAGAAGTTGCCAGGTCATCACAGGGCCGACACATAGACACAGACAACCATTCACACTCACATTCACACCTACAGTCAATTTAGAGTCACCAGTTAACCTAACCTAACCTAACCTGCATGTCTTTGGACTGTGTGGGAAACCGGAGCACCCGGAGGAAGCCCATGCGGACATGGGGAGAACATGCAAACTCCACACAGAAAGGCCCTCACTGGCCACAGGGCTCGAACCCAGACCTTCTTGCTGTGAGGCGACAGCGATAACCACTACACCACCGTGCCGCCCTGTAACTGAAACTCCTTCCCAAAATGTTAAATTATTGTCTGCTAACAAAAAAACACCACATCAACAGTTATTAGAATTACTTGTTGAACAAACATCCGTTGATATAATCTCAGATTATATCCACTGTACAAGTTCCTGTCTATGAACTGTTACTATAGAAACAATAATATCTTCGAGCGAGTGCATTAATATTAACCGTCGTTAGACCTGGAACTACCCGTGCTGTGAGGCTAAAATAATAAAAAAATTATCCAATCCGATTCAAGCATTAACTGTAGTATAAAATGTATATTATCATAAATATGTAGGTTATGATTAGATTTTTTTTGGCTTGTAAATAATACAACCCCGATTCCAAAAAAGTTGGGACAAAGCACAAATTGTAAATAAAAACAGAATGCAATGATGTGGAAGTTTCAAAATTCCATATTTTATTCAGAATAGAACATAGATGACATATCAAATGTTTAAACTGAGAAAATGTATCATTTAAAGAGAAAAATTAGGTGATTTTAAATTTCATGACAACAACACATCTCAAAAAAGTTGGGACAAGGCCATGTTTACCACTGTGAGACATCCCCTTTTCTCTTTACAACAGTCTGTAAACGTCTGGGGACTGAGGAGACAAGTTGCTCAAGTTTAGGGATAGGAATGTTAACCCATTCTTGTCTAATGTAGGATTCTAGTTGTTCAACTGTCTTAGGTCTTTTTTGTCGTATCTTCCATTTTATGATGCGCCAAATGTTTTCTATGGGTGAAAGATCTGGACTGCAGGCTGGCCAGTTCAGTACCCGGACCCTTCTTCTACGCAGCCATGATGCTGTAATTGATGCAGTATGTGGTTTGGCATTGTCATGTTGGAAAATGCAAGGTCTTCCCTGAAAGAGACGTCATCTGGATGGGAGCATATGTTGCTCTAGAACCTGGATATACCTTTCAGCATTGATGGTGTCTTTCCAGATGTGTAAGCTGCCCATGCCACACGCACTAATGCAACCCCATACCGTCAGAGATGCAGGCTTCTGAACTGAGCGCTGATAACAACTTGGGTCGTCCTTCTCCTCTTTAGTCTGAATGACACGGCGTCCCTGATTTCCATAAAGAACTTCAAATTTTGATTCGTCTGACCACAGAACAGTTTTCCACTTTGCCACAGTCCATTTTAAATGAGCCTTGGCCCAGAGAAGACATCTGCGCTTCTGGATCATGTGTAGATACGGCTTCTTCTTTGAACTATAGAGTTTTAGCTGGCAACGGCAGATGGCACGGTGAATTGTGTTCACAGATAATATTCTCTGGAAATATTCCTAAGCCCATATTGTGATTTCCAATACAGAAGCATGCCTGTATGTGATGCAGTGCCGTCTAAGGGCCCGAAGATCACGGGCACCCAGTATGCTTTTCCGGCCTTGACCCTTACGCACAGAGATTCTTCCAGATTCTCTGAATCTTTTGATGATATTATGCACTGTAGATGATGATATGTTCAAACTCTTTGCAATTTTACACTGTCGAACTCCTTTCTGATATTGCTCCACTATTTGTCGGCGCAGAATTAGGGGGATTGGTGATCCTCTTCCCATCTTTACTTCTGAGAGCCGCTGCCACTCCAAGATGCTCTTTTTATACCCAGTCATGTTAATGACCTATTGCCAATTGACCTAATGAGTTGCAATTTGGTCCTCCAGCTGTTCCTTTTTTGTACCTTTAACTTTTTCCAGCCTCTTATTGCCCCTGTCCCAACTTTTTTGAGATGTGTTGCTGTCATGAAATTTCAAATGAGCCAATATTTGGCATGAAATTTCAAAATGTCTCACTTTCGACATTCGATATATTGTCTATGTTCTGTTGTGAATACAACATCAGTTTTTGAGATTTGTAAATTTTTGCATTCCATTTTTATTTACAATTTGTACTTTGTCCCAACTTTTCTGGAATCGGGGTTGTAAAATTAGCTTTTTGTTCAACACTCAAGTGTGTCAATTTGAACTTCCCTGAGCTGTCTCATCTCATTATCTGTAGCCGCTTTATCCTTCTACAGGGTCGCAGGCAAGCTGGAGCCTATCCCAGCTGACTATGGGCGAAAGGCAGGGTACACCCTGGACAAGTCGCCAGGTCATCACAGGGCTGACATAGACACAGACAACCATTCACACTCACATTCACACCTACGGTCAATTTAGAGTCACCAGTTAACCTAACCTGCATGTCTTTGGACTGTGGGGGAAACCGGAGCACCCGGAGGAAACCCAAGTGGACACAGGGAGAACATGCAAACTCCGCACAGAAAGGCCCTCGCCGGCCCCGGGGCTCGAACCCAGGACCTTCTTGCTGTGAGGCGACAGCACTAACCACTACACCACTGTGCCGCCCCTTCCCTGAGCTGTTTAGTTCCAATTATTACAAATTTCATCTTACCATCATTCAGTTTCAAATGACAAAGTCCCACTGCTCTGTATTACCATGGGCATTAGGCGGAAAAATGACAGTCCTAACTTTTGGTTTTGCCAGGGGCCAGTGCGACTTGGAGGCCCGCGATAGAGGGTTTTAATCCGATCCTGGGTTGGGTGGGCTTAAGAGTGGGTGCCCCCACCTGGCTGGTGACCAAAGTTTCTTATTTTAAAGTCTGGCTGGAGGTGAGGAGCGGAGCTCGTGGCGAATAATGTCCTGAGGCACGGTCCAAGCAGGCCTTGGCCATGCTGGTTCATAGGGGTTGGTGCAGAGGGAAGTGCAGGTGAAATTTGGCTTGGCTGGGACGTCCCTTGGGGGAGTTATTGATTTTTTTAAATCCTCCCAGGGCCGTGGGTCTGATGAAAATGCACAGCAAGGAGTAGAGCTCGCTCTGGGAGCAAATAGCATCCCAAGGAGCGGGGATACCGAAGTGGGAGACTGCCTAGGAATACCAGGTACTGTAAATATTTTATTTTGCCCTTCTTGCAGATATCTGTTTGAATTTCCCATCAGGGCAGCGCAAGTGTTAGGGTTTTGCTGGGATTCAAACCTGGTTCGTTGGTGTGATAATCCAGCAAACCCCCACTAGGCCACCAGGGGGATGACTCAAATGCAGAGGCATGAGGCGGAAGTAGAAAAAGTATCAAAAAGGTTTATTTACAATATGTACAAAAAATATCCAAAAAGTACAAATACAAAAACGCTCAGAAGATATAAGGGAAAAAATAAAAAATCCAAAAGTACAAAACAAAAGCCAAAAAAACCAGAAAAGAATAGGCAAAAATACCAAAGCTCAGAAGATCCAAAAAACACAGTAACTACTAGGTCCAAAAGAAAAGCAAAATGCAAAATAAAGAACACAGTACAGAGGAAACTGGAGATAAACATAAACATAACAGCACAAAGACTCCGTGACAAGAGGACTGAACTCAGGGGGTATAAATGCACAAACTAAATTGAACACAGGTGAAGATAATCAGGACTAAACAGGCAATTAACACAAACACAAAACACAGGAACAGTGGCGGCCTCTAGAGGCCAAAATAAACATGACATGAAAAGGAAATAACAGTGGCCTCTAGAGGCCAAAACAGTCCTAGTCCTAACAGGACCCCCCCCCCCCCCCTCTAGGAGTGTCTCCTGACGTTCCCAGGGTGATCCGGATGGGCCGAATGGAAGTCCCAACACAGTTCTTTATCTAGGACATCCCAAGCAGGAACCCAGCAGCGCTCCTCAGGACCATAGCCCTCCCAGTCCACCAGATATTGCAACCTGCCATGGACCCAGCGGGAGTCAAGCAGGCGATGCACAGTGAACACAGTCTGACCCTGGAAGATGCGGGGGGTGGGGGGTTCGTAGGGGCAGGGGCATACGTAGACGTCAGTACGGGCCGCAACAGGGAAACATGGAAAGTGGGGTTGATCCTCAGAGTCCGGGGCAACTGAATCCGGTAGGAGACAGGGTTGACCCTGCGCACCACCCGCAGCGGAAGGTCCTTAGTGGACAGCCAAACCCGCTGCCCAGGGCAGAAAGCGTGTGCAGGTCTTCTATGGCGGTTGGCCTGAGTCTGGTTGGTTCTGGAGGTCTGTATGAGGGTCTTCCTGACCTTGGTCCAGGTCTTGCGACACCGTCTCACATATTGGTTGACCGAGGGCACCCCCGCATCCTCCTCCTGGTCCGGGAACAGAGATGGCTGGAACCTGAATTGGCACTGGAATGGCGACAGCTTGGTGGCCGATGACTGCAGGGTGTTGTGGGTGTACTCTGCCCATGGCAGCCAGGTGCTCCACGATGTCGGGTTATCCATAGCCAGGCCTCGCAGGGTGGTTTCCAGGTCCTGGTTGAGCCTCTCCGTCTGACCATTGGACTGTGGGTGAAACCCAGAGGAGAGGCTGGCAGTGGCTCCGATGACCTTGCAGAACCCGTGCCACACTCGGGAGGAGAACTGGGGCCCTCAGTCTGAGATGATGTCCTGTGGAAGACCAAAGACTCGGAAGACATGATTAAACATAAGTTTCACTGTTTCAAGAGCAGAGGGGAGTTTGCACAGTGGTATGAAGCAGCAGGCCTTGGAGAATCTGTCAACTATGACCAAAATGACCATGTTACCTTGTGACTCAGGGAGACCCGTGATGAAGTCGACTGCCACGTGGGACCAGGGACGCCGGGGAATGGTCAGAGGATGCAGGAGACCCTCGGGACGCTGTCGTGGGTTCTTGGTTCTGGTGCAAACCTCACAGGACAGGACAAATGACCTTACTTCCTTCTCCATGTTAGGCCACCAGAAGCGTCTTTTCAGGAAGTCCAGGGTCCTCCGAGCTCCCAGGTGGGTGGTGAGAGGGGAAGAGTGACCCCACTGGAGAACCTTGGCCCGGGCTTGATGTGGGACGTACAAGAGGCCTGGTGGCCCCGTCCCAGGACCGGGGTCCTGGCGTTGAGCTCGTCAGACAGCCTCCTCAATACCCCAGCAGACAGGGGCCACAATCCGGGACACAGGGATAATAGGCCCGACTTCATTCTCCCTGTTAGTGGCAGAGAACAGCCTGGACAGTGCGTCAGGTTTGGTGTTCTTGGAGCCGGGGCGGTACGAGAGGCTGAAGTCAAACCGACTGAAAAACAGGGCCCACCTAGCCTGTCGAGGGTTCAGTCTCTTGGCTTGCTGGAGGTACTCCAGGTTATTGTGGTCAGTCCAAACCAGGAATGGATGTTGCGCTCCCTCCAGCCAGTGCCTCCACTCCTCAAGGGCCAGTTTGACCGCTAGCAGTTCTCGATCCCCCACATCGTACCGGGACTCCGCAGGACTCAGGCGGTGGGAGAAGTAAGCGCAGGGGTGCAGCTTTCCTTCCAAACGTTGAGAGAGCACCGCGCCGACACCACTGTCCGAGGCATCCACCTCCACGATGAATGGTTGGGAGGTGTCCGGGAGGACCAGAATGGGTGCCATGCAGAAGCGGTCCTTGAGGTCTTTGAACGCCTTTTCCACCTGAGGAGACCAGACATAAGATCCACCTGTCCCTTTGGTAAGGTCTGACATGGGTGCTGCTACAGAACTGAAGTTCCTGATGAACTTGCAGTAGAAGTTAGCGAATCCTAAGAACCACTGAACCTCCTTAACGGACTTGGGAGTAGGCCAGTCCCAGATGGCCAGGGTCTTGGCAGGGTCCATTTGGAGTTGGCCTGTCCGTACAATAAATCCCAGAAAGGAGACCTCGGGAACATGAAATTTGCATTTCTGGGCCTTGGCGAACAGATTGTTCTGTAGCAGCCTCTGGAGAACCTGGCGGACATGGTCGCGGTGCTCCTGCACGGTCTTGGAAAAGATAAGGATGTCGTTGAGGTAGACAAAAACGTACAGGTTAATCATGTCCCTTAAGACGTCGTTGATTAGGGCCTGAAAAACAGCTGGTGCGTTGGTGAGTCCGAAGGGCATCACCTGGTATTCATAGTGCCCAGACGGGGTGTTAAAGGCAGTCTTCCGCTCGTCTCCCTGTCGGATACGGATGAGGTGGTATGCATTCCGTAGGTCCAACTTGGTGAAGATGGTGGCGCCTTGGAGCAGGTCGAAAGCAGTGGACATCAGCGGAAGGGGATATCGGTTGCGCACAGTGATCTTGTTCAGGCCCCTGTAGTCAATACATGGTTGGAGCCCCCCATCCTTCTTGCCAACAAAGAAGAAGCCGGCACCAGCAGGTGAGGTGGAGGGTCGAATGAACCCAGAGACCAGGGCGTCTTTGAGGTATTCCTCCATGGCCTTGCGTTCTGGCTGAGAGAGGGAAAACAGTCTGCCACGAGGAGGGGTAGTCCCAGGGAGCAAGTCGATGGCACAGTCGTAGGCCCGGTGCGGAGGAAGAACGGCGGCCCTGCTCTTGCTGAATACCTCCTTGAGATCCCAGTACTCTGTGGGAACTTGAGATAACTCGGTGAGATCAGGGGGCTTGGCAGGAGACACAGCAGAGCTAGAGAGCAGACAAGAGGCATGGCATGCAGGGCCCCATTCCACAACCTGGCTTGTTACCCAGTCTATGCAAGGGTTGTGGCAAGTAAGCCAAGGAAGGCCTAGAATAACTGGGAACTCAGGTGAAGGAATCAGGTGCAGGGATATTTCTTCCTTGTGACCTTGAGACTGGAGGAAGACTGGAGAAGTAACTTGGGTGACTCTTCCATCACCTAACGCTTGGCCATCGAGGGCAGACACAGACAGTGGGACTTCAAGAGGTGCAGTCGGAATATTGATGCTTTGGGCGAAGTGAATATCCATAAAGTTCCCAGCCACCCCTGAGTCTAACAAAGCTTGACAAGAGTGGACAGACTCACCCCAGGAGATGGAGACCAGGATGTAGATTCCTTGGCCAGGGAGTCCGGGAGAGAGGGTAGGCCCCGTCACAACCCTCCCTCGGCTGGACGGGGCGGTCCTTTTCCCAAGAGTTCAGGACATGATGCTCAGAAGTGACCAGGCTTGCCACAGTAGATGCAGCACTTGTCCCTCCTTCTGCGTTCCCTCTCAGATGCGGAGAGGCGAGTACGACCCACTTGCATGGGTTCTGGACAGTCACTGAAGGAGGTAGACGGTCTCCAGATAGAGGTAGGGAGGCTGGGGGGGCTCAAGGCTTGGTGGCGTTCTCTCATCCTGTTGTCCAGATGAATAGCATGTGAGATGAGGGTTTCGAGGTCACTTGGGCATCCAATAGAGGCCAGACTGTCCTTGATGGGGTCAGACAGACCATGGTGGAAGGCTGACACCAGGGCAGTCTCGTTCCATCCACTTACTGCTGCGAGCGTCCGGAACGAGATGGCATAATCTGCGATGCTTCCTCCTTGCCGGATGGACATGAGCTTTCGGGCTGCTTCAGTACTGATGTCCGCCTGATCGAAGACCCGAAGCATCTCTTCAGAAAACAGCTGGAAATCAAGGCACTCAGGTCCCTGTCTTTGCCAGATAGCAGTAGCCCAGGCTCGCGCCTTACCAGCTAATAAGGTGATCACAAAGGCAATCTTGTGGCGATCCGTAGTGTAGGTGGTAGGCTGAAGCTCAAAGGTGAGTTAACACTGGGTAAGGAACTCTCGGCACTCACTGTGCTTGCCGTCGTACCTCTGTGGTGCAGGAAGGCTGGGTTCGCGAGGTGAAGAAGGCAGCATGGCAGGAGCAGGAGCTGGATCAGGAGATGCAGGCAGAGATGTCAGCTGTGCCAGGGTTTTCCCAATTTGCTGAAGCAGTTCCTCGTGGCGAGCAAGGGCCTCACGTTGGCTGGTGAGCGTACGTCCATGGTCGCTCCGAAGCGTGTCAAAGCTGCCGTAATTCCCTGAAGGTTGGCCGGGTAGACAGTTGAAGCAGCCTCTGCTGAGTCGGTCATGACGGAGTCTTTCTGTTAGGGTTTTGCCGGGATTCGAACCCGGTTCGTTGGTGTGATAATCCAGCAAACCCCCACTAGGCCACCAGGGGGATGACTCAAATACAGAGGCGTGAGGCGGAAGTACAAAAAGTATCAAAAAAGTTTATTTACAATATGTACAAAAAATATCCAAAAAGTACAAATACAAAAACGCTCAGAAGATATAAGGGAAAAAATAAAAAATCCAAAAGTACAAAACAAAAGCCAAAAAAAACAGAAAAGAAAAGGCAAAAATATCAAAGCTCAGAAGATCCAAAAAACACAGTAACTACTAGGTCCAAAAGAAAAGCAAAATGCAAAATAAAGAACACGGTACAGAGGAAACTGGAGATAAACATAACAGCATAAAGACTCTGTGACAAGAGGACTGAAATCAGGGGGTATAAATGCACAAACTAAATTGAACACAGGTGAAGATAATCAGGACTAAACAGGCAATTAACACAAACACAAAACACAGGAACAGTGGCGGCCTCTAGAGGCCAAAATAAACATGACACGAAAAGGAAATAACAGCGGCCTCTAGAGGCCAAAACAGTCCTAGTCCTAACAGCAAGTCAAAGCAACTATTGAAAAAAGCCACATTTCCAACTAACTGCTGCTTATGGCCAAACCACTCTGACAACGCCTGATCCTGCCTGATCTCAGAAGCTAAACAGAGTTGAGCCTGGTTAGTACTTGAGTGGGAGACTGCCTAGGAAAACCATGTACTGTGAGCATTTTATTTTGCCTTGTTGCAGATATCTGTTTGAATTTCCCCTCAGCGTGGCACAAGGCAAGGCAAAAAAAAGCCATATTTCCAACTAACTGCTGCTTACAGCCAAACCACTCTGACAATGCCTGATCCCCTCTGATGTCAGTAGCTTAACAGAGTTGGGCCTGGTTAGTACTTGAGTGGGAGACTGCCTCGGAATACCAGGTACTGTAAGCATTTTATTTTGCCTTCTTGCAGATATCTGTTTGAATTTCCCCTCAGGGCAGGGTGGGGCAAGGCAAGAAAAAAGCCATATTTCCAACTAACTGCTGCTTACAGCCAAGCCAATCTGACAACACCTGATCCTGTCTGATCTCAGGCCAAGTTTACATTAGACCGTATCTGTCTCGTTTTCTTTGCGGATGCACTGTCCGTTTACATTAAAACGCCTGGAAACGCCGGGAAACGGGAATCCGTCAGGGTCCACGTATTCAATCCAGATTGTGTCTGGTCCGGTGCTGTGTAAACATTGAGAATATGCGGATAAGCGGATTCACTGGGCTGAGCTCTAGCTGGCATCGTCATTGGACAACGTCACTGTGACATCCACCTTCCTGATTCGCTGGCGTTGGTCATGTGACACAACTGCTGAAAAACGGCGCGGACTTCCGCCTTGTATCACGTTTCATTAAAGAGTATAAAACTATGAAAATACTGCAAATACTGATGCAAATACTGCCCATTGTGTAGTTATGATTGTCTTTAGGCTTGCCATCCTTCCACTTGCAAGTGGTAAGTGACGCGCATGCCCGACATGCACTGAGATCACACACACAGCGGCTCAGTCCCAAATCACTGCTTGTGCGCTCCACTCGCGCGCTCTGTGAGCTGCGCAGGGCCGGAGTGCGCACCCTCCAGAGGGCACTCGCTGTTCAGGGCGGAGTGATTTGGAGCGCAGGATGCCTGTGGAGCCGAGCGTATCCGTGTATTGGCGTTGCTGTGTGCACGCAAACCGTGTATTGGCGTTGCTGTGTGCACACTAATCATTTTAAAAACGTTAATCTGATGATCCGCTGATATGGTCTAATGTAAACCCCACCTCAGAAGCTAAACAGAGTTGGGCCTGGTTAGTACTTGAGTGGGAGACTGCTTAGGAATACCAGTTACTGTATGCATTTTATTTTGTCACACTGTTGACATCATAATAAAAGAAAACTGCTACCAACCTTTTCAAGCTCTTGAGGTAATTCTGCTGACTTTGTTTTTTTTAATTTTGCATCAGAGAGGTGATGTAGGTACTGTCAGAGCTTCTCTCTGTCATTGACAAACTGCAGGGATGGTGTCTCAGGGTTGACATAGTAGAGGTACCGAGAAACATTTTCAGCCTGAAAATGAAATAAACAATTTTAAATTACCTTCTAATCATGACCGTTGCTTCTTGTTTCATCTTTTATGAAGTGTAACGATGGTCCTCATCTCTTGTTTGTAATGGACATAGTTGAGATCTAATTCTAGGTGTTTGGCAAAGTCCTTCAGCAGTGGATGGTCCAGAGAATGCTTCTTATAAAGGCCCATCTCACGCATGTTGTGCTTGGTCTTGTTGGAATAATTCACATCTCGGTCACTGCAATGTGGGATAAAACTTTTGTTATAATAGTGCATAGTTATGATTTAATGTGAGCCACACTGAAAAACACACATCATCAGATAAGTTGTGAAACTGAGACTCTCACCACTGAAACACCTCGCCACTGCTGGTAGATGCCAAGTCCCCATCAAACTCTCCAGACGGCTCACCCTGGGGTCCAGTTACAGTTTCAGGTTGCTGATGCCTGGTGGCTGGTTCGGCATTGGGCAGAGAGGGTGGGATTCTAGTCACAACCAAGTGATGACGCTCCAGCTCCTCAATCCATCTTTCAATAAGGAAAACAAAACATTTGAAAATGGTTAATGAACTAAAGTGTGTGAAATCAAACTAGTAAAAGGTGATTGTTTTCATACTCAAAACTATTTTTTATGCTTTCATCACAAACACACACACACACAGCAGCAGCACAGAGCTATCAACCAGAACAAAAGGAGAGCTATTAACCAAAACAAAAGCATTCTGTCCATTGGGGGAATGGGGAAATGTCAGCATTTTCCAAATTAGGTCCATTATCCTTACAGCCCCATTATCACCGCCCTCAGTCAGATGTAAATAGGTTGTTGATTATTCAATGTAAGGAATGGCATATATGGAATAACCCTAGATTAAACAAAAAGTAATGTGGAAGCCACCAACCTTTGGATAGGATTGCCATCAGCCATTATTTGAGTAAGGACCACATAGTCAAAAGTCCTGCCATGCTTCAGGAGATGGAAAACATAATTCTTGGCCTTTTCAACCACCGTTTCAATGGCAGCTTCGGGGCTGTTTTTCATGCACGATCTGCGCACATGACAAGATAGTGTTTCTTGGGTCCTAAAACAGACTGGGCAAAGCAAATGGTGCCTGCGTACAAGTTTCCTAGAAAAAGAAAAGAAAGGCATTAAGTAAATGTAGTTAATATAGAAATAATAATAGGTTAATTCACAATAGGTTGAATAAAAAAAAGGTGCATGAAAGGTACAAACAAGAAAAACACAATTATTCAAAAGCTAAGCATATACTCTGAACATCACAAAAGCAAAACTAGCTGCACCTATTTACAATACAATATCCAAGCAACTATTAATGTACCTTACTTTGAATCCATATCTCAGCAATGAGTGAAGCTCTGGACAAATTGAAGACAAAGAAGGTCAAACTCTGAGCACAAGACTCAAAGGCAAGTAGCAATTAAAATTGCTTTAGTGGTAAAGGAATAAAGCTTTTTAGTAGTAGCAGTAATGGAAATATCTTCTGCAGAATCTCCAGCAAAAGGCTCAAAGGCACGTAGCAATGACAATGAAATCTAGCAGAGTATTCAGCAGTCTTCAGCAGAACTTCAGGGTAGATTGGCCTAGATTCTGCCTCTGGTATTTATACTTACAGAAATGCAAATGAGGGTGGGGCTATGTAGAGGTTAGACCCTCCCATCAACCTGTGGTTTTCAACCAGGTTTGTTGAAAAACAATGTTTCAAACCATACATGAAAACATACACTGGTCTCCACAAATGGCAAAACACGCTGTCTCACTTCATGCATTTAAAATGACAACAATATGTATAGATATATCATTAGACCCTTAAAACCAAGAACTCAAAAATTCGGGGATGGTTTTGCACTATTGCTGACCTTCCCCACATATGAGAAAACTTAAAGCCACAAAACAGCATTTTATTCATAGAAGACATAAGAAAAGCCTCACCAGAAATCTTCAGACACCTGCTGAACAAAAGCCTGCTCTTCTTTTATTCAGAGAAGCCTTACCTAGAAAACCAAACAAGAAGACACAGGAGGAATTAAAAATAAAGATGGTCAATAATGTTAACTCAAGTTCAAATGATGACAACATTGTGAAAAAGGTTGATCTTACACACACAAAAGGGTGAAATAAAGCTTATTATAGCTTAAATAATTTATAAAACCCAGCTCAGAGAACTCTATGTTTACCCCCATAGCTCAGGCTTGGATAAAATGATTTACTGTATCCATAAACCATATTAAAGGGTACCTTAAGGCCTACCTCAGAGAACATTCTTGTTCATATAGCCCTTCAGAGATCTGAAATTAAGACAGCTTTAATAATGGCTATATTCTGCTGGGTTGTAAGACCTTAAGACATGCTGTATGTCTGACCTCCTTTACAGATCTTAAACTGCCTTGAACCCAACATATTAAAGACCAGAATAAAACTTAGACTATGCCCTTTCCAACAATATCAGATCTTAAATGACTTGGTGTATGAGTGGACACCAACTCATACTGCTGAGTACTGAGACAATATGTGTAGGCTTATTTATGGCATTTATGAAACCCAGCTCAGAGAACTCTTTGTTTACCCCCATAGCTCAGGATTGGATAAAATGATTTACTGTATTTTTAGACTTTGATGATGATATTATTATTGTTATAATGATAATAATAATAATAATAAAATTCAGTCTAACATATCTATCGCCTCTTTTCTACATTTCAGGATCTCTCTCTCTCTCTCTCTCTAGCCTGCTTTTCTATCTGTCTCTATCTCTCTGTTAAGAAAGACAGGCAAGTTTTTGTTTTGACAGCTAAGGCCTACAACCCCTCCCCCAGAGTTGAACAAAGAGAGCCATTAACAGAAGAGCTGGTCCGTGGGGGGTTGGGTTGCTTTGGGCACAGCTTTGGCCTAAAGGCCTCTGCATGCTCTTGCGACAAGGCTTTCGCAGATAGCTTTTCGCAGACAGTTGTAATTTATCGTTGAGCGGGGAGTAATAGGCGTGCGTGATGTTATTCACCGACACAACGCAAGGGGGCGTGAAGTCGCGAAATCGCTAGGAGTAGTTGGTGGGTGTGGTTAGTGGAGTGTTTATCCTCCGGTTACTTATAATGACTAGAACTGGAGTTGTATAGATGTACGTGTTTCCTCGATCAACCGCTCTTCGTGCTGCTCCATCTTCGCTCGTGTTTTTAAAAATGGCGGTCGTGAAAACAAAACAAACCGGGAAAGTAGGGAAGTGGAAGTGCGTGTACAGCGGATGTAGAGTGGACCAATCAGAGCCCTCTTGTCTGCGACGCTGTCTGCGAGGCTTCTGCGGTGGTCACAATTTTTGGGAGGTGCACGCAGAGCGTCTGCAAAGGTGGGGGGCTACGCAGACGCTATCTGTGACACCGTCTGCGAGGACTGGGTTGTCAGCATAAATTGGCCTTAAGCTGTGACTGTGTGTCCTTGCAGGCCTTGGCAGGGGCAGAGAGGGATTGAGGCAGGCAGACAGAAATTCAAACAGAAATCTGCAAGAAGGCAAAATAAAATGCATACAGCACCTGGGATTCCTAGGCAGTCTCTCACTCAAGTCCTAACCAGGCCCAATTCCATTTAGCTTCTGAGATCAGACAGCATCAAGTGTTGTCAGAGTGGTTTGGCCATAAGCAACACATAGTTGGAAATGTGGCATTTTTCAAGGCTTGGCTTGCCTTGCCTTGCACTGCCCAGAGGGGAAATTCAAACAGATATCTGCAAGAAGGCAAAATAAAATGCATACAGCACCTGGGATTCCTAGGCAGTCTCTCACTCAAGTCCTAACCAGGCCCAATTCCATTTAGCTTCTGAGATCAGACAGCATCAAGTGTTGTCAGAGTGGTTTGGCCATAAGCAACACATAGTTGGAAATGTGGCATTTTTCAAGGCTTGGCTTGCCTTGCCTTGCACTGCCCAGAGGGGAAATTCAAACAGATATCTACAAGAAGGCAAAATAAAAAGCTTATAGTACCTGGTATTCCTAGGCAGTCTCCCACTCAAGTACTAACCAGGCCCAACTCTGTTTAGCTTCTGAGATCAATTAGACAGATTTTTAAACAGATTAGTAAGTAGAGTCTGCTTCTTTCAGCTGCTCCCATGAGCCGCATATTTGATTTGGCATAGCTTCCCACCCCCAAACACCGGATACAATGTACTCAGGCTTGGGAATAGCACTAATATGCACTGGCTTGTGCAACCCCAGTGGCTGGTTATTTTTACCTCATCTGCATGTCTTTGAACTGTGAAAGGAAACTGGAGCACCCAGAGGAATTCCACACAGATAACATGTAAACTCCACACAGAAAGGCCCCCGTTAGCCATGAAGTTCGAACCTGGAACCATTTTACTGTGTGGTAACAGTGCGAACTACTACACCACCACACCACTCTCAAAGCTGCTCAGAATGTAGTGATTCATTTTTGATAGCAACAGCTCTGACAGTATTTCCAGCTGCAAGCCCAAAAGTATTGGAACAGCATGGCCAATTCTGTTGTGTGTTTTTTTTTTTTTTTTTTTGCCATACACTGAAGACATTTGCGTTTGAGGTCAAAAGTGGGTGGCACGGTGGCGTGGTGGTTAGCACTATCACGTCGCAGCAAGAAGGTTTGAGCCCATTGGCGGAGGGGGGCCATTCAGTGTGGAGTTTGCATGTTCTCCCCATGCCTGTGTGGGTTTCCTCTGGGTGCTCTGGGTACTTGGAAGGCTGTTCCATAACTGTGGGGCTTTGTAAGAAAAGGCTCTGCCCCCTGATGTAACCTTCACTATATGAGGTACCAGCAGATAGCCTGCACCTTTTGATCTAAGTAGGCGTGGCGGGTCATAGAGGACCAGAAGTTGACTCAGGTACTGTGGCGCGAGACTATTCAGTGCTTTAAAGGTCAATAGTAGCATTTTATAATCAATATGAAATTTGATTGAGCCAATGCAGTGTGGATAAGACAGGGCTGATGTGGTCATATTTTCTAGTTCGAGTAAGGACTCTTGCTGCTGCATTTTGAACTAACTGGAGCTTGTGTATGCACTTATTGGAACATCCAGACAGTAAGACATTACAGTAATCCAACCTGGAGGTAACAAAAGCATGAACTAGTTTTTTCCACGTCATGTAGTGACATTAAATTTCTTATCTTAGCAATATTTCTGAGATGAAAGAAAGCTATCCAGGTAATGTTATCAATATGATTTTCAAATGAAAGACTGGGGTCAATAATCACCCTGAGGTCTTTTACTGCTGTATGTGAAGAAACAGAAAGGCCATCCAGAGTTACTGTGGAATCAGAAAACTTACTTCTAGCTGCATGTGGTCCGAGTACAAGTACTTCAGTCTTGTCAGGGTTAAGCAGAAGGAAATTAATCAGCATCCAGTGCCTAATGTCCTTAACACATTCTTCAATTCTATTAAGCTGGTGTCTCTCATCAGGTTTAGCAGAATTCTGAATCACATCGTGTACGAGTCAGGCTGTCGGTTTTTTCACAACTGCGCATGCATATCATGCATCTCGCTGAATATCGCAGTAATCACGTTATCAAATTCAATCGATGTGGCCACATTATCACCCATTTAAACACGTTTTTGTTGTTTACATCTACATCTGCCAAAGTTATGTTGTGATGTGGAATTTTCTGAAAGGTGTACAGAAACCGCCAGAGACGGGGACAAAGCGACCTCGGTCTGAAGAGGAGAAAAGGGCATACGAGATAACGCATACAAGAAGGAGGAACGACAAAGGACTTATAAGCAAATGTGGGAGCAGGGTAGGCCTTGGCTGTGATACAATTTTTATTGAATAATTTACTTTTTCAAGTTGATTCCTAGTCAATATGAAGCTCCTAATGCTTTCTCTCTCATAAATGGTTAAATACAGAAAGCATGTTGGACATATTTTGGGTGCTATAGTCATGATAGTAAGTATATTTGTTTTCAATACTCATACACCAAGTTGCCAAGTTTTCCAATATATTATTATTTGTTGATATTATGGTGCTCTGTATTGTTCTCATTTATGTATTTAACAACAGTATCAAAATACTCGGGTCTTGAAATAAATGCACATTAGTCATGAACAATGGTAACTACTCTCTTTTGTGTTATTTTTGACAGAAGTAAAATTTACACATGAACAAATTTTGGCGAGTTGATTTTCTGTTTGGCTAGTTACTTTGGAAGGTAACTAGTCCGGCTGGCTGGTGAAAAAATATATGAAAATCTAGGCCTGTGAAATAATATATTTCAACTGAAGGCTACTTTTGAGCAAGCTTATGTAACCCATATGATTTTTAGATGCCCCTAACCCATTCTGGTGTACTGAGAGTTTGCTGATAGCCCCTAGAGCGTGTGCGAGAGTGTTTCCTCAAATAATAATAAGAACTGCCGCTTTAAAACCAGACTTGAAATCGAGAAACTGGATAGACACGATTACCTTTGATACCGAGAGAGAGAGAGAGAGACTGACATCTAATCTATGCTTATCTATAATCAAGACCCTGAGATTGTTGGAGATCTTGATTAAGAGCAGATATCCGGACTGTTTTTTTTTTGGACACCTGGAAACCCTGTGTCACTGTCGTCTTCATCTGTGGATACCTTGGAGTCCCCCACCTGTGGCCCCCATCTCTCTTGTGTTACCATTCCCCCTTGCATGCCTCCTCACATCTCCTGTGGCTGATCTCCCTTAGCTACTTGCCACCATCCCTTGCCCTGTGACTGTGTCAAGATCAAATTTGAACACAATACGCAGACTTGGATCGGAAATTGGACTGAGCCACACATTTAACATCCCCACTCTATTCTTCTTATTTTAATTTCATTTTTTTGGGTGCAATCAGTTTTCTTTAGGCTTATTTTGATTTAGTTTTTTTTTGTTTGTTTTTGAGATCTCAATTGGGTTTTATTTAATATTTTGTTTGTTTCATTCATTTCTTTAATTTGTTATTTAGAACCCTAGTGCCGGCACTAATAGTGTATTGGTATTGATACAGGTTTTTTTTTTTTTTTTTTTACATCTAGTAACAATTTAACAGTGTTTTGGGTACACTTGTATCACATAGAAAACCCTAGGAAACAAAAGTAGCTTACCATTCACAACTTAATAATTTAACTGAGTTAAATAGATTTTTAGTAGGAATTAAATAAGTCTTTAAATAGTTATTGATAAATAGAGTGGCTATTTATTCTCAACATTGAGACCTTTACTAACCTAGTTAAAACACAAATAGATTCTTTGTATTGACATGTTATTTATTCTTCATATTGACACCTTTACTAACTGCACTTAGAATACTGGTTACATGATTGATAATTTGCACAGAGTAAATTACTTATATTCTCTTTAACTTATTGTCTAAATAAATATTTGTTTTTTTTTTTATCCTTATACCAGTGAGTGTTGTGTGTTGTTTGGGGTGAGTAATTGATTGTGGTCTAGCCTAACCTAAACCAGTCTCCTCTAGAACCTAGAACTTAGAATTAGACTGTTCCTGCACAAGCACAGGCCCTTCCCTTATCATGCAGGTTACAGAAAGTTTGGGGAGCCAGCCAGGAGATTGGTTAAATGGTTTTAAGACCATGTACCACACCCCTTTGACCACACCTCACTGTAAAAATATTTCTAGTGAACTAGGCTACTTGAAAATAGTGCTCACCTTAGTCAAACATTTATCTTTGCAACTGTTATAAAGTACTTGGACAATGCTGCTTGATAGTAGCAGGTGTCGATCAAATATGCACTGATGAAAAATCTTGCTAATTATAGCTTTCTTGAATAAAATGGCAAGATTTCAAAATGGGGCAGCACGGTGGTGTAGTGGTTAGCGCTGTCGCCTCACAGCAAGAAGGTCTGGGTTCGAGCCCCGTGGCCGGCGAGGGCCTTTCTGTGCGGAGTTTGCATGTTCTCCCCATGTCCATGTGGATTTCCTCCGGGTGCTCTGGTTTCCCCCACAGTCCAAAGACATGCAGGTTAGGTTAACTGGTGACTCTAAATTGACTGTAGGTGTGAATGTGAGTGTGAATGGTTGTCTGTGTCTATGTGTCAGCCCTGTGATGACCTGGCGACTTGTCCAGGGTGTACCCCGCCTTTCACCTGTAGTCAGCTGGGATGGGCTCCAGCTTGCCTGCGACCCTGTAAAACAGGATAAAGCGGCTAGAGATAATGAGATGAGATGAGATTTCAAAATGCATTAGAGTTCCTGATGAGCCCAATCAACCTAATGGCAGGGTATTAATAGTTTATGCTTCAGAAAACTCAATAACTATGATCAACCCAGATACCCTTGGCCATATACCCAGTCCCAATGAGCCAACCACTTTATGGCATGTTAGAACAGTTAGAGACATATGCCAAGAAGATGTGGGCAAAGAGCTTGCCTGACAGTACCTAGAAGAATTGAGTGCCATAGGTGGTAGTGCCACATCAGGATATGCCAGCATCCTGGAAGGAGAGCTTAGATGGATTCAGTCAGAGACTTCTGAGAGAACAGACAGCATTCCCACCCCCGGAGACAGCCCCATATCACACACTGAGACCAGCATGGATGTCAAAGCCACTCAGAGCATGAGCACGCAGTGCAACAGTCGCTCTTTCATGTCTGGAGTTCCCCCTTTGAGCACCCACTCCACTGGGTACAGCCCACTGAGCCTTGCTGATGATGTCATTAATCCTCCAAGCATCCAAAGAGTAGTTGTAGAACATGTTATCCAGAATGATTCTGCACCACCATACACAAGCCAGACTAAAATCCACACCTTCTCAGGAAGAGTTCCAAAGCTGAATGGCGAAGTAGATTATGAAGCATGGAAAACTCAAGTTGAGCTGCTTCTTAATGACCCTTATGTCACAGACTCACAGAAGGTGAAGAAGGTTCTAGACAGTCTGGTTGGCCCAGCCGCTGACATGGTAAAGCCACTTGGGACCACGTCAACCCCTTGTGCATATGTTAATCATCTTGAGTCAGCTTTTGGTGTTGTAGAGGATGGAGAGGAGCTGTTTGCAAAGTTCTTGAGCACGAACCAAAATGCTGGAGAGAAGCCATCAGATTACTTGTTTAGACTTCAGACGTCCTGACAAAAGTCATTTCTAGAGGGGGAATCCACTTTGAAGATTCAGTCAAACACTTAATCCAACATTTTTGCAGAGGGTGCTGGGACCACTCCTTGCTTATCAGCCTCCAGCTTGAGCAGAAAAAGAACAGTCCTCCACCTTTCCCCAAATTGCTGCTCCTGCTTAGAACTGAAGAAGACTGCTGTTCAGCTAAAATGGATAGGATGAAAAAGCATATGGGAAGCTCAAAAGCCATAGCACATGCCCACACAGTATATGGCTTACCCACCTTTTACAGCAACACTGAAGTACCTGTTGAAAAGAAACAAAATGATACACAGAGGTTGCTTAGTGAGATATCCGAGCTGTGCAAACAGGTTGACACTCTGTCCATAAGGGATGACATGAACTCACAGCCAAACATAAATCAAGTTGAAGCCAGCTGTATGGTCGCAAATGCCTCCATGCCTCGACATGACGCTCCTCATTTCCCTAAGCCTTGGTTCTGCTTTAAGTGTGGTGAGGACAGCCATATTGCTGCTCGCTGTTTGAATGCCCCCAACCCTGTTCTGGTCCATCAGAAGAATGCAGAACTAAAAAGAAAATGTGAAGCTCAGAGAACAGTGTCTGTCTTGGTTGATGTCAGGATGAGGAAGAACTCTCCATGCTCACTCTTTGTGGTCGAGTCCCCTGAAACGTCTTCATTGCCAGGAGGTGCGTTCGGTGAGAGTGCCCTTCAAGAAATTCCACACAGATCATCAAGCAAGATCCCCACTGTCCTGAGGAATGTGACCCACCAAAACGTCATGCTGTATCCAAAGCATGATAGCTCAGGTTATGGTAGTGCAGTATGTCATGTTACCCAAACCACATGGAACAGTGTCTGACATCCCCCAGTCTCAGAATGATGGACTGAGTTTCAACCTGGAAGATTCCCCCATTCCAAAAGAGTGGAAGAAACAAATCACAGAAAAGCTGAACAACATGCCGGAGATCTTTCCTGTTGATGACCTGTCCTATGGCCATACATCTGCCATCAAGCACCACATCTGCCTCCAGGATGGCACTCCCTTTAGATCGAGACCCAGGCCCATTCTCCCCTCCAACAGAGAAGCTGTCAAACAACACCTCCGAGAGCTGCTAGATGCTGGAATCATCAGAGAGTCAGAGAGCCCATTCGCATCACCCATTGTTGTTGTCAAAAAGAAAAATGGAAAAATTCGGCTTTGTGTTGACTACAGAAAATTGAACATGCGAACAGTGAAAGATGCCTATCCTCTTTCCAACATTGAAGACACCTTCTCTGCTCTTAGTGATGCACAATGGTTCTCTGTCATGGACCTGAAGTCGGGTTACTACCAAGTAGAGGTTGCTGAGGAAGACAAACACAAGACCACTTTTGTATGCCCTCTCAGCTTCTGGGAGTTTAACTGGATGCCTCAAGGTGTAACAAATGCACCAAGCATTTTTCGGAGGCTTATGGAGAAATGTGTGGGAGATTTACACCTGAACGAAGTCCTAGTCTTTCTGGATGATCTCATTGTCTTCTCAGAGACATTAGAAGAGCATGAGACCAGATTGCTTAAAGTGCTTAATCGGCTCAAAGACTACGGTCTGAAACTGTCCCCAGACAAGTGCCACATTTTCAATACATTCCATAAATGTGATTCTTTTATTTACTGTGTATTTTAATGAAACCTGTGCATTCGTTCTGTTGAACATGATGCGTTCAGTAAAATAATTTTCACACACAGGTTTATTTTATTTACTACAACACACACCAGAAAGATGAACCAAATATTTATTACAGATCTGTTTTAATTCAATTTCAAATTCACGGTGAGGTACTGAAGTTCACAGGGATGAGAATTGTCCACGGATCCGCAGAATTCCGCAGATTTGGAGGCTGATTGGGTCATTCTTGTGAATCGTGTAAATTCAGTATAAAAAATGTGTGTATGGGGGGAGGGGGTGAGACAATTCACTCCGGCCCTGGTCTACTAAAGGCGCGGCACAAGTGTCAATTACTCAGTGTACCAACCAGTCCAGGCTACGAGCAGCAAAGTCTGCAGCCGAGTTTAGGTCACTGCGGTTTTCGATAGAAGGCACTTTGCGATTGGTTGAAAGTCGACCTACTTATCAGTTGATAAGCTGGATAACAAATCAGGGATCGCAATACATTTACGGTCGATAGCACATGGCGAACGGTCTGTGAAACACTCTGCGGCCTCATCGTCATGCAGCAATGAAGCTCATCACTAAAGAGAATGAAGCATTAGTGAAAGAAATCGATAAAGATGTGCGAAATAGATTTCAGTGGTCTTGGTTGGAGAAAACTGTGACTCTCATGATTAAAGTCGGACAAAATACGCAGGAGGTTTCCAAGAAGCTGGGTGACTACATCGCAAAATGTGATGTGGCAGGGAAAGCACAGTACCTCTACTGTGAGGAGGTAATCAACTATGGATCTTGCGTATGCATTGCACTAATTGACCACGCTGCAAAAAGGAAGAAACATGCCGCTAAAGTCACCATACAACAGACAAACTATTCTTTGGGGTCAGCATTTCGAACTCCAACTAGTGATGGGGCAGCAGCACCGCTGTCAACACAAATCACCAGGCTGGGTGCAGCAACATCAAAACCATTGGTACCACTAGCAGACAGGAAGACACATTCCGAGGTTTGTCACTATATTTAATGAAAAAACCTTTACCAAGGTAGTCTATAGACTAAAGGCCCTGACCTATTTTGAGACTATATGGTATATATACATGTGTGTGTGTAACATTGAGGGAAAAAACTGAAATGTAAAGATTTTTTTCAGTGTTTAGATTATACTCAGGCTAGCCATATCAGTTTGAATAGAATTACAACTTATGTTTCTTTCTAAAACGAAAAGAACTAAAAACAAGAAAAAAGTAATTGGATTGACACTTGGGAAATATACAGTCAAATTAGTTGCCCGGTAATTTTTCTCATATAGTACACCATTTCAATGATTTAAGAATACAGAGACCTTGTTTGCACATGCTGTTACATTTTTCTCACACACATGCTTAAAGCTGAAAAATTTATATATATTTAATATTGGCTTTTGGTGTTGGTTCTCATTGTGTTTATGTGTACAATGTATCCTCTCCAGCAGACATGTATCCCTACATTTATCTATTATGTCAAATGACCTTTAATTATGGCAAATACAAATTTAAGATGAAATAGACTGGATAACTGCATCGTAATTCTTATGGTGTCCCAATTAACAATATTATTCAAAAGTGTACAATTATGAGTCGTTCCCATAATAATGGACACAGCAAGGGAACTAGCCAAAGACCCGAAGGCCCTGAATCACTTGAACCTGGAGAGAACAACATCATCCTACAAGATGCGCTTTGGTCTAGCCAAAACATTCCAAGATGAAACCATCAGTTCACTCAAGACAACCCCATTTTCTTTGAATATCGATGAAAGCACCAGCAACAATGATCATAGAGTGCTTGCTATCCTTGCAAGTTTCTACTCCCAACAGAGGAAGGCTGTTGTTGTGGAACTCTTGGCATCACTGTCTGTCATCCGAGTTGACTCGCTGAGTCTCTTTCAAGAGCTGGACTCCATGTTTGTTGAACATAACATCCCATGGAACAATGTTGTATCCATATTAATGGATTCTTGCAGTATTACGGTATGAGGGGAAGCAAGACTGGAGTAGAGACAAGGATTTGAAGTCTCAAGGCTCCTCAGTTGCTGAATGTGGATGGTGACTCTTGTCACCACATGCATAATGCATGCAAAAAATTTTGCCAACCATTTGAAAACTGGGCAGAACATCTGCAGTCCAATCTACACAACAATGTCAAGTGGTCTCCAGACCTTCGTCAATTTCTGGAGGAAATTTGCCTCATTATGGGGATCAAATTTACCCAGCCAGAGCGCTTCCTCAACCACAGGTGGCTTTCCTGTTATGATGTGTGCAAAGGCAACATGGGAATGCTGGATGCCTTCAAAATATTCTATTACAGTTTCCTTGGACGTGCAGACAGAAACCTTTACCAGGCAACTGTAAGGAAAATCCTCGCTGACAGAAGGGTCTCTCCCCAAGGCATGTCACATATAAAAGAAATCTGGCAGAAACTTGGTCAAAAGAAGTTGACACATGATGGGCAAAGATGGAAGGAACGCATTGCCATGAAGCTGATTGTTCGGGCTGAGAAGACTCTACTGACAATGAAGTTCTTTGTTGCAGTTCTGCTGCTGTTGAAGGAGTATGTGTGGCTGTTCCAGTCACATGATCACATGATCCATATACTGCATGACAGACAAGAACAAGTTTTCAGAGACTTCCTTCCCTGCTTTGTCAAACCGGAGTATTTGGTTGGGAAGACTGCAAAGCAGCTCAAGTCTTTTAACCTGGAGACTCAGGAGGGCCAGTTTCTTGCACCAAAGGACATGTTTGTTGGGCCAGGAGTAGAGGAAATTATCAAGGCATCTCACAAAGAAGACCAGAGTGTTGCAGAGTTCCTACAAAATGCATCAGCAGCCTATGTCCAGTGTGCAAAACACATGCAGAAGAGGCTACCTCTTGACAACAGACTTTTGAGAGCAATGTCTGCCATTGATCCGACAGCTAGAGGCCACAGTTTGACAGCTAAAGCCATGACAATGCTGGGAAAACACCTGGACCCATTTCTTTCTGTAAAGCAGAGAGAAAGTTTGCCCTTGGAGGTTCATCGATATCAACGGGATGGGAGCCTGAAGGCATTCGAAGGAGAAAAGATTGATGAGTGGTGGAGACTCATCATTGAAAGCAGCAAGTATCCTGCCCTTTGCCAGATAGTCAGAGCATGCCTGAGCTGCTTCCATGGACCCATGCTAAAGTCATCCTTTAATACAATGGGTGAAATCATTGACATTAGGTCAGCTAGGGTGAACATCCCAACCTTCAGTGCCATGCAAACCGTCAGGTATGGCCTGCGCTCACGAAAAAGGTCTACCTTAGAATTCTTCAAAAAGGGAGACATAAAGCATGATGTGGTAAATGGCAGTCTTTGTCGAAATTTCAACAAAGCTGCTGCTGCCTATCCGAAAGAAAAGGAAGAAAAGAAAGCAGAACAGCTGTCACGTGTGTGGCTGCATCAAGAGGCCATGGAGAGCAGGGCACAACAGAAAAGGAAAGAAGAACAAGCAGCAAAGGTTGCAAGACTGGCTCATCAGAAAGTACAGTTGAAGAACCAAAAGAGGTGAACAGAAGAACGTCTATTGAATCTTGCTGCCAAGCGCAAAAAGAAATTGTGAATAAGAGACATATTCAAGTAGTGCATACATTGAGAAATGTGTGGACATTCAATCAAGCGAACTTGTTTATTAAGTGACGTTATCATCTTAATCATTTTCAATATTTGTACCCTCAGATTTCAACAGGTTTACTGATGGTCAAATTTGGACATTCTTAATGGCAACTACAACCCCGATTCCAAAAAAGTTGGGGCAAAGTACAAATTGTAAATAAAAACAGAATGCAATGATGTGGAAGTTTCAAAACAGGGTTCCCACGGGTCCTTAAAATGTCTTAAAAAGTCTCGAATTGAAAAAGTTAAATTTAAGGCCTCAAAACGTCTCTAAAAACACCCATATTTTTGTCCTTGGTCTTAAATTTTAATTAGTCAAGTCTTAAATTTACATTCTTTCATTCCCGCGAAGCATTGTCTGCAGAAAATAAAATATTAAATGGCGTAGAACTAATCATAAGTTGGTTGTATTTTTCTACATGGTGATAAAACTACAAATCCCATTGCTCACTGCAGGTAGGCAATGGCCCAGTTTGTCCACTAGGCTACATGCCAGCTGAATTCGTGCAGTAGCAAGTCAAGGTTGTTAGACGCGTAGGCGAGGCTATGTTAGTTTCAAAGAACATGGGGAAGTGTGTGTTCAACGAAACTTGGCTCGATAACGGTGAGTTTTGCAGCTGGTTACAAGCTGTCCCCGGCAGTAAATATGAAGCTCGCTGCAAAGTATGCAAGAAGATATTACAGTTATGGACATTGGGTGTGAAGGCGCTTGAGTCTCATGCCAAAGCAGACAAACACCAACTTGCCATGAAAAGCCTTCAGCGGAGTCAAAGCATCACACAGTTTTGTTCCCTGTCCCAGCCGTCTACATCACCGTTGATGCCTGGCCCCTCTGGACTCCAGGGCAATAATGTTACAGCTTCGTCAAGTAGGCCTAGGCCTAATGATCTTCGGTCTACTTTCGGGTCCACTGAGACCTCAAAATCGGAGGTACTTTGGATTCTCCACACAGTAACAAGACATGTCATATAACAGTAACGAAAATATCAGTGACCTTTTCCAGGCAATGTTCCCCGACTTGAACATTGCGAAAACGTTTACATGAGGACCGAACAAAATCGCTTACATAGCAAGATTTGGCATAGCTGACTTCATTAAGAGAGAACTAATAAACGCTGTTAGCAGACAGTATGTCTTGATGTTCGACGAAAGCTTCAACTCATTCACATAAATCCAAGCAGCTGGACCTCCACATTCATTTCTGGAGCAATGGAGAGGTATGGTCGAGATACATGGGATCTCAGTTCATGGGACATGGGACAGCGCAGGACCTTCTGAAGCACACTGAAGTAAGTCATGGCCTACTTTTACTGAGCAATTTGTAGATAGGCTAATGCAACAACAATAACGTTAAACCTGCATTTGAACATCATTTCAAAGGCTACCCATCTAGAGGAATATGCCATTACAAAATTGAATGAGCTATAGTCTATTGTAATGTGCATGTCCTGTGATCAGCTATTTTCTAGCCTACGGAAATGAAAGCCTAACGTTAATGATTTTTCAGTTGGCATATTATCCACACATAGAGTGAAAATGAGTAGCCTGTTGCATTCCAGATTCAAATTCGACATGTTGGTTCCATTGGGATAATTAATTAATTAACTAGATAATGTAGAAGGAGGTTCAAATAGGCTTATTTAAAATAGTTTTGATAGGACACCTGTGGAGAGAAACTCCTCAGCCTCTCTAAAATTTGTTAATTTTGTGTTTTAATTTATTTCAGTAATGTAGGCTAGCCATTGTTGAATGTCTGTTTTATCAGCTCCATACTAGAAGCAAGGTTGCTGTTTAATGTATCTTAATGTATGTTTGATTGAATCTTTTTATTTCTTATTTTCATAAGGAGGCATTGCATCAATTGGACCGCAGCAGGCTCCATGGATGGGCCCAATGTCAATTGGAAGCTTTTGGACCTACTCCAACAGGACCATGCACAACTGGTGTCCATAGGCAGCTGTGGACTCCACACACTTAATACCTCCTTCAAGGCTGGATTTTCGATGTGGAATGTGGATAAAATTTTAAAGGCCATGCACACACTTTTCCACAATGTTCCTGCAAGGAGAGAGGACTACGAACAAGTCACAAAATCTCCACAGATTCCCAAGCCATTTTGTGGCCATAGGTGGCTTGAAAATCTCCCAGTTATTGAACGGGCTCTGGAAGTCTGGCCATCTCTCATGCTGTACATATATGGACGCTGTGCACAAGAAACAGCTCCCAAACCCCAAGATGTCATCTTTTGACACCATCGAGGCAGCCATTAAGGATCCACTTATGACTGCAAAGATGCACTTTTTCATGACTGTGGCCAGGACTTTCCACCCATTCATGAAGAAATACCAGACCGATGAACCTGTGATGCCATTCCTTGCCAGAGATTTAGCTGAGTTGATCAAGGTAACTATTTTACTGTACATGCATATTATGATTTGTTGGCATGAGCTTCTCATTGTATTTGTTTTTTAATGCACCTGTGAGGCTTTTATCTAAAATAACAAAGTATTTGTCAGACCCTCCAGGATTTCGCGATGTTGTGATTTGCAACTTCAACGCAAATTCAACCAATCCCCGCGAATTCAGGGCGGTGTTGCAATTATATCCAATCACCGCAACTTTCCCGCAAATTTGACCAATCGTTGGCGTCGTCTTGAGGTGACATCGACAAACTACCTTCCGCCTTACTTCCGTGTATACATTCAAGAGAAGCAGCATGTGCGAGTCAGTGTTTATATAGGCTTAAATTCTGTTACTGAAAGTGTGTTATGTTTACAGTGAAGGACTGTGTGCATTTTACATTATTTTTTTACTTAATACAAAAAATTAATGGATGCCAACATTTTTGCCAAAATGGTATTTTATTTTCCATTGTTTAGGCAGCTTCAGCATCATACTGTGAGATTCTGTTCAAATTGTTTTTTTTTCTTCTATGAAGCCTGAGCCATTTATTTTATTAGTTTATAATTATTGTTTAATTTAGTCTTCAGGAGAGACTGCCTGCACACAGTACTAGTATTAATAGTTTTTTTTTTCTTACATGAAAGCTGAGGCATTTATATTATATTTTAAGGTAACTTCATGTTGTGCTGTAAGGTTCTATGCACTTTAACTTTTGAACCAACAGGTACATTTGGATAAGTAAAGCCTATTTTTCTGCATTTTTGTAATCCTGGTAATCTTTTATATTGGTAAAGATGTTTATAGGACCATTTCTCAGTGTCTTTGTTTTTTTTAATCAATAGTTTTTCAGTAATAACTTAATATTTAACATATCACTCTATTTTAATCACAAAAAGAGAAAATCGCAACAATTTCTTGCAACTTTCACTTCCTCCCGCAATGTAATCGCAACAAAAACCTAAAAAACATCGCAACTTTCATCGCAATTTTTTGGAAACCCCCCCGCAACATCAGACATTTTAGCCCACAACAATCACAAAAAAGGCCCGCAAAATCCTGGGGGGACTGATTTGTCACATTTTGGGGATCGCATGTAAAATTTGTACGGTTAGTCTCCAAATGCATTTCCAGGATAATTGCCTTCTTAAATTAACAAAATCCTAAGGAATTAGATTAGACTTATGATGTGATTGTGTGCAAAATAAAAGGAAATTAAATGGGCTAATGGTACTTTTGCTTACTGACAGAGTCTATTGAGATGCTGTGTGAAGAGAGAGATCCTCCAGGACATCACTCCCCTTCAGTTCACCATGCTTGATTTGTCTGACAAGACCTTACTCCTTCTTCCCCACATGATTGATATCGGCTTGGGTGCTGAGGCAGCAGTCAAGGTATCATAGTTTTGTTTATTAATTATGATCAGTATGTATGCTGCAAGTATAATTTTGCTAAGCATACTAAACATAGTTGTGAACTGTTTGATTTTATTTGAAAATACTGGACTGCTTATAAAATGTACAACTGAAGAGGTTTTTTTTTGCTATTTTGTGCATTTCCAAGGTTGTGCGTACAGACCAATATGGAACTGTAGTGGTTCGCTATGAATGAGTGGATCACAGAGGACGGCAGGACAAAGGTCAGGTTGACACACTTTTATTGTCACACTTTTCAGTCTAACAACTATGTTTTAACATTTACAGACACCCACACACACTCGGCGTCTGGTTCCGGGGAGCGCTCCTCTGCTCTCGCTCTCCATCCTTAAATAGGGCGTGGTCACTGGGAAGACACACATAAACACAGGTTAATTGCCATCAGGTGTAGTGATTCTGCCACTTACCTTCCCTGACTCCACCCTCCTGTCACAGACCAGTGCTTGACCACGCCCCCACTGCCACATACCCCCACCGCCCGACTCAGGCCGGGCGGCCGTCCGGCCTGCAGCTGACTCCCCCCCCTTGACGGGAGAGGATGTCTGCCATGACCATCTGCGCCCCCGGCCTGTGGACCACCTTAAAATTGAAGGGTTGGAGTGCCAGATACCAACGGGTGATCCGCGCATTGGCATCTTTCATGCGGTGGAGCCACTGGAGGGGCGCGTGGTCCGAACAGAGGGTGAAAGTGCACCCCAGCAGGTAGTAACGGAGGGCGAGGACTGCCCCCTTAATCGCCAGACACTCCTTTTCAATGGTGCTGTAGCACCCCTCACGCACTGACAGCTTCCTACTGATGTAGAGGACGGGGCGGTCCTCCCCCTCCACCTCCTGGGACAAAACAGCCCCCAGCCCTCTGTCCGACACATCGGTCTGCAACACAAAGGGGAGAGAAAAGTCAGGGGAGTGTAGAAGTGGCCCCCCACACAGTGCAGCCTTTTCCTCAGAAAAAGCCTGCTGGCATTGCTCCGTCCACTGGACCGGATCTGGTGCCCCCTTTTTAGTGAGATCAGTCAGCGGGCTGGTGACGTCCGAATAATTAGGTACAAACCTATGGTAATAGCCAGCCAGCCCCAGGAACTGTCTCACCCCCTTTTTGGTCTTGGGCCTCGGGCAGGCCGCAATCGCTGCCGTCTTATTAATTTGGGGACACACCTGCCCGTTGCCCAAGTGGAAGCCCAGATACCGTACTTCCACCCACCCAATCGCACACTTCTTTGGGTTGGCTGTCAGCCCCGCTCGCCTCAGTGACCTAAGGACAGCCCTCAGATGTTCAAGGTGCCTCGGCCAGTCATTACTATAAATGATGATATCATCTAGATAAGCAGCCGCATAAGTGGCGTGAGGGCAGAGGACT
This sequence comes from Neoarius graeffei, assembly GCF_027579695.1. Lineage (NCBI taxonomy): Eukaryota > Metazoa > Chordata > Actinopteri > Siluriformes > Ariidae > Neoarius > Neoarius graeffei. The sequence goes on from NC_083587.1 coordinate 8,200,056, forward strand.
CTGTCCATCAGCCGCTGAAAAGTAGCGGGCGCCCCAAACAGCCCAAACAGAAGGGTGAGGAATTGGTGTAAACCAAACAGTGTGGAAAAGGCCGTTTTCTCTCGGGATAGGGGAGTCAAGGGGATCTGCCAATATCCCTTCATCAAATCCAGTGTCGAATAAAAGCGAGCAGTGCCGAGTCAATTGAGCAACTCATCAATACGAGGCATTGGGTACGCATCGAATTTAGACTCCGCGTTGACTTTTCTGTAGTCCACACAGAACTGGACCGACCCGTCAGCCTTGGGTACCAAGACCACCGGGCTGCTCCAGTCACTGTGGGACTCCTCGACGATGCCCATTTCGAGCATGGTCTCAAGTTCTTCCCGAACCACCTTTTTTTTGTGTTCAGGTAGTCTGTAAGGGCGGCTATGCACTACTACCCCCAGGGGTGTCTCTATGTGGTGCTCTATGAGGTTAGTGCGACCGGGCAGGGGCAAGAACACATCCGAAAACTCGGTCTGCAACTGGGCGACCTCCGTGAGCTGGGTCGGGGAGAGGTGGTCTCCACAGGGGACCGGAGGGGTACGTGATGTCAATGCCCCTTTTTGAACCTCCAGCCCCAGCTCTGCCTTCTCCGGAACCAGCTCTGCCTTCTCCGGAACCACCAACACCAACGCCACAGGGACCTCCTCCTTCCAGAGTTTAAGCAGATTGAGGTGGTAAATTTGCAGCGCCCCACCCCTGTCCATTCACCTCACCTCGTAGTCGACGTCTCCGACTCGCTGTGTGACCTCAAAGGGTCCTTGCCACTTGGCGATCAATTTGGAGCTCATTGTGGGCAACAGTACGAGTACTTTATCTCCCGGTGTGAACTCCCTAAGGCACGTACCCTTGTTGTACAGGCGGGCTTGCCATTCCTGGGCCTGCCGCAAATTCTCCTGGGTTAGGTGGGTGAGCGTGTGGAGTTTTGCGTGCAGATCCATAACGTATTGAATTTTGTTCTTGCTTTGTGAAGGTCCCTCCTCCCAATTTTCCCGCAGCACGTCTAGGATGCCGCGCGGCTTACGCCCATATAATAATTTGAATGGGGAGAACCCCGTGGAGGCTTGGGGAACCTCTCGCACTGAGAACAACAAGGGCTCGAGCCACTTATCCCAATTACGTGCATCCTCACTTACGGATTTTTTAATTATATTTTTGAGGGTGCGATTGAACCGTTCCACTAAACCGTCCATTTGTGGGTGATACACACTGGTGCAGATCGGCTTAATCCCCAATAACCCATACAGTTTGCGCAGTGTCCGTGACATAAATGTAGTGCCTTGATCAGTCAGAATCTCTTTCGGGATTCCGACTCGGGAGATGATGCGGAAGAGTGCCTCTGCAATACTGCGTGCTGAGATATTGCGCAGATGCACTGCTTCCGGGTATCGCGTTGCATAGGCAAGGCAAGGCAAGGCAGGTTTATTTATATAGCACATTTCATACACAATGGCAGTTCAATGTGCTTTACAGAAGTAAAAACAAAAACAGTATACAATGGAGAAATAAAATTACATAAAATAATTTTATTTTTATTCTAAAACAATTAATTAAAAGAATTAAAAGAAAATAATAAGAATTAAACAATAGTAGAAATAAAATAATAAAATAAAGTAGAAATAGGAGGAGAAAAAAGGAAACCAGCAGAATAGAATAAAGAATAAAATAGAATAGAGTTAAAATTAAAGTAAATTTAAAACATGCAGAGAAAGTAAAAATTATTTTAAAAAAAAAGACAATATTAATTATTTAACAGAAAGCATCTGAAAACAGCTTGGTCTTTAACCTAGATTTAAAACTGCCAACAGCAGGAGCATTTTTAATGTCCTCTGGCAGTTGGTTCCATAGCTGTACTGCATAGTAGCTAAAAGCTGCTTCACCATACTTTGTGGGTGGTAGAAAAGGGCAACTGGACTTGCTTGAAGATTCTTGAAAACGTTTCACCTCTCGTCCAAAAGGCTTCCTCAGTTCTGTCTGACTAATAGGGAGTATCAGATATTTATCCTCTCCTGGCTCAGAATCAGAATTCTGATGACCAGCTCAGCTAAGGTGTCACTGAGGCATCATGTTGGTGTGGGTCGCTGGAGGCTGGGTGTGAATGGCGAGTCATTAGGGTGATCAAAGGATTGCCCGTTAGGGTGATCAATGGCAATCTGACTCTCTCTGTCCTCCTGTGAGTCCCCGAAAACAGCTGGGTCCTGGCGTACACCCAGCCATCTGGGAAGAGTGTCCAAGACCACCTTGTAGATGGTTGACAAATGATGTCTTAGACCCCCACCTCTGTTCAGTGATGGCCGTTCCAGGTTTACAAAAATGGCTTCTTTGACTCCTCGCTCATACCAACGATCCTCTCTGGCTAAAATGCGTACGTCACAATCCCGAAATGAGTGTCCTTCATTGTTAAGATGAATGTAGACAGCCGAGTCCTGGCCTGAGGAGCTGGCTCTCCTGTGTTGGGCCAAACGCCTGTATAGCGGTTGCTTCGTCTCCCCAATATACGAATTCGTGCAATTCTCACTGCACTGAATTGCATACACTACGTTGTCCTGTTTGTGTCTGGGTATTCTGTCCTTAGGGTGGACCAGTTTCTGCTTCAGGGTGTTATTGGGTCTGAAATGTACTGGAATGTTGTGTTTGTAGAAGATCCTCCTGAGTTTCTCAGATAGACCAGAAATGTAGGGAATGACAATGTTCTTGCGTTTGTTCCTGTTATCATCCTTGTCAGTTATGTTCCTTTTTATGCTCTTTAGGAAAGCCCAGTTGGGATAACCGCAATTCTGAAGTGCTTTCTTGATATGGTTCTGCTCCTTCTCTTTTCCCTCTAATGTTGTAGGAATGTTCTGAGCCCTGTGTTGCAAGGTCCTAATGACCCCCAATTTATGTTCCAGTGGGTGGTGAGAGTCGAAAAGTAGGTACTGGTCTGTGTGTGTGGGTTTCCGGTAGACCTCGATACTAAGGCTTCTGTCTTGTCTAATGTGTACATCACAATCCAAGAAGGCTAGATTATTCCCACTGACATCCTCCCGAGTGAAGTTGATGTTGCTATCCACTGCATTGATGTGTTTCGAGAAAGCTTCCACCTCCTGGATTTTGATTTTAACCCAAGTATCATCCACGTATCTAAACCAAAGAAGGAGCTCCTCTCAGACCTATTATCAGCAGTATAAACTCGGTCACATATAACATTGCTAAACACCTAGCCACAATCTTGGCTCCTCTGGTTGGGAATACACCATATCATGTCAAAAATTCCCAAGATTTTGCTTCTAAAGTTGCAGACCTCAAACTAGATTCAGATGAAACCATGGTTTCCTACGATGTCACTTCTCTGTTCACCTGCATTCCCACCACAGAAGCAGTCAAATCTGTAAGAAAACGACTCCTTCAGGATAGCTCCTTACTGGATAGAACGAAACTCACCACGGATCAGATTTGCACCCTGCTTGACCTCTGCCTGACTACCACTTATTTCCAGTTTAATGAAAGTTTCTACAGACAGAAGCATGGATGCGCCATGGGATCACCAGTGTCCCCTATTGTGGCTAATTTATACATGGAGGAAGTGGAACATATAGCTTTGACCACTTTTGCAGGAGTTGCTCCCAGCCATTGGTTTAGATACGTGGATGATGATACTTGGGTTAAAATCAAAATCCAGGAGGTGGAAGCTTTCTCGAAACACATCAATGCAGTGGATAGCAACATCAACTTCACTCGGGAGGATGTCAGTGGGAATAATCTAGCCTTCTTTGATTGTGATGTACACATTAGACAAGACAGAAGCCTTAGTATCGAGGTCTACCGGAAACCCACACACACAGACCAGTACCTACTTTTCGACTCTCACCACCCACTGGAACATAAATTGGGGGTCATTAGGACCTTGCAACACAGGGCTCAGAACATTCCTACAACATTAGAGGGAAAAGAGAAGGAGCAGAACCATATCAAGAAAGCACTTCAGAATTGCGGTTATCCCAACTGGGCTTTCCTAAAGAGCATAAAAAGGAACATAACTGACAAGGATGATAACAGGAACAAACGCAAGAACATTGTCATTCCCTACATTTCTGGTCTATCTGAGAAACTCAGGAGGATCTTCTACAAACACAACATTCCAGTACATTTCAGGCCCAATAACACCCTGAAGCAGAAACTGGTCCACCCTAAGGACAGAATACCCAGACACAAACAGGACAACGTAGTGTATGCAATTCAGTGCAGTGAGAATTGCACAAATTCGTATATTGGGGAGACGAAGCAACCGCTATACAGGCGCTTGGCCCAACACAGGAGAGCCAGCTCCTCAGGCCAGGACTCGGCTGTCTACATTCATCTTAACAATGAAGGACACTCATTTCGGGATTGTGACGTACGCATTTTAGCCAGAGAGGATCGTTGGTATGAGTGAGAAGTCAAAGAAGCCATTTTTGTAAACCTGGAATGGCCATCACTGAACAGAGGTGGGGGTCTAAGACATCATTTGTCAACCATCTACAAGGTGGTCTTGGACACTCTTCCCAGACGGCTGGGTGTACGCCAGGACCCAGCTGTTTTCGGGGACTCACAGGAGGACAGAGAGAGTCAGATTGCCATTGATCACCCTAACGGGCAATCCTTTGATCACCCTAATGACTCGCCATTCACACCCAGCCTCCAGCGACCCACACCAACATGATGCCTCAGTGACACCTTAGATGAGCTGGTCATCAGAATTCTGATTCTGAGCCAGGAGAGGATAAATATCTGATACTCCCTATTAGTCAGACAGAACTGAGGAAGCCTTTTGGACGAGAGGTGAAACGTTTTCAAGAATCTTCAAGCAAGTCCAGTTGCCCTTTTCTACCACCCACAGTTTACTATGACCTGGATGATTGAGAATCTTCACAGACATTCACCATACTTTGTTTTAACAACTGGTTTTAATAGTAAATTTTTCTGTTTTGATCTGGTAGATCTGATTGGGTTAGGCCGCTGCAACATATCAGAGAGGTAATTGGGCCCTGTACCATTTAGAGATTTGTACACCAGCAGCAATATTTTAAAGTCAATTCTGTAGCTTACTGGAAGCCAGTGAAGGGACCTTAGAATTGGAGTAATGTGCTCTGTTCTTTTAGTTTGTGTGAGAACCCTAGCCACTGCATTTTGAACCAGCTGAAGTCGTTTGATGGTCTTTTTTGGCAGGCCTGTGAAAAGGCCATTGCAGTAATCAACCCTACTAGAGATGAAGGCATGTATTAGTTTTTCCAGATCATTTTTTGACATATGTCCTCTTAGTTTGGAAATGTTTTTTAGGTGATAAAATGCCGTTTTAGTGATTGCTTTCATGTGACTATCAAAGTTTAGCTCGCTGTCAATGAAAACACCAAGATTTTTAACCATTTCTTTAGTTTCATCCCTTTTGTGTCAAGAATAGTGGTAATCTTGAGTCTTTCATCTTTTTTTCCAAATAGAATTACTTCTGTTTTATCTGTGTTCAGCTGAAGAAAATTTTGTGACATCCAGCTATTGATTTGATCGATACACTGGTAGAGACATTCAAGGGGGGCATAATCATTAGGTGATAGAGCGAAATAAATTTGGGTGTCATCTGCATAGCAGTGATACAAAATTGAATTTTTATTGATAATTTGCCCAAGTGGGAGCATATAAAGGTTGAAAAGTAATGGTCCAAGAATCGACCCCTGGGGGACACCACAGGTCAAGGACATTGACGTTGAGGAACAATTTCCCAGGGTAACAGAGAAGCTTCTATCTTTTAAGTATGAATTTAACCAATTTATAACTTTACCAGTCAATCCAACCCAGTGTTCAAGTCGATATAGCAGTATGTTGTGATCAATAGTATCAAAAGCTGCACTGAGGTCCAGTAATACCAGGACCGATGTTTTGCCTGCATCAGTATTAAGACGTATGTCATTTATAACTTTAATCAGCACTGTTTCAGTGCTATGATTGGCACGAAATCCTGACTGAAAATTATCAAAACGGCTGTTTGCTATCAAGAAGGCAGTTAATTGATTGAAGACAATTTTTTCAAGGATTTTCCCAATGAATGGTAAATTTGATATTGGCCTGTAGTTATTTAATACTGAAGGATCCAGATTATTTTTTTTTAAGAAGGGGCTTTACAACAGCTTTTTTTAGGGACACAGGAACAACGCCAGTCTCCAGGGATGCATTTATAATTTGAAGCACATCTGTAATTATAAGATGAAGAACAGACTTAAAAAAGTTGATGGGCAGAATGTCCAATTCAGATGTTGAGGAACTGAGATTTTGTACAGTTTTTTCAAGAGTCTCATAATCAATTAAACAAAATTCTGACATTGTGTTGAAGTTATCTACTGTGTCATTGGTGATTGCAGTTTTTCATTTTTTTGCAACTGAGATATATTATGAGGAATATTCTGCCGTATTTTATCAATTTTACCTTTGAAAAAGGATGCAAACTCATTGCATTTATTAACTGAGAGAAGTTCAGGTGCTAATTGTGGTGGGGGATTAGTTAGCTTCTCTACTGTTGAAAATAGCACACGGGCATTGTTCATATTCCTGCTGATGATGTTGGAGAAGAAAGACTGTCTTGCTTTATGAATTTCATAATTATAATTACAAAGCATCTCCTTACGGATTTGATAATGAACGTGAAGTTTAGATTTGCGCCATTTTCTTTCAGTCTTTCTACATTCTCTCTTTAGCAGTTTAACAGCCGGGTACTGCTTCCATGGTGCTTTCTGCTTATCATTGACTCTTTTGATTTTGAATGGAGCAATATCATCCATAATTTGGGTCATATTTAAATTAAAAAATTCCAGTAAATCATCTACAGAGTCTGACATTTTGGTTGATTTCTGCGAGAGAGCTTGCTCAAAGAGAGCACATGTGTTGTCTTTTATGACTCTCCTACCTATAGTCGTTGAGCTATTCTGAATTTGAGGAGACATAGAAACATCAAAGAAAACACAGAAATGATCGGATAAGGCCAGGTCAACAACAGTATTAGAAACAGTAAGACCCTTTGTGATGACGAGGTCAAGAGTATGACCACGAGAGTGGGTCGGCCCCTGTACATGTTGTACTAGGTTAAAGTTGTCAATAATTGCAAGTAGTTCTTTGGCATAAATGTTATCAGTATTATCTACATGCAAGTTAAAATCCCCAGATATAATAAGACAATCAAACTCTAAGCAAATGACTGATAACAGATCACCAAACTCTTCAAGAAAGACTTTGGCTGAATGTCTCGGAGGCCTATAAATAGTTAATAATAATATGTTAGGAAAGCATGTAACAAGTGCACATAAGTGTTCAAAGGACATAAAATCACCAAGTGAGGATTGTTTACATTGAAAAGAGACTTTGAATATATTTGCGATCCCTCCACCTTTCCCTTGTCGAGTAACATTCAAAAAATTAAAATTTGGGGAGCTATTTCAATAAGGGTGGAAGCACTATTTGCTTGATCCAGCCAGGTTTCAGTTAGAAGCAAAAAATCAAGATTGTGTTTGCAAATAAGATCATTAATTAAAAATGACTTGTTTAAAAGTGATCTAACATTCAGAAGAGCTAGCTTTACAGAAAGTCTAGAATCTGCTTTTGCACTCTGATGTTGTTTTAAAACAGGAAGGAGATTAGATTGGTTCACCCCCAGGGTTAGATGTGCTCCACGTGTTCTGTTTCTTATCAACACAGGAATAGAGCTGGATGAGCTGGATGGCATAGGCACATTTTCAACACTACACCCATTTGCAGGGACCCAGAGTACATCAAACAAGACTTTCTAAATGTTCCATTTGGTTTGAGGGTGAAAGGATTGGAGATGACATGTATCTTTTGGAAGGTGAAAAAGATTTGTAGCCAGCTGAAAGTCCTGGGCGAACTGGGTACGCTGCTTGTCGTGACAGATTTGGGCTGGAAAAAGAGAGTGTAGCCATTGGGAGCAATTTTTTCATGCTATTTGGGAAATCCATCCGAGGAGAAGTGGAATCGTCTGTCCTTGAATGTTGGGAGTCTAGCAAGTCAGATGTTTGTGTGTCCTTGATGACGACTTGCAAAAATGATTGTTTAGGCTTTGTAACTATGTCAGTCTGCGACATCTTATCAACTGTTTTCCAGAGGTGGAAAGTAACGAATTACATTACTCGCATTACTGTACTTGAGTAGCTTTTTTGTGTACTTATACTTTTTCAAGTAATTTTAAAGAGTGTACTTTTACTTTTACTTAAGTATGTTTTCTTTTAAGTAGTGTACTTCGGTACATTTTACATCACAACCGTTACTGAGTAAAAAAATAAATAAATAAAAAATAAAAAAGGCTAAAACGGAGAAGGGGAAATGCGTTCTGGAAATGAATCACGGGAAGGACAGTTGTCACGCGCGCGAGTCTCACACAGACGATGGCGGACATGCACCGGCACTTTAAGGGGGCTCAAGCCCCTGGGCCACAGCCAATCAGGGGCCTTGTAATATTAATAAAATAATAAACTGTCGGAATCGTGGGCCTACATTACTGTACGGATAGAAATAAGGTTAGAAATAAATGAGCGCACAGTAGCCTGCTGTAAGAGACATGGTGGATGTGGTTCGTGAAACAAACACCCACAACTGTACCAGAATAAAATGTAACAAAATGTAACGTCACGCACGAAAGCGCGCCAAAGACTGCAGACTACTGAGACACAAATTTAGAGGCTTTGAAAGATGAAGCATTCACATGTTAGCGGGGCACATAAAAGGAAAAAAAAGAGAGAGATGCAGGTAATGATAGAATTGTTGCCTAAAGTCACAGATTTTTTTAAGGTAAGGATCACCAATCTGTGCAGAATATCAGCTACTTATCAGTTATCAGCCTACCAGCAGCTAGGCTATGTGTAGCTAGGCTAGATATGCTATGATCTGTCCAACAGTAAAATAAATCAGTTGTGATTTGAATACGTGTCGTGTGATTTGAGTTATAATCCTGTTAGTATAATAGCATATTTCGATGGGGATAATAAAATGTCTAAAACGGCATCTACTGAAGAAATTGATGAAAAGATTGTAGCCTATAATGTTCACAGTTCGGGCAGCAGACAGAGTAAGCATACTGAGGGGAATAGCAATACAAAGCTAGTGCAGATCCACATTTCTCGCTAGCTGTGTTGGGTGTGTTGTTAACCCGTGTGGATTTAAGTGAAATACTTGAGAAGTTCTGTGGTCAAGACAACGTTTTAAGGTAAGGACGCTTGATTATTAATGTTTGCCTGCCGTGGCTTGTTGTTGACGAAAGGCCCACATCATTTTGCCTTATGCAGCTACTGCTAGCATCATGCTTTGAACTAGGTTAAGCTCAAATGATGGGTTTATTGAAGGACTTTGATGTAGCTAGTTTCTTTTTAAAAAATCGTATGCTCAAAACAGTATGCCCGTGTTCATCATGTTTAACTTTTTTCTTGATGGAGTGCGTGAAATAGGGCTGTGCGATGTCCCCTTAATTGGCATCGATGATGTTTACAGTGCAAACATCGTGATGGACGATCATATCGTGGGGGGGGATTTTAATACCACATTATTAAATATATTATTATTATTATTATTATTATTATTATTATTATTATTATTATTAAAAGTATTAGATACTCATCCGAGGCTTTGGCACGTTAAGAAAAAAAAGCGCTAGGTGATGTGGAATATTTGGCCTTGATAACGGATATGTGGTCCAGCTGCAACATGATGCCCTATATGTCAGCTACCGTACATTATGTGGACCGAGAGTGGGCAATGCAGTCCAAATGCCTGCAGACGAGTTTCATGCCAGAGACACATTCAGCGGACAATTTAGAAGACGCATTGCGCGAGACACTTGCCGAATGGAAAATAGAGGAGAAAAAGATCGCCTGTATAACAATGGGGCGAATATTGTCACAGCCATCAGGCAATTGAAATGGCCGTGGTTAAGTTGTTTTGGGCACAATTTGAACCTGGCCATAACCAACTCGCTTGCGCAACAGAGGGCCAGTACAGACCGAGCGTTTGGAGTTTGCCGAGCAGTCAACACTGCGTTTGCACACAGCTGGCTTCGGAGAAATGAGCTGCACAAAGCGCAGGTGGAAATGAACCTCCCCAAGCACTCACTGATCACGGTAAGATATTAATCTGCTCTAACAATGAAAGACTAGTATTCAAACTATGAGAAGAAACTACACTTAAGCTATTACTCATTGTTTATTTACACCATATCAATTGAAGATGCGTTTCGGCCTTTAGTGCGCACTTGAACGCGCTAATTTTTCCAATTTATTAGTGTTTGAATTATTGCACCAGCTTTTAAAATCATGATTTAATATTGTTTTTTTTTTACTGTCTTTACATTTGTCAGAATCACCTTCATTCTTCCATTTGGTTTGACATTATGGCTTAGAGTGGACCATTTTGTGTCTGAAAGTAGGCCTATTTACCAGATTAAAGTTATTTGACTTCTGCCGAAGTCTGCGCTTCACTGCCGTTTGATAAGGTGAAATATTTCCCGACTGTTAATAGTAGCTATTTGTTTGAACAACATGACAAATTTTACATTAAAAGTATAGTGTAGACTAAAAAATGAAGTCAAAATTTATTATTAGTAGCATACTGTATTTGTGTAACCACATGTTATGTTCACTAGCACGTCCCTGCACCATAGCCTACGTGAACAAGCGGTAATAGGATATTACTTTATAATGATTTATATAATTATGTATTTATAACATGTTATATATTTACATATTAAACAAAACTAACTAACTAAACTAACAAAAAACTAAATTTTTAGGTTAAATAGGCCCAGATGATACCATATATGCATGATTATGACAGGAGGGGGCGTGGTATCACGATGGTGGCTCTCCATCGTGATGGATGACCACCATCATCGATGGACGATGGCATCGTCTATCGGCACAGCCCTAGCGTGAAATATTGTTGCAAGTGGTATTTTGATGCAGTCATGTCAAAAAGGCAGTTGAATGCACGGTCTCATTCAAGGAGAAGTAAAATCGGTAAAATAGACCCTAGTAGGACTTGGTTTTGTGTATTTCGGTCTGTAGAGTTATGAGTTTGGCCGCTGTCCATGGTGTTTAAGTTTCATGTGGCCACCGAGCCAAGTACCTTGACTTGCAGTGAATGTTCGTTTTCATGCCGCCGAGCTATTTTTATGTATTTTATTTTTTAAAAGGACTTGTCTGTAGGTGTGTGTGTTTTATGTTTACAACACATAGGTCTACATTATAGCGCACGCAGGCTTGTGTGGTTATCTCTGGCCATGCCCCTGCATGAAAGTTATGCAGTATCACTGTCCTGTCCGTGGTAATAATCAGAACCGGCTCTGTAATGATAATGCGCGCGTTCTTCTCTCCCTCTGTGGTCGGATGTGTTGAGCAATGTGAGCGTGGGCCTTGCGCAGCTACGCTGAGCCAAACGTAACCTATCGTAGGCTTCTAGGCTAATTACGCACTTACACCCTAAATGCTTGACACGTATTGCAAATAAAATAAGAGTGTTTTCCTGGCCAATGGTAAGGGTAGGGTTGACAGGTAGCCTATGAGGGGCCTAGCCCCTGGGCCACAGGTGTTGATAAAGTGCCCCTGCGGACATGGAGGAGACCGAGGAACCTGTGGTGGACGACCCTGCAGAAAACGCAATTTCTTCCAGTAATGAAGTGCACCCCTGGCCCTACATACGTGATCACTTCAGCTTCGTAGAGAAAAGGGGTGACAGTTTCATTATGCAATGCAGATTATGTGTGCCCAAGAAGACAACCATTGCGGCATACAAAAATTCGACGTCTAATCTGCGCAAGCATGTTGAGGTAAGTATTGTCATTGGCATCATAATCACGGGCACAGATAGAGGGTGGGACGGGTGGGATTCGTCCCACCCAGATTTAAATTCACCTCGTTCGGTCCCCCCCACTTATAGGGAGGAAAAAATGTCTATGCTGTCTTTCTTTGCATAAGGCAAACCTCACGGAAAAATCAAAAGACTAATTACCATTCAGTTTATTGAGGTGCACAGCAGTGTATACATAGTTGCAACAACTCACATAAAACAAAACAAAGACTGATATTCGGTTGGTTGAGCTGCGCAGACTGCACAGGTTGCGAGCTCGAGCTTGGTTGCTATGGTTACCCACAACAAGTTTGACAGGCATATCGGGGTTGGGGTTGGTTTGCTGGCAGCTTTGTCCCCCCCAGTTTTTTGTCCCCCCCAGTTTTTTGTCCCCCCCAGTTCAAAAAACGTATCTGCGCCCCTGATCATAATGTTTCCTTTCCATAGTAAAACCGACAATAGGCTGGTTATATTCCAAAAATAGTGGATGGCATTGCTAATGTTGAAGTAGCAACCTGTTGGTACTGTAACATAACGGTAACTAGTCTGTTATTCGGTTGGCTAATCATGCAAGCAAGTTAGCTCGCCAACCTGACGTGATCAGTCCTCCTACCATTCTACATCCAACAGGCCAGAAAGGAATACTAAGCAAAACAAATAATGTTTGAATTGAATTGTTCAATAACACACAGTGCACACAGGCAAGCTATGAGATTTCGGTGCAACATTTCACTTTCATATTTCGTGTACAATGCTTTGTGTGTGGTCAGGGCGATGTAAATGACATGACTGTGTGTATTGACCTTTTTTGTTTGTCTCAGTTTTAATGCAGCATTATCCTAAGCATTCAATTTGATACACTTCCTTTAAATAAAACATCTGGGTTGAGATGTACATATATCCTTGTTTCCTCTTCTTTTTCATTTTTGCACAACACAATGGAGGCAGAAAACACCCATTGTTAAAAGTAACGTTTTACTTTTACTCAAAGTAAATTTTAAATGATCTACTTTTTACTTTTACTTGAGTAGATTTTTTGTCTGGTAACTTTACTTGTACTTAAGTAAAATTTCATCAGAGTAACAGTACTTGTACTTGAGTATAATATTTTAGTACTCCTTCCACCTCTGCTGTTTTCCTCGGTAATGGATGAGAAAAGATTGCAAGTTTGTAATGGTCTGCTAAGACTTTAGCTCCAATCCAGCTGAGTTCAGTGCTATTTGGCTTGTAAAATTCTCTGCGATTCCAGAAAAGGTTAAAATTGTCTATGAATTTCATACCAAATGAAGAACAAGTTTTTCCAAGCCAGGTGTTAAGACTGAAGAGTTGAGAAAAAGCAAAACTTCCTCTCGCTGGGAGTGGGCCACTGATAAAAGATTGAATTCCAGTCTTATAGAGCTCAGAAAAAAGTTTTCTGAAATCCTCTTGGACAAACAGCTGTTCTCTGAAAACATCATTTGCTCCCACATGCACAACAATATGTTTAATAGTTTTATGCTTGGACAGCTTCAAAATGCTGTCTTTGGTGTCAGAGATGGATGCATTTGGGAGACAACAAATAATCATCCCATAACCTTTTAATTGTCTTACAGTGGAATCACCAAGAACAAGGGTTGTGGGATCAGGTGGTGTTACAAGCTGATTTTTGCCTCTTCTCACAGCTCTTCGATCTTGGTGCAATCTCTTTTTACTATGTGTTTGTCTACTTGAAAAATCCTCTTCCACATCCCTGAGGCATTCAAATTTGTTCTGAATCCTTATGGGCTGTGGATTTTCCATAGGATTGTAGATCCTATTGTAATTTGTAGAACGAGCTGGTGTTGAAGTAATCACTCTTCTGTTTTTATTTTTGGGCTTACCACCCATTTTTTGCCAGTTTTCTGTACTCACATTTTGGCCAGCTTGATTGGTGAATTCATCCACAATGTCCTTGGTTTGTCGGAGTGCAATCTCTGCATTCTCAGCCACTGTTTCTGTACTCCTTTCCTGAGATATTGCTTTTAATTCGTCCATCTTTGGCAGAGCATTAATCTTTGATTCCAGAATAGAAATCCTCTGTTCTAGTTCCATGCATTTTCTGCAGAATTTTTTGCTTCTTGACATTTTGTATTAAAAACTAACTTATCTTATAAAGATGAAGGAAAAAGAAAAGAAAAAAAGTGGAAATTAAATTAAAATTAAATTAAAAACTTATAAAGATGAAAAATAAAATGAGAGAGAAAAAAGTGAAAATTCAATGAGAAAGTAAAGTATAGAAATAAAGATCAAGAAAGCAGGAGCAAAGCAAAGAAGCGTCCTACTCGCTTGAGTAGGAGGAGCAGAAAGCATCCTTTCTGGCATAGTCCATCAGAACTAATATAAAGCGGTACCCTCGTGCTGACCAATCTAATGGCCTGACGAGATCCATTCCAATTCTCTCAAACGGGGTCTCGATCAATGGAAGAGGGTGCAAAGGCGCTTTTGGAATGGCGGCTGGATTTACTAACTGGCATTCTCGGCATGCCGTACACCACCTATGAACATCGCCGCGAATCCCCGGCCAATAGAATCAGGCCATTATTCGGGCTACTGTCTTATCCTGCCCTAAGTGTCGAGCCATGGGATTAAAGTGAGCCGCCTGGAATACCAATTCCCAGTGGCTCTTCGGAATTAAAAGCTGCGTGACTCGCTCTTTAGTTTGAGTGTCCTGCGTCACTCGGTATAACCTATCCTTCATAATCGCGAAGTAGGGGAAGGATGGGGTGGCGTTCGGCTGGAGTATTTGACCATCGATTACTCTCACTTGGTCAAACGCATGTCGCAGAGTCTCGTCTCGCGATTGCTCTAATGGGAAATCTGCGACGGATTCCCCAAGAGAGAGAGGAGGGGCCGGCGGCTCCTCACTCTGATGCGGAGATGATGTAGACGGCTCTGGGACAGCTGCTCCCGCCAAAGCGACACCGGGACCTCCCCCCGTTAAATGGCAGGACCCACTTTTGACTAAGTGTGTCATTAAATCCCAAAATCCCAGCCAATCAGTCCCCAAAATTAAAGAGTGGGTAAGGCAAGGATTAACCGCCGCCTTCACTATAACCTTTTCCCCTCTGAAAAAAATGTGGACTGACACCAAAGGGTAGCTGTGAACATCCCTGTGCACACACAACACCTTCACCCCCTGTGCTCCCCCCAATGCCTCGTTTTGAACCAGGCTTTGGTGAATTGAGGTCTGATTACAGCCAGAATCCACCAACGCCTGATATGTATCCCCTTGGATACTCACCGATATGCGATACGCTCTGGCCCGATCGAGGGCAGCCTCTGGCGTGTCGGGGATCTGAACCACCGCGCCCACTTCCATCGCCGTGCACTGCTGTTGCAGGTGGCCTGGCTCCCCGCAGCACCAGCAAACCGGCCCGGGCTTTCCCTCTGCACCAGTGTTCTGGGGCTCACTCACCTGAGGGGGGGAGAGACAGACACAGAAGGGAGAAACAGGAGGGCACCGTGGGTGCGGCGGGCTGGCTGGGGTGGTGCCGCCGGAACAGCCGCCAAATGAGGAGGAGGAGAGAGAGAGAGAGAAGAGGAGAGAAGAGAAATTGCCGTCTGCTGTCCTGCCGCCGGAACAGCTGCCAAATGGTCATCTGCCAGCTTGACTGCCTGATCCAGCGACGCCGGGCGGTGGCACTGGACCCACTCCACGGTTCCTGCTGGCAAGCAAGCGATGAAATGTTCCAGCACCACCTGGTCGATGATCCCCTCGGCGTCGCGGTTGTCGGCCCTCAACCACCGCCAGCAGGCATCCCGGAGCGGCTGGCCAAACACGAACGGCCGGCCGACTTCCTCCAAGCGCAACGCGCGGAAGCGCTGGCGCTGCTGTTCTGGGGTGCACCCCACGGGCTGGAGGACGGCCCAGCGGAGGTCCGTGTAGGCCAGCCGGTGGTTGGCAGGGAGCTGTAGAGCGGCCAGCTGTGCCTATCCCGTTAGCAGGGGGAGGAGGCGAGCCGTGCGCTGCTCCATCGGCCACCCCGAGGCTTCTGCAACTTGCTCGAAGAGAGTGATGAACACCTCGGGATCATCCTGCGGGCCCATCTTGGTGATGGTGAGGGGCAACGGGCCCGCGGTAGGAGCGCTGGTGGACCCCGCCGACGTGAGGAGGTGCCGGAACACCTCTCGGTCTTCTTGCTGGGCCAGCACCAGGGCCTCAAAGCGTTGCTCTTGTTCCTTTCGGAGGGTGACGAGCGCCTGGTGCTGGCTTTGCTGGGCTGTGGCGAGGGCGTGGACCAGGTAGGCGAAGAGGGAGGACTCCATGGGGGTGATCAGCTGGTGCTCCACGTCCTGGGTTTCGGCACCACTGTACCGGTTCGCTATGAATGAGTGGAGCACAGAGGACGGCAGGACAGAGATCAGGTTGACACACTTTTATTGTCACACTTTTCAGTCTAACAACTATGTTTTAATGTTTACAGACACCCACACACACTCGGCATCTGGTTCCGGGGAGCGCTCCTCTGCTCTACTCTACTCCACTCCATTTTAATGTTACTGACCTGACTTTTTTATTGTCCAGGACAGTAAAAGTGCAGAACTAAGGGTCCTTGAATTTAGAAAGGCTTGTATGCAGGGCGGCGGCACGGTGGTGTAGTGGTTAGCGCTGTCGCCTCACAGCAAGAAGGTCCTGGGTTCGAGCCCCGTGGCCAGCGAGGGCCTTTCTGTGTGGAGTTTGCATGTTCTCCCCGTGTCCGCGTGGGTTTCCTCCGGGTGCTCCGGTTTCCCCCACAGTCCAAAGACATGCAGGTTAGGTTAACTGGTGACTCTAAATTGACTGTAGGTGTGAATGTGAGTGTGAATGGTTGTCTGTGTCTATGTGTCAGCCCTGTGATGACCTGGCGACTTGTCCAGGGTGTACCCCGCCTTTCGCCCGTAGTCAGCTGGGATAGGCTCCAGCTTGCCTGCGACCCTGTAGAAGGATAAAGCGGCTAGAGATAATGAATGAATGAATGAATGAATGTATGCAGGGCCTCTCAAACATCGTAAGAAAAGCACAGGAGAAGAGCCCCTTGAAATATGCAACAGTTAGGCAGATGGAGTGTCTGGACCCATCTCTCATGTTCAGGGACCCAGACAGATGCAAAAATCAGATGAAGGCTCTTGTCCAGACATTCCTGAAGAACAAGCACCTGACAGGAGGTGCACCTGCTGGTAGGAATAGTTTTGGAAGGGGTTATGATCCAAAGTTTGAATACCATGCTCAACTATACTTTGTTCAATTTTTTTTTTATTGGACTTTATTCAGAACATTATTTGCAGACATTTGACACTTTTCCTATGTCCTTTCAGGGTATTAGTTGGGCATGGATGTTTCACTTTTGTCATTCCCTCTTCTGATGGTCCTGTACCTGTTCTGTGTGCAGTGGCTCAGATGTGTTGAATAAGTTCCATCATTTTATACATAGGAATTTGCTGTTATTGCAGACATTTAGAGATAGTGTCTTTACCTACTGTAACACTGTGATCTACAACCATGGTCAAAAATATTGCCACTCCTACATATTTACAATTGTTTTTGGTTAAATACAATTGGTTTTGGTAAAATACGAAAATGCAGTGAAAACAAGACAGGAGTGCCAATATTTTCAGTCACGACTGCATATTTGACTGACTTCTTATTTTCTTGCACTTTGTTGTAGGGGATTCCATCGTCCAACAATTTGAATCTTTCCTGTCAGTTGAGGCAAGGAATGAAGAATTTATTGCCTTCCAACCATTTGAAAGACGCTTAGACACCTTCTTGCTTGAGAGATTAAGCCATCCCTACCCTGCTGCTTGGGAATTTTGCCAGAAGTTATTGCTGCTTTCACATGGCCAGGCCTCTGTTGAAAGAGGTTTTTCTGTCAACAAGGAGGTGGAGACCGAAAACATGCAAGAGGACACAATTGTTGCACAGAGGCTCATATGTGACTTTGTTGCAATGCATGGGGTTGTCACTCAGGTCCCCCTCACCAAGGAAGTAATGGCATCTGTGAGTGCAGCCCGGTCAAAATATCAACTCTTTCTCGATCAGGAACGCATCAGAAAAGAAAAGGAATCCCAGAGCCAGAAAAGAAAACTGTCTGAGCAGTCTCTGGAGGACCTGAAGAAAAGGAAGACAAGCTTAGAAGATGTGTCTGCCTGCCTTGCCAGGGAAGCAGATGCACTTGCAGAAGAAGCTGAGAGCAAGGCTGGCTCCAAGATGGCTCAGCTTCTTTCCAAGTCCAATGACCTGAGAAGGGCATACAAAGACAAACTTGCTGAACTGAAAGCCCTTGAAACTGAGATCGGTGCTAAAGGGGATGAACTCAGACATTTGTAGGGTTAGGATGTGTATAGCCTACTAGTGTTGTGTTGTAAATATGAATGTCAGGAAGTTCTGTTGTCGCAAATCCATAAGTATTTGATTATCTGTTTTATGAGTTTATTTGATATTTTTCTATAACTGAATCAATAAATGGAATGTTTTGAGAATATCTGGGATAATTCGAATGTTTCTAGTAATGCATCGTGTTGGTCTTAAATTTTTATGCATAATGGTCTCAAAAGGTCTTAAAAAGGTCTTAAATTTAACTTACTGAAACCTGCAAGAACCCTGCAAAATTCCATATTTTATTCAGAATAGAACATAGATGACATATCAAATGTTTAAGCTGAGAAAATGTATCATTTAAAGAGAAAAATTAGGTGATTTTAAATTTCATGACAACAACACATCTCAAAAAAGTTGGGACAAGGCCATGTTTACCACTGTGAGACATCCCCTTTTCTCTTTACAACAGTCTGTAAACGTCTGGGGACTGAGGAGACAAGTTGCTCAAGTTTAGGGATAGGAATGTTAACCCATTCTTGTCTAATGTAGGATTCTAGTTGCTCAACTGTCTTGGGTCTTTTTTGTCATATCTTCCGTTTTATGATGCGCCAAGTGTTTTCTATGGGTGAAAGATCTGGACTGCAGGCTGGCCAGTTCAGTACCCGGACCCTTCTTCTACGCAGCCATGATGCTGTAATTGATGCAGTATGTGGTTTGGCATTGTCATGTTGGAAAATACAAGGTCTTCCCTGAAAGAGACGTCATCTGGATGGGAGCATATGTTGCTCTAGAACCTGGATATACCTTTCAGCATTGATGGTGTCTTTCCAGATGTGTAAGCTGCCCATGCCACATGCACTAATGCAGCCCCATACCATCAGAGATGCAGGCTTCTGAACTGAGCGCTGATAACAACTTGGGTCGTCCTTCTCCTCTTTAGTCTGAATGACACGGCATCCCTGATTTCCATAAAGAACTTCAAATTTTGATTCGTCTGATCACAGAACAGTTTTCCCTTTTGCCACAGTCCATTTTAAATGAGCCTTGGCCCAGAGAAGACGTCTGCGCTTCTGGATCATGTTTAAATATGGCTTCTTCTTTGAACTATAGAGGTTTAGGTGGCAACGACGGATGGCACGGTGAATTGTGTTCACAGATAATGTTCTCTGGAAATATTCCTGAGCCCATTTTGTGATTTCCAATACAGAAGCATGCCTGTAGATCACGGGCACCCAGTATGGTTTTCCGACCTTGACCCTTACGCACAGAGATTCTTCCAGATTCTCTGAATCTTTTGATGATATTATGCACTGTAGATGATGATATGTTCAAACTCTTTGCAATTTTACACTGTTGAACTCCTTTCTGATATTGCTCCACTATTTGTCGGCGCAGAATTGGAGGATTGGTGATCCTCTTCCCATCTTTACTTCTGAGAGCCACTGCCACTCCAAGATGCTCTTTTTATACCCAGTCATGTTAATGACCTATTGCCAATTGACCTAATGAGTTGCAATTTGCTCCTCCAGCTGTTCCTTTTTTGTACATTTAACTTTTCCAGCCTCTTATTGCCCCTGTCCCAACTTTTTTGAGATGTGTTGCTGTCATGAAATTTCAAATGAGCCAATATTTGGCATGAAATTTCAAAATGTCTCACTTTCGACATTTGATATGTTGTCTATGTTCTATTGTGAATACAATATCAGTTTTTGAGATTTTTAAATTATTGCATTCCGTTTTTATTTACAATTTGTACTTTTTCTCTAGCCTAGTAAACTAGACCCAACCGCCTAGCGGCCAAAAATATTTTTTGCCTAGCGAATGGGTCTAGCCTCGCACCATATAAACAAAAACACCCCGGGCATCAAATTGTGCTCGCCAATCACAACGCAAGGTTTTTGTTTGGATTATTTGGGTGGGCTTTTGCAGGAGTGACGACAAAGCTGCGTGATGCTGGAGAAAGCGCAACAGGAAAGATGGCTACAGCTAGTGAACAGCGCACGTTTGACTCTGCTTTGGAATCAGTTTTAGAAGAATTAGACTTGGAGTTTTCGTTGAAACATGAGCAGGAAGAGGCTCTCTGCTCATTCCTTTTCAAGAAGGAAGTTTTCGCTGTTTTGCCGACCGGCTATGGCAAAAGTCTGATCTACCAGCTGGCTCTGCTCGTAGCCAAAAGGATGGGCTAGTTTGTGCAGTACGAATAACTAATTAACAGCTTTGAAACATTACTTTTTGATTGTTTCTTATTTTCCCGTTATTTTAAATTTAAGGGAAATTATTTCACCAAACACCACTAAATAAAAACTCTCAAAAACAATTTAAGCAAACACTTGGAAAAAAATGTGTATGTGGTACAGACTCCAAAGTTGTGGTCATTATCTCCAAACTTCTTAATATCTAGAACCTGTTTATTAATTAATACGCATTTTGAAAAATTATTTATTTCAAGGTCTCCCCCACTGCTTTCTGTCACTCTGACTACGTCACAGTCACTGTTGCGCTGATTGGTCAGAGCGTTGGCCTATATGCACAGAGACAGTTTGAAAGACAGTGGTTTGTTCCTCCTACCCGCTTCGGAAATGTCTACAGATCGAGGCCAGACTAAATATTCACATTTAGTCTGGCTTGCCAGGCTACTTTGTCCCAACTTTTTTGGAATTGGGGTTGTGTGTATATATAATATATATATTTTTTTTTATTTATTTCAAACATGTATAAAAAAATGTATGTAACTATTTGTACATACAAAAGAAAGAACATGAGAAAGTGACAAAAAAATTAATAAATAAAATACATAAAGAGCTAAGACATGACAATACACCACACATTGTTCAAAAAGGAGTGGGAAGAAGTACAATACTTTTTTTAATTTCCCACCCCTTTTTAACTACAACCCTGATTCCAAAAAAGTTGGGACAATGTACAAATTGTAAATAAAAATGGAATGTAATAATTTACAAATCTCAAAAACTGATATTGTATTCACAATAGAACATAGACAACATATCAAATGTCGAAAGTGAAACATTTTGAAATTTCATGCCAAATATTGGCTCATTTGAAATTTCATGACAGCAACACATCTCAAAAAAGTTGGGACAGGGGCAATAATGCCGCTTTTCCACTACAAACGCGGCTGAGCCGTGCCGTGCCGAGTCGAGTCGAGCTGAGTCGAGCTGAGCGGGGCTATTGAAGTTGCATTTCGACTACAACCGCGCTGAACCGTGCTGGCTGGAAGTGGGTGGACACATTGGGTGGAGTTAGCGAAAGTGGGTGGACGTCATGTGATGTCGTTAAGCAGCGCAAACAGTGACATCAGTGACAGTGGCGGAACAAGTCAGAGCTGGGCCGGGGGCGGGGCAAATGACCGGGCCCTTTATTAAAGCTTATCATAACATCATTTTAGGCTACAAAATGTCCGCAACTGCGGTGTTTACCAATTTCAACACTACCGGGTGCAACTATGTTATTTAGTACATCAAGTCCTTCAAACGAACATGTAACTCAGAAACAAAAAACATTAGGATACTGTACATGGCTCATAATAAAACATCAATAGCCTATACTGCGCACATTATTTGAAGGGCATACGAATGAGCGCTCAGAGTGGTGACAGGAAGAGTCAGAAATAAAAGGAGGGCGGTGCAAACCTCACTGAATGCACTGTGTTTACCAATTTCAACACTACGGGGTGCAACTATGTTATTTTGTACATTAAGTCCTTCAAACGAACATGTAACTCAGAAACAAAAAAACATTAGGCGACATACTGTACATGGCTCATAATAAAACATCAATAGCCTACTGCGCGCATTATTTGAAGGGCATACGGCGAGCCTTGCGCTCCGCGAACTCGTCCACGATGCTCTGTATGTCACTGATTCAGTGATCTTTTAAGCAGTAGTCTCACGACCCGAATAGTAAACAATAAACATGGAGGACATGGAGTCGTTAGTGTTGCTGGTCTTGGTGCTGTGGCTTGTTGTCACCGACAACGCGGACAGATACTGGCAAGAGCGTATAGATGAGGCGAGGCGCATAAGGCTTCAGAAATTCTCGTAATTCGTAATTATTATTCTTCCGGGTTTGCGGTGTTTACAGATCCCAGCGCGCTCGCGGGGCGTGTGTGGGCATGTGAGGACACGCCTCCTCACCAATCAGTGCACAGGGGAGTGTCTGCTCACGCCTCCAGCCTCAGTCGGCTCGCTTTGGCTCGCTTCAGCCCCACTCCAAAACGGTGCGAGTTTTAGGGGCTAAGCAGGGCTGAAACGAGCTGAGTCGTGCTGGTTTTTGGTAGTCGAAACGCGAGCCGTGTCGGGCTGAAGCGAGCTGAAGTGAGCTGAAAAAGGGTAGTGGAAAAGGGCCATAAGAGGCTGGAAAAGTTAAAGGTACAAAAAAGGAACAGCTGGAGGAGCAAATTGCAACTCATTAGGTCAATTGGCAATAGGTCATTAACATGACTGGGCATAAAAAGAGCATCTTGGAGTGGCAGCGGCTCTCAGAAGTAAAGATGGGAAGAGGATCACCAATCCCCCTAATTCTGCGCCGACAAATAGTGGAGCAATATCAGAAAGGAGTTCGACAGTGTAAAATTGCAAAGAGTTTGAACATATCATCTACAGTGCATAATATCATCAAAAGATTCAGAGAATCTGGAAGAATCTCTGTGCGTAAGGGTCAAGGCCGGAAAACCATACTGGGTGCCCGTGATCTTCGGGCCCTTAGACGGCACTGCATCACATACAGGCATGCTTCTGTATTGGAAATCACAAAATGGGCTCAGGAATATTTCCAGAGAACATTATCTGTGAACACAATTCACCGTGCCATCTGCCGTTGCCAGCTAAAACTCTATAGTTCAAAGAAGAAGCCATATCTAAACATGATCCAGAAGCGCAGACATCTTCTCTGGGCCAAGGCTCATTTAAAATGGACTGTGGCAAAGTGGAAAACTGTTCTGTGGTCAGACGAATCAAAATTTGAAGTTCTTTATGGAAATCAGGGACACCGTGTCATTCGGACTAAAGAGGAGAAGGACGACCCAAGTTGTTATCAGCGCTCAGTTCAGAAGCCTGCATCTCTGATGGTATGGGGTTGCATTAGTGCGTGTGGCATGGGCAGCTTACACATCTGGAAAGACACCATCAATGCTGAAAGGTATATCCAGGTTCTAGAGCAACATATGCTCCCATCCAGACGATGTCTCTTTCAGGGAAGACCTTGCATTTTCCAACATGACAATGCCAAACCACATACTGCATCAATTACAGCATCATGGCTGCGTAGAAGAAGGGTCCGGGTACTGAACTGGCCAGCCTGCAGTCCAGATCTTTCACCCATAGAAAACATTTGGCGCTTCATAAAACGGAAGATACGACAAAAAAGACCTAAGACAGTTGAGCAACTAGAATCCTACATTAGACAAGAATGGGTTAACATTCCTATCCCTAAACTTGAGCAACTTGTCTCCTCAGTCCCCAGACGTTTACAGACTGTTGTAAAGAGAAAAGGGGATGTCTCACAGTGGTAAACATGGCCTTGTCCCAACTTTTTTGAGATGTGTTGTTGTCATGAAATTTAAAATCACCCAATTTTTCTCTTTAAATGATACATTTTCTCAGTTTAAACATTTGATATGTCATCTATGTTCTATTCTGAATAAAATATGGAATTTTGAAACTTCCACATCATTGCATTCCGTTTTTATTTACAATTTGTACTTTGTCCTAACTTTTTTGGAATCGGGGTTGTACCCCGAAATCCAAACTTCATTAATACACCAATAAAAATGTATACCATATATACACTTCATGAATATCTTTATAATTACAAAAATAAATAAATATATACTACACACCATATATATACACACTTCCTATATCTATATAAATATATCCTCCACTTCCTATATCTATATAAATATCTATATAAATATTTAATTACAAAATAAATATATACTACATTCCATATATACACTTCACAAATATCTATATAAACATATAATTACAAAAATAAATATCTACTACATACCTATCCCTGTAAATATGAATATATAAACTATCCCCATAAATAAATACATACCATATATACTAAGTTAGTTCTAATATAACAATCAACTCTATTCTATTTATCCCTCATCATCCTCCATTGACATACTTCCTCTTCTATATACTTGTTTAAAAATATTTTTTGTACCTTTTTTTAAACAGATTTATATTTGCACTTTGTTTTATTTCTGTCTCCAGTCTGTTCCATAAAGTCACCCCACAGCTCGATACGCACATGTTTTTCATCTTTGTTCGAACCTTTGGTTTTTTAAAATTTAGGTCTCCCCTTAGATTATATCCCCCCTCTCTCTCACTAAACATTCCTTGTATATTTTTTGGCAATAGATTATTTCTCGCTTTATACAGTATTTGTGCTGTTCTGAATTTGACCAGATCCATAAATTTCAACATGTGTGATTTTATGAATAGTGAGTTTGTGTGATCTCTGTATCCTGTTTTGTTTATTGTCCTTATTCCTCTTTTCTGTATTGTACATATCGGCTGCAGAGTGGTTTTGTAGGTGTTTCCCCAGACTTCGACACATTAAGTCAGATATGGCAAAAATAATGAGTAATATAGAGTATACAAAGATTTGCAATCAAGAATATGTTTTGTTTTCCACAGAATTGCCGAGCACTTTGCCAGTTTTGCTCGTATGTATCCTACATGAGGTTTCCAGCAGACTTTATGATCCAAAATCACACCAAGAAATTTAATTTCCTGTACCATTTCTATCTTAGTATTGTCTATTATCAATTCTACATTACAATCTATTTTGTGTCTCCCAAACAACATGATCTTTGTTTTGCTTAGATTTAATGATAATTTATTTTTGTCAAATCATAGTTTTAGTTTATTTATTTCAGTTGTGATTGTCTCTAAAGTCTGCTGCAAATTCTCACCGGAACAAAAAATATTGGTGTCATCTGCAAACAAAACAAATTTCAGTACTCGCAAAATTCTACATATGTCATTAATATATAATATGAATAATTTCTGACCTAATATTGACCCCTGTGGTACCCCGCATGTAATGTTCATGAAATGAGATTTGTGGTCACCTATCTGCACAAACTGTTGCCTGTTTCTTAGATAGCTCAACAGCCAGCTCCACCCCACTCCCCTAACATCACACTTTTCTAGTTTACTTAATAATATACTATGATCAATGGTATCGAATGCTTTTTTTAGGTCCACAAATACTCCAATTGCTATTTTTTTATTGTCTATACATTTTGTGATTTCCTCTATTAGTTCCATTAGTGCCATCGATGTTGATCTGTCCGTTCTGAATCCATATTGACTGTCTGTAAGGAGATTGTGTTTTTCAATGAATTTGTCCACTCTATCTGAAAAAAGTTTTTCGAGTATTTTGGAGAATTGGGGGAGTAAAGAAACAGGCCTGTAGTTTGTGAAATGGTGTCTATCTCCGGTTTTAAACAATGGTATCACTTTTGCAATTTTCATTTTGTCTGGAAATGTACCTGATTGAAAAGATAAATTGCAGATGTGGGTGAGTGGTTTCACAATTCCCTCAATAACTGTCTTTACTGTTAACATGTTGTAGCGGGTACAATGTGTGGGTGGAGCACAGAAGACGGCAGGACAGAGATCAGGATGCAAACAATCGGCTTTTATTGCCAAACTTTTCAGTTTAACATTCAATTCAATCGCTCAGAGACTGACTCACGCGCGCACACACAGACTGTCATCTCCTCTGGATAATCACTCCCCTCCGCTCTCACTCTCCCTCCTTAAATAGGGCACAGTTTACTGGGGAGAACACACACAAAACATAGGTTAATTATACTCAGGTGTAGCGATTCTGCCACTTACCTTCCCCAACTCCGCCCTCCTGTCACAGACCGGCGCTTGACCACGCCCCCGCTGCCACATACCCCCACCGCCCGACTCAGGCCGGGCGCCCGTCCGGCCCGCAGCCGACTCCCCCCCCCCCTTGACGGGAGAGGAAGTCCGCCACGACCATCTGCGCCCCCGGCCTGTGGACCACCTTGAAGTTGAAGGGTTGGAGTGCCAGATACCAACGGATGATCCGCGCGTTGGCATCCTTCATGCGGTGGAGCCACTGGAGGGGCGCGTGGTCCGAACAGAGGGTGAAAGAGCACCCTAGCAGGTAGTAACGGAGGGCGAGGACCGCCCACTTGATCGCCAGGCACTCTTTCTCGATGGTGCTGTAGCGCCCCTCACGCACTGACAGCTTTCGGCTGATGTATAATACTGGGCGATCCTCTCCCCCCACCTGCTGGGACAAAACGGCCCCCAGCCCTCTGTCCGACGCATCCGTCTGTAACAAAAAAGGGAGAGAGAAGTCAGGGGAGTGCAAAAGTGGCCCCCCACACAGTGCAGCCTTTACCTCAGAGAAAGCCCGCTGGCACTGCTCCGTCCACTGGACCGGATCTGGCGCCCCCTTTTTAGTGAGGTCAGTCAGCGGGCTGGTGACGTCCGAATAATTAGGTATAAACCTACGATAATAGCCAGCCAGCCCCAGGAACTGTCTCACCCCCTTTTTGGTCTTGGGCCTCGGGCAGGCCGCAATCGCTGCTGTCTTATTAATTTGGGGACGCACCTGCCCGTTACCCAAGTGGAAGCCCAGATACCGTACTTCCACCCGCCCAATCGCACACTTCTTTGGGTTGGCAGTGAGCCCCACCCGCCTCAGCAACCTAAGGACGGCCCTCAGGTGTTGCAGGTGCCACTGCCAGTCATTACTATAAATGATAATGTCGTCTAAGTAAGCGGCCGCATAGGTGGCGTGGGGCCGGAGGATCCGGTCCATCAGCCGCTGAAACGTAGCGGGCGCCCCACACAGCCCAAACGGAAGTGTGACGAACTGGTGTAAGCCGAATGGTGTGGAAAAGGCCGTTTTTTCCCGGGATAATGGAGTCAAGGGGATCTGCCAATATCCCTTCATCAAATCCAGTGTCGAGTAAAAGCGAGCCGTGCCTAGTCGATCGAGCAGCTCATCAATACGAGGCATTGGGTACACGTCGAATTTAGACACCGCGTTGACTTTTCTATAGTCCACACAGAACCGGACCAAGCCATCGGCCTTGGGAACCAAGACCACCGGGCTGCTCCAGTCACTGTGGGACTCCTTCGACAATGCCCATTTCGAGCATGGCCTGAAGTTCTTCCCGAACCACCCTTTTTTTGTGTTCGGGTAATCTATAAGGACGGCTGCGCACTACCACCCCTGGGGGCGTCTCTATGTGGTGTTCTATGAGGTTGGTGTGATCGGGCAGGGGCGAGAACACATCCGAAAACTCGGCCTGCAACTGGGCGACCTCCGTGAGTTGGGTCGGGGAGAGGTGGTCTCCACAGGGGACCGGAGAGGTGCGAGATGCCAATGACCCTTTTTGGACCTCCGGCCCCAGCTCCGCCTTCTCCGGAACTACCGACACCAACGCCACGGGGACCTCCTCGTTCCAGAGCTTCAGCAGATTGAGGTGGTAGATCTGTAGCACCCCCTCCCTGTCCATTCGCCTAACCTCATAGTTGACGTCCCCGACTCGCCGTGTGACCTCAAAGGGCCCTTGCCACTTGGCGATTAATTTGGAGCTCGACGTGGGCAACAGGACGAGTACCTTATCTCCCAGAGTGAACTCTCTAAGGCGCGTGCCCTTGTTGTACAGGCGGGTTTGCCGTTCTTGGGCCTGCCGCAAATTCTCCTGAGTTAAGTGGGTGAGCGTGTGGAGTTTTGCGTGCAGATCCATAATGTATTGAATTTCATTTTTGCTCTGTGAAGGTCCCTCCTCCCAATTTTCCCACAGTACATCTAAGATGCCGCGCGGCTTACGCCCATACAATAATTCAAACGGGGAGAACCCCGTGGAGGCTTGGGGGACCTCTCGCACTGCAAACAACAAGGGTTCGAGCCACTTATCCCAGTTACGTGCGTCCTCACTTACGAATTTTTTGATAATATTCTTGAGGGTGCGGTTGAACTGTTCGACTAAACCGTCCATCTGTGGGTGATACACGCTGGTGCGGATCGGCTTAATACCCAGTAGCCCATACAGTTCGGCCAGTGTTCGTGACATAAACAAGGTGCCTTGGTCAGTCAGAATCTCTTTCGGGATTCCGACCCGGGAGATGACATGGAAGAGGGCCTCTGCAATACTACGTGCGGAGATATTGTGAAGAGGCACCGCTTCCGGGTATCGCGTTGCATAGTCCACCAGAACCAATATAAAGTGGTACCCTCGTGTTGACCGATCTAATGGCCCTACGAGATCCATCCCAATTCTTTCAAACGGGGTCTCGATTAATGGTAGGGGGCACAAGGGCGCTTTTGGAATGGCCGCTGGATTTACTAACTGGCATTCGCGGCATGCCGTACACCACTTACGGACGTCGCCGCGAATCCCCGGCCAATAGAATTGGGCCATTATCCGGACGAGTGTTTTATCCTGCCCGAGGTGTCCCGCCATGGGATTAAAGTGAGCCGCCTGGAATACCAATTCCCGGCGGCTCTTTGGAATTAACAACTGGGTGACACGCTCCTTCGTCTGAGTGTCCTGCGTCACTCGGTATAACCTATCCTTTAAAATGGAAAAATAGGGGAAGGTCGGGGTGGCGTTCGGCTGGAGCGTTTGACCATCGATTACTCCCCTCCGCTCTCATTCTCCCTCCTTAAATAGGGCGTGGTTTACTGGGGAGAACACACACAAAACATAGGTTAATTATACTCAGGTGTAGCGATTCTGCCACTTACCTTCCCCAACTCTGCCCTCCTGTCACAGACCGGCGCTTGACCACGCCCCCGCTGCCACACATGTCTATATCATTCCAGTCTGCAGAGGTTTTGTTTTTACATTTTCTTACAATTTGGATAATTTCTTCCTCATCAGTTGCAGTTAGAAAAATTGTACTTGGATTTCTATCCCCCATATCTTCTATGTCCCCACATTGTGTTGTCTCGGGTTCCTTTATTTTTGCCGCTAAATTTGGTCCCACATTTACAAAGAATTGGTTAAAACCATTCACCACATCCTCCATATTTTTTATGATCTTATCATTTTCAGTGTAGTACTCCAGGTAATTTGTAGTTTTGGATCCATTTCTCACAATACCATTTAGTACAGTCCATATACCTTTAATATTGTTTTTATTTTTCTCCACTAATTTATTATAATAGTCTTTCTTACATATCCTCATAATATTAGTTAATTTATTTTTATATTTTTTATATTTTTCCTCTGCCTCTATAGTTCGATGCTTTAAGAATTGTCTGTATAATATATTTTTCTGGCGGCACGGTGGTGTAGTGGTTAGCGCTGTCGCCTCACAGCAAGAAGGTCCTGGGTTCGAGCCCCGGGGCTGGCGAGGGCCTTTCTGTGTGGAGTTTGCATGTTGTCCGCGTGGGTTTCCTCCGGGTGCTCCGGTTTCCCCCACAGTCCAAAGACATGCAGGTTAGGTTAACTGGTGACTCTAAATTGACCGTAGGTGTGAGTGTGAATGGTTGTCTGTGTCTATGTGTCAGCCCTGTGATGACCTGGCGACTTGTCCAGAGTGTACCCCGCCTTTCGCCCGTAGTCAGCTGGGATAGGCTCCAGCTTGCCTGCGACCCTGTAGAAGGATAAAGCGGCAAGAGATAATGAGATGAGATATATTTTTCTTTTTGCAGGCATTTTGTAGCCCCTTGGTGACCCACAGACTATTTATATATTTATGTATATTACTGTATTTCTTTATAGGACAATTTTTATTATATAGTTCATTGAATATTATTAAAAATTCCTCATATGCTTTATCAACATCTTTTTCTTTATAAACTACATTCCAGTCCTGTATCATTAAGTCATTTTTTAGTGCAATCATGGTTTCTTCAGTTTTCACTCTTATATATTTATAATTTTTAGTATACTTTTTCTTGCTATAATTACAGTAATATACATTAAAAATAGGTAGGTGGTCACTGATATCTGTTAATAGTAGTCCACTCTCTATATTATTTTCCAAGATATTAGTAAATATATTATCTATTATAGTGGTGCTGTGAGAAGTGATCCTGCTTGGTCTGGTAATAGTTGGATACAGTCCCATACTGAACACTGAGTTAATGAACTCTTCTGTCATTTTATATTTTTTATGATTTAAGAGGTCGATGTTAAAATCACCACAGATGTACATGACCTTCTGTGTTGATTTTATAAACATACTTTCCATCCAATCTATAAAAACTTCTATGCTTGATCCAGGAGATCTGTATAGACCCCTTCGCATGTTTGTTAACAAACCTACCGTTGCCAGGATGCGCGCGCAGCCTGGACCCAGAAACAATGGCGCTGCCCATAGACCGGCATTATGAGCTGTCAGATTATGCCAAACAATTGTCGTTACAAGATCGAGAATGCTACATAAATAAGTTAACTCTAACAAGTGGACATCGCCTACCGGATCCGCATTTAATTAAAGAGTGGACGGACGATGTTAATAAGTTCCCTGGCCAGATATATACTTGTACCTTATTGACAAGACTTCAGTGTACACCCACGAAAAACTTCGTGCCTACAAGTCTTTAGACGCATATGATTATGTTATGTGCGGGCATGTACAACTTGATTAACAATGGAACATTCATATTCATTTTGTTTTAATCAAATTATGCCAGTGATGTGATGGCAATGTGGGTTTAGCTACAACAGCAAATACCCACACTAAACAGCAATTTGCAGGAGGTAACGGCATGAAAGGAATGATAGTGTAAAGAGTGCAGCTAAGAGAAATCAGAGCTGCGTAAAAAGCGAGAGGCAGAGAGCAGAAATGAAACTGAACGGGGCGGGAGCTAGGTTAGAGCAGTCAACGTAAGTTGGCATTTAGAGTGAGGGCACACAATTTTACCTTTCCATCCTTGCTTTAAAATTGTGATTTTCGGCATACACAAATAATGATGGCACAAAATCTGGACTGCTTGAGTCAAGCGAGACCTCTCCTACAAACAAAACTGCATGCAAAGCTAAGTTAACATGCTAACAACATTCATTACATTGTGCAACTATGACCCAGCTAATCAGACAAACGTTACCAAAGTATTTTGCTACATCAATAAACGAAGACTAGAAAGAATAAAAAAGAAAGATTCAATAAATAGCCTGATCTTACCTGTGATGAAGTGGGCGCTGCAAACCCGCGCATAGTGCTTTCATCCCAGTCTACATGTTTGATGGCTTGTAGCCATAGACATCGGCGATTTTTTTGGAATGGGTGAGATCCTGCTGGAATTCTGTACATTTTAACCCCATCACTGCTACGATTCTGACACCCGACAACACAACAACTAGGCATTTCTGAGTCTTTTTTGGGTCCAGGCTGCGCGTGCAATTTCCGCTTTCATATGAATGACGTTTACTGCGAAGGGGTCTATATACAGCTCACTGTTATATTTTTCATTTTTTCACAACATATTTCTACTGTAATACACTCCATCCAATCATCAACAGCTACCGTCATTTTGTTATTAATTTTATATTCCAAACTATTATCAACATATATTGCCACTCCCCCTCCTCTTCTGTTCTTTCTATTTATATAATTAAATTCATGCCCGTTCAGCTCAAAATCTACTCCCATCTCATCATTAACCCAAGTTTCTGATATGGCTATTATATTGAATGGAGTATTGAACTGACTGAAATATTCCTTCATTTTATGGAAATTGGCATACAGACTTCTGGTATTGAAATGAATAATTGATATCTTATTTCCTTCTCTGGTTGTTGCATTGTATTGATTTTCAGTATAATACCGGCAGCTGATATTGATGTTGCTGAAAAGATTATTTTCCGGATCAATATTATTTTCCATATCTTGTGTTTTATGCTCAGTATAAAGGAAAGTGTCCAGTTCTTGTGTCCAGTGTCCAGTCCTTGTGTCATGATTGTAAGTTGCTTTGATTGGCTCCCTCAGAATTTGTCCAGTTCCCCAATATCTCGGATGACCAGGATCTTGGCCTCTTCTGGAGATCCCTTCAGCTTTATGAAAATCTTACAGTTTTGTGTCCAAGTGTTCTGGATTTTCCCCTGTTTCCTCAGGAGTCTCGCCTTTTTTGCAATGTCTGCATTTTTTTTGTTAAGTGCTCATTCAGAAAAACGTCTGAGCCTTTCAGTTTCCTCCCTTGCTTTAATAGTTGCATCTTATACTTTCTGTTGGCAAATCGTATTATTACAGCCGGTTTTTCTGTGTTGCTTCTCCGTGGGAGAGGGTGACATGCTTCGATGTTAGTATTTTTTACCTCTATACCCTTGGAGTGCAGGAATGCTAACACCTGTTGCTCCACAGAGTTAGCATCCTCCTCTTTCTGCTCCTCTCCGTTTCCTCTCGCCACTGCTCCAGCATATGTCCGGGGTTTTATTTGCAGTCCGGTCACAATGATGTTGTTTACCCGGGTGTACTGCTCCAGCTCCTCCACTCGGTTCTCAAGAAAGGCAATCCTCTTTGGCTTCTCTGTGTTCTGCAGCTGCAAAGCTCTGACCTCTTCCACCAAGTCCAGGATGGTCTTCTGCTGCATCCTGACAGCAGAGATTTCTTCACCCAAAAAGTCGAGGGATTTTTTTGTCATCAATCTCCTCGACCGTAGGAGCTCTCTTCAGGGGCATTGCATTGTTTGTTGTTACTCGGTCCGTTCCCGCGCAGCCTCTCGGCCTTCTCTCTCGCAGCCTCACTCCCGCATAACCTCTCGGTCTGCTCTCGCGCAGCCTCGCTCCCGTGCAACCTCTCGGTCCGCTCTCGTGAAGCCTCGCTCCCGCACAACCTCTCGGTCCGCTCTCGCGCAGCCTTGCTCCCGCGCAACCTCTCGGTCCACTCTCGCACAGCCTCGCTCTCGCACAACCTCTCGGTCCGCTCTCGCGCATCCTCACTCCCGCGCAACCTCTCGGTCCGCTCTCGCGCAGCCTCGCTCCCACGCAACCTCTCGGCCTTCTCTCTCGTGTGTGTGTATATATGTATATATTTGTATGCAAGTGTGGATATGAGTATGCATATGTTATAAAGTAACTTAAATCATTCTTTTCAAATGTATTTAATATTTATTAGTTGTATTAAACATTCCCCTCTGCTTTGTAAGGGCTTGGGACCTTCTAACATTACATAAATGTTATATAATGTTAGGCAGCATTAGAATGTTTTTTATTGTGTGTATATGTATACATACACGTACTAGTGCATCTAAAAAAATTAGAATACCATGAAAAAGTTCCTTTTTTTCATAATTTAATTCAAAAAGGTAAACTTTCATATATTCTATATTCAGTACATGTAAAGTGAAATATTTAAAGCCTTTTTTGTTTTCATTTTGATGATTATGGCTTATAGCTCATGAAAATCAGAAATCCAGTATCTCAAATTATTAGAATATTCCCTAAAATCAATCAAAAAAAGGACTTACAATACAGAAATGTCCAACTTCTGAAAAGTATATTCATTTATACACTCAATACTTGGTTGGGGCCCCTTTACCATGAATTACTGTATCAATGCGGTGTGGCATGGAGGTGATCAGTCTGTGGCACTGCTGAGGTGTTATTGAAGCCCAGGTTGCTTTGATAGTGGCCTTCAGTGTATCTTTATTTTTGGGTCGGGTGTTTCTCATCTTCCTCTTGACAATACCCCATAGATTCTCTATGGGGTTCAGGTCAGGCAAGTTGGCTGGCCAATCAAACACAGTAATATCATGGTCAGCAAACCATTTGGTAGTAGTTTTGGCACTGTGGGTAGGTGCTAAGTCCTGCTGGAAAAGGAAATCAGCATCTCCAAAAAGCTTGTCAGCAGATGGAAGCATGAAGTGCTCTAAAATCTCCTGGTAGATGGCTGTGTTGACTTTGGACTTGATAAAATACAGTGGACCAACACCAGCAGATGACATGGCACCCCAAATCATCACAGACTGTGGAAACTTCACACTGGGCTTCAAACACCTTGGATTCTGTGCCTCTCCACTCTTCTTCCAGACTCTAGAACCGTCATTTCCAAATTAAATGCAAAAT
Source organism: Neoarius graeffei (assembly GCF_027579695.1). Lineage (NCBI taxonomy): Eukaryota > Metazoa > Chordata > Actinopteri > Siluriformes > Ariidae > Neoarius > Neoarius graeffei. Next base: position 8,234,294 of record NC_083587.1, read on the forward strand.
GTACTTTCATCTGAAAAGAGGACTTTGGACCACTGAGCAACAGTCCATTTCTTTCTCTCCTTAGCCCAGATAAGACACTTCTGACATTGTCTCTGGCTGAGGAGTAGCTTGATATTAGGAATGCAAAAGTTGTATCCCCTTTCTTGAAGATGTCTGTTCGTGATGGGTCTTGATACACTGACACCAGCCTCAGTCCACTCCTTGTGAAGCTCTCCCAAGTTCTTGAATCAACTTTTCTTGACAATCCTCTCAAGACTGCGGCCATCCCTGTTGCTTGTGCACCTTTTCCAGCCACCCTTTTCAGCAATGACCTTTTGTGGCTTACCCTCCTTGTGGAGGGCATCAGTGATCATCTTCTGGACAACAGTCAAGTCAGCAGTCTTCCCCATGATTGTGGTTGTGTGTACTGAACTAGACCAAGAGATGCACTGTGTTCATACTGTTTTATTCAAACTCGAAATGAAATATTCTACTATTTTGAGATGAGGTTTTTTTATGCTTTTGTACTGTATGCCATACTGATTAAAATTAAAATAGAAAAATGCTTGAAACATTTTAGTTTATGTGTAATGAGTCTATAATATATAACATTTTCACTTTCTTAAATAACTGATGGAAAATATTGAACTTTTTCACAATATTGTAATTTTTTGAGATACATTAGTATATAGTTCTGTTTATATTCTGTCTTCTTATTGGGTGAGATAGTGTGAGAACTCATTTATTTTTCCTGTACTGTTTATGAGCAAACTGGTCCCATCACTCCTCATAAGAGATATCTGACATCTCCTCGCAGAACCAGTTGCCATAATCCTGTCTGTGGCGCTCCTTCGTTAATGTGTATGTCTAAAAATAACACAAGTATTAAGTCTGCATGGTAGGCTCGCAGAGACGAGAGTCCTGACATCAGGCATAATACACAACAATGGCATGTTAATATGGTTAAAAAATATCATGACCTGCTCTGGCTGGATGCTGGTTACATGTTGCTCAGCCATGAGAAACAGATGGTTGGAGAGCCAGAGCAGGGACATTGTAGGCAGCAGGACATGTGGGACGGAGGGGAAAAAAACATCTTAAACATCAACAAGGGGCAGGTAGAGAGAACATCGGAGTCCTGTTATCATACTGTCAAACAATATCAATACTTGCCTTGATTGGGTGATGGGTGCACACTCCTCAGCAATGAGATGGTTGGAAATATAGATCAGAGTGAGTGCAGGCAGATGCAGTGCAGGTTACTTTTCAGCGAGGCAGAGCGAAGATTCCCAGTTTATTGTCTTTGGATATGAATGGTGATGGGGCCCTTAGAGCTGGCCAAAACAATTCAGTTACATTTCACCGGGTCTGGGACATGCGACAGAATGTCTGATGGCCAATTCCCTGCAGGCTATGAGAGCCAGTCGAGGTCTCCACCCTCTCCACCAAAAGATTTCCTGTTGACTCCATAGTCAAACAGAACTTCCTCATTCACCAACAAAGTCCTGGTTGCAAGGAAAAGGATCATGTCCCTTTCCTCTCCATTAATTTTCACACTGAAATACTTTGGCTTGATGTTGGCTTTCTTTTTGGAATGATTGATCAACCTGTCAGTATTCTGCATCCCAGGGTGGCAATCACAGGTGTCTGAGTGGGCATCAATGCACATTGACTCTCCTTTTTTATTTTTGAAAAAGAAGACATATCCAGTCTCCCTCTCAGTGATGTTCCTGTGTATTTTCTGGCCCTCACTGAATGTGACAACAGTTCCATGGCAGTCACAGAGCACCTCGCCAGCCTCAAATATGTGGGTCATAATGATCCCTCTGCCCTTCCCTTCAAACTCAGTGATGTGAAGTCCTCTCCACTGCTGTGTTTGCACCAATTTCTGTATCTGTGTGTTGTCCATGATACAGTCCTCAGATCCAGATGGTTTCCAGTTCTTAAGAACTTCATCGCTGATCTCGGCAGTCATCATCTTCCATCCCTGCTTTTTAACCCAAGCATCAACCTGCTTTTTTGTTGCCATCACTTGTGTTTAGGAGGTGTGTTCCACACAGAAAGAAAAGTCAAGGGCAGGATCGATGAAAATGGTCTCACTTGATGCATTTAAAATGACAACAATATGTGTAGATGGATCAAAAATGAGCCCCTTAAAGCCAGGAACTCCAAAATTAACTCATTCAGGGATGGTTCAGCACTATTGCTGACCTTCCCCGCATGTGAGAAATAAAGCTTATTATAAGCTTTATTTCAGTGTGTGATATGTTGGGGTCAAGGCAGTTTAAGATCTGTAAGGGAGGTCTGACATACAGCATAACTAACATACTGACATCTACAGTATTTGCCATCTTTTAGCTAAACATTATCTACATTCAACAGCATTACTCAACTTACACAGTTTGTTTGGAAAAAAAAACTGTCTAAAGTCTTTTGCCTCTTGGCTGGTTTGCTGAACATACAGAAGTGCTGGCCAGATCTGAATCACACCAAAGATACTCATACAATATTTGGAGCCATTTCTATTTTTTCCAAGTTACACCAGAGCGCTCTCCCTTTAAAAGCTAGGTATATCATAATCTCGCGAGATGGAGGGAGCCAGGGCGGCAGAGAGGGAGCTACCGCAATGGTCATCAGACACTTCCTGCTCTGGAGGAAGCATCAGTTAAGGTTGTTTAGATTTACATTTAACTGTACAGTGAATGTGAAGTGGTCATGGCAGAAGAGTCAGATGGTTATTTAAGAAGTAATGACGTTAATGTGAATGAGGATATGTTTTGGGAAGAAGTCAGTCGAATTAGGAAACTGTCAGATAGAGATAGCAGTGGAGACAAGTCTGGAAATTCTGTTATCAAAAGAACCAAGGTTGATAGAAAGATGTCTAAGGGGTCAAGAGAAGAAGTATGGAAAGTTATGATAGTTTTTGAACAAAAAGGAGGGCCAGATTTACATCCAATCCACATTACTAAGGCAATTGAGAGAGAAATAGGAAAGATAAATCACGCCAGATTCATGGGAAATGGGAGGCTTTTGATTTTTGCTAAGACTGAAGAGCAGCGAAGTAACATCCTGATGAAGGAGTCACTTAACAAACTTAAAATTACCTCACATATTCCAGGGGCAGCATCTAAAGCTAGAGGTGTCATAACAGGAATACCAACATCAGTCTTAATGGAAGAGATCAAGGAGAATCTGTCAAGGTATGCAATAACTGATGCTAAACGCCTGACCAAGGGAAAAGAAAAAACTGAAAGTACATCAATTTTGTTAAGCTTCAGTAAAGACTTGCCGACTAGAGTTCAGATGGGATATATGTCTTACATGGTCCGTGAATACATTCCACCTCCATTGCGGTGTTTTAAATGCCAAATATTTGGTCATGTAGCAGGGCAATGTGGAGGTAAAATAAGATGTGCAAAATGTGGTGGTGAACACGAATATGGTCAGTGTGGGGAAACTGTATTAAAGTGTTGCAATTGTGGATGGCCACACTGTGCTGCATATGGTGGTTGTGAGAAGCAAAAGGAGGCCAAAGAAATACAGAAATACAGAGTTACATACAAGACTTCTTATGCAGATGCCATTAAGATAGTTAAGAAGGATAAGAGAGTTACTACTGTTCCTACTACACCAGAACAATCCACTTGGAGCCAGTTTGATAACAGGCTAAGACTGAACAACAGAGTTCAATTAGAAGGGAATCCTCAACATGTTAACAGGCCTAGGCCTATTCCAGCTTCAGTTACATGTAAGTGTGAATGCAAAACAAAAATCACAAAAGAAACACTACTTGTGGATAAGAATGAATTCATTGCATTTATTTGCACAGTGATGAACACAGCACTACAACACTCAAGGAAAAGTGACAGAATTAAATCAATTGTTGACATTGCCAATGATTTTTTGGGGCCTATGAGTAAAGCTGATGTAATTCATGAAATTATAAATCTTAAATATGGACAAACTCAAGGTAGTTGAATGAGTTATGGTTCTTTTCATTTTACAATGGAATGCAAGGAGTTTATTAGCTAATGGACAAGAATTCAAAAGTTACATTCAAAATTTGACAGATAAACCTGATATAATATGTATTCAGGAGACATGGTTGAAACCACACCTAGATTTTATCATCAAAGGCTTTAAAGGCATTAGATTTGATAGAAGTAATGAGAGAGGTGGTGGATGTATGACATTCATAAAAGATGGGATTCCTTACAGATGTATTAATATAGATAAAGAACATGAATGTATTATTACAGAAATATTTAATGGGCCTAAGGAAATATATAGTGTTGTTAACTATTATAACCCATGTAAAAGTTTAACAACTGACATGCTAAGCAATATCTTTGAGAAAAAGCATCCTGAAATATGGTGTGGTGACTTTAATGCCCACAACAGCTTATGAGGTAGTAAACATACAGACATGAATGGCTTAGCAGTTAAAGAAATGGCCAATGACAGAATGTTAGTTTGTTTAAATAATGGTTCTGGTACTAGGATCAATATTTATAAGAATGAGACATCTTGCATTGATTTAACCTTAATTGACAGAAGAATTGCTTATAGATGTAGGTGGGATGTAGATCAATCAACTAATATTGGAAGTGATCATTTTCCAATATGGTGTAAAATGGATATGGAGTTAAAGATTGATCCAAATTATATACATCACAAATGGGTGTTTAGCAAAGCTAATTGGGATGAGTTTAAAGAAATCTCTGAAGATATGCTTTCAATGATACCAGAAATTGATCAAAACGTAAATGATATGAATAGTAGCATAAGCTCTCTTATATACTTTGCAGCAAGCCAAAGTATTCCAATTAGTGAAGGTAAAAAGAATAAAAGAAATGTGCCATGGTGGGATGATAAATGTACTGAAGTAATTAAAGAACGAAATAAAGCTTTTAAGGTCCTGTGTAAAACACTAACATCTGATAATCTTTTGAATTATCAAATGAAAAGAGCCATAGCCAGGAAAGTTATTAAAGAAGCAAAAAGAGAATCCTGGAGGCAGTTTTGTTCAACAATAGGTAGAGAAACTACAATAAACCAAGTATGGATGATGATTAAAAAGATGACCGGTAGATATAAACCATCACATATCCCTGTGCTAATGGAAGGTGATAATCAATATGTTGCTGATTCTGATAAAGCGAACCTTTTAGGTAAAACCTTTGCAGATATCCATAAAGGTAACCATTTGGAAGAATGTTTTAAGAAAAGGAAAAATGAAGTCTTGGAAGTAAATAAAGATACTCTAGTCATGAAGGAACCAAACATGTCCAGCATGGATGCTGAATTTAATATGTCAGAATTAAAAATGGCTTTAAATAACACTGCATATTCTGCTCCAGGTAGTGATTACTTATGTTATGCTATGTTTAGGCAATTACCTGATGAAGTTCTACAAATGATTCTTAATCTATTTAATAAAGTATGGAATGTGGGTAAACTACCAAATGTATGGAAAAGATCTACAATCCTCCCATTTAATAAGCCTGGAAAGGACCCAAGCAACCCAGGGAATTATAGACCAATAGCTCTTACCTCACATTTAGGGAAACTGATGGAGAAAATGATTGTGTCAAGATTAAATTACTATTTAGAATATAATTGTTTACTTCACAGCTATCAAACTGGATTCAGGAAACAGAAATCAACAACTGATGCATTAATCAAACTTACTAATGAAATTGAAAAAACATTGGTTATGAAGGAGGCTATGGTAACAGTCTTTCTAGATATAGAGAAAGCTTATGATACCATGTGGAGGGAAGGGTTATTAATAAAATTAGGAAAATTGGGAATTAATGGGAAGATGTACAACTACATATTAGACTTTCTTTCTCAACGTACCTTAAGGGTCAGAGTGGGTGAAGCTGTTTCAGAAGAATTTACTGTTGAAAATTGAATACCCCAAGGGAGTATCATTAGTCGAATACTTTTTAACATTATGATTAATGATATTTTTGAGAAATTGGGTGAAATGAATGAAGGTTTACTATATGCAGATAATGCTGTTATATGGAAAAGGGGACGTAACATATCACACATTACTGAATCAATCCAGAAGGACATACACATCCTAGAACAATGGGGGATAGATTGGGGTTTTAAGTTCTCTGTTCAAAAATCTCAAGTCACATACTTTACAAGAAAGAAAGTTCCAGAAAATTTTAAAGTAATGCTCTATAATCATACTATTGAAAGGGGGAATGCATTTAAATATCTAGGTATTTGGTTGGATAGTAAACTGACCTGGAAACTACATATTGAACATGTTGAAACTAAATGCAAAAGGTACTGAACTTGATGAGGATGATATCTGGTCTTTCCTGGGGAGCAGACAAACAATCTTTGCTGAATATTTATAAAGCATTGATAAGATCAGCTATTGATTATGGTTGTATTACATATAGCTCAGCTTGTAAAACATCCCTTCTGAAGCCGGAAAGAATATAATTAAAGGCCATTAAAATAGCTTTGGGTGCTATTAAAACAACTCCTGCATGTGCTCTTCTGGTGGAGTCAGAGGAAACCCCACTTAATTTAAGGTTTAACAAGCTTTCTTTAATGTATTGGGTCAGACTGCAGGGCAGTATTAACAATCCAGCCATATCAGTACTTAAAGATTGCTGGGAATATTACAAGAAGCGTAATGGGTTTGGGTGGAACATTGACAATACTGCAAACCAGTATGGTTTGAAGGAATTAACATACAGCCCTGCATTAGCTTTAAGTGGTGTCTCTCCATGGATTCTGCCTACCCCTGAGGTTAATATAGAACTGCTAGAGGTAAAGAAAGATTATCCAAATCAAAAGAGTTTTGCATTATTTTGCAAACAATACTTGACTTCTTCATTCTATGGATATCTCCAAATTTATACTGATGGATCAAAATATGTATTAAGTGGTAAATGTAGCACTGGAATTTATATTCCAGAATTCAAAAAAACATATGGCTATAGACTGAATAATTTCCTATCAGTTTACTCGATTGAAATGGCTGGAATTCTTTCTGCATTAAGATGGATTGAAGAAATCAAACCACTCAAGTCAGTTATATGTACAGATTCAATGTCAGTTTTACAAAGTTTTTTATCAGGTAACTCAACAAGGGAAGACTTAGTAATTGAAGTTAAACATCTCTTAGCTCACATAAGGAATATGGGACTTACTATTGAGTTTTGTTGGGTACCAGCCCATATAGGAATTAAAGGCAATGAAATAGCAGACCACATAGCCAAAGAATTCATTGATAAAGAACAGATAGACATTCATATTCCACTGGGAAAAGGAGAAGCTAAAGCCTTAATTAAAACAGATTATGAAAAGATGGCAAAAGAATGGGAAACAGAACCCAAAGGTAGACAATACTTTAATATGCAGAGTCAGGTATGGGGGAAAAGAATAACATCAATGGGATTTAACAGAAATGAGGAGGTAGTATATACAAGATTAAGACTGGGACACACAGGTCTTAACGCAACATTACAGATATTAGGTAAAAGTGATGGTCTTTGTCAAGGATGTAGAGTTAAGGAAGATGTTGAGCATGTTTTATTCCATTGTAGTAAATACAGTTCTCAAAGACAGAAATGGTTGGAGCTTGAAGCAGGTTCAGACATTCACAACATACTAAAGGAAGAAGGAATACAGCAAAATAGAATTAAAGCACTAATGATTTATCTTAATGATACAGGTCTAATGAAAAGAATATAATTTTTTTTTTGTAGCCTAGTAATCTGACATAGAATCTGTCCAGTCCCTTCACACACTCCTGTACAGTAGGTGGCGGTATACACAGATTGTGACAATCTGCCATTAAAAAGAAGAAGAAGAAGATCTCGTGAGATTTGGAGAGCACGATGTCTTCCCCATAGACATCCTATTACGTAGACGGAGCATCCAATGTAAATTCTAAAAGCGCGGACGAGACGCGGGGCCGCCATCTTGGAGTGGTGATACGCTGCACTCAGTGTAATGCGCTGGCAGCACTGGCTCGCATTTTTCTGTCATACGTGTAGCTATGATAAAGGATAGCGGCGGGGTTATTATTCATAGTTGGCTTCACGTTAATAGAATATCCTGATATTAAGTGAACAGATGTCAGAGATTGTTGAAGTTGAGGAAACGGTGATTAATATCCTACAAAAAATGTGTGAATACTAAATACATTAGACATAAACAGCTTAACGTTTTTCTATCGGCTACAACCACCAATCTGTTGCAATGGATAGGGTAAATTCAGGTAAAGTGGGACACTTTTTTTTTAAAAATGCGGTTTTAACAATCTAAATCCATTATAATGATTCAAATGTGTGTATGTTTTCTTTAAATAGATTGTTAAGAACATATCAAAGGGGAAATTAATCTAGTCAGTGAATTTATAAGAGCCTTTTACATCCTTCAACACAATCTGACACCCCCTTCAGCAAAGCTGATGTGAGTGGGGCGCTTTGTTTGGTATGTAGGACAATGTGTGATGACCATATATTGACCACAAACATTTTTTTGTTTGTTTTAAAGCATACCAAAACATTTATTTATAACAAATTAATGTAAAACATAAAAAATATAACAATGTAGTAAATGAATAAACTAGTAAATAAATAAAAAAGGTAGTATATGAATAAACATTTAATAACAATATATATAATATTAGCATACAACATTAAAACATGACTCGTGAAACCACTTATCACACTTACAGCAGGCCACCCATTCCTCCATTGCCTTTCAGTCACTTGCATCCCCCATACACCCCCTTGCAGACAGTATAATAATAATAGGATGACTATGATCTCGCGCTTATCTCACCACTCCAAGATGGCGACCGTATTTCTCGCATCAGAACAGCCAACGCTCCGTCTACGTAATAATAGGATGTCTATGGTCTTCCCAGGTGCTGGGCGGAAGCAGCACGCGCTTAATGAGGAGGCGGAAGTTGGAGTGAAGTCCGTGCAGTTAATGGACTTAAAAGAGGTTAGAAACTAATTATAACGTTATACTTACATGAGTGCATGCTTGTTTGTCAAGAGAATGAAAGGTAAGAAAATTATACTTTTCAGAACTCTCCTGGGGGAGAAAAGCGCGTGAAGGACATGTTCAGCTGGCTGAGGGTCTGATGCGCGGCTGAAACGATAAAAACCGGGGATCCCAATTAACTGCAAACCGGTTCAGATTTATACAATTAAAGAGTTTTTGAATTGTTGATTTTGTTTTCTCAATTACTAAAGGTTATGGGATTCCTGTACTATCAGGCATGAGAGAGCTCAGAGTGAAAAATCTGAAGTAATACTCTGGTCTTGAATTTTAATCTAATAACAATGAAAGGGAAGTCTGAAATCAGATTTTGAGCTGAAAAATATCATGCCTGAATAATGTATAGTCGAAAATGTGCTTATCCATGGAAATTCATTCTCCCATGCAACCTGGTGTTTGCATTCATATAAAAAGTTTGTCGCAGATTTGTCTCCAACCTACCCGTTATTTTTGTCTCATCTCATCTCATTATCTGTAGCCGCTTTCTCCTGTTCTACAGGGTCGCAGGCAAGCTGGAGCCTATCCCAGCTGACTACGGGCGAAAGGCGGGGTACACCCTGGACAAGTCGCCAGGTCATCACAGGGCTGACACATAGACACAGACAACCATTCACACTCACATTCACACCTACGGTCAATTTAGAGTCACCAGTTAACCTAACCTGCATGTCTTTGGACTGTGGGGGAAACCGGAGCACCCGGAGGAAACCCACGCGGACACGGGGAGAACATGCAAACTCCGCACAGAAAGGCCCTTGCTGGCCACGGGGCTCGAACCCGGATCTTCTTGCTGTGAGGCGACAGTGCTAACCACTACACCACCGTGCCGCCCCCGTTATTTTTGTAATAGTTAAATTTGCAATTTGTATACGGTGCCTAGGATTGGGAGTCTCCGGTCGGCTCGACCAATCAGAAGGCGCAACCGCCTCCAGTGACTGCAGACGTTTGGAAGATGGCGAAGCTCTCCTCCTGTCTCAGCAAGGGCCCTCTGGCGATGCTCCACCTGCAGCAAGGGACCAGCCGCTGGTTTTAAAGGGAGAGCCCTCTGACCCCAGAGCCCTCTCCCTTTAAAAGCTACACTGTTAAATATTTTCTTGTAAAATAACAGTAAAGAACTGGCAGCAGGGTTGCCATTATGTTACTGTAAAATTAATTTTTTTTTTACTGTCACTAAAGTTTACAGTTTTGTACTGTTAATGAAAAATACAGTATGGGCCTTTTTTATTACTTTCCTGTATAAAAACAGTAAACAACTGCAGCAGATTTGCCAATACATTACTGTAAATTTAACATTTTTACTGTCACTAAAGTGTGCAGTTTTGTACTCATCTCATGTCATTCTCATTATCTCTAGCCGCTTTATCCTGTTCTACAGGGTCGCAGGCAAGCTGGAGCCTATCCCAGCTGACTATGGGCGAAAGGCAGGGTACACCCTGGACAAGTCGCCAGGTCATCACAGGGCCAGTTTTGTACTTTTATTGAAAAATTGTGTTCAACTGTGTAGGTGTATTTGGGTAAATGAGTGATCATGATCATGAGATTGCAATCTCATTAAATCTGAAGGTTAATAATTAAAATTGAATCAGTCTCATTTGAATCATACCATTGAACCATTTTCATTGAACCATTTTCATTGAACCAGTCTCATTTGAATCAGTCTCATATCATTAAATCACTCATGGAATCAGTCTCATTAATTAATACCATTAATTTTGGTGCTTAATAATAAATTACCAAACAGCTAAATTATGGTATATTCCAAATTATTATGATCACTTACCATATTACATAAATCATATGCACCTTTGAATTCTTGCAGATTGGGGACTTCAAAGATATTGGAACACAAACACAGTTTGAATAATAAATGAATTTATTATAACAAAGATAAAAATGGATAATAGCAGTTGAAATATATACAAACAGTGAGATGTGTGTGTGTGAGAGAGAGAGACCTTGTGTGTGTGTGGTCTACACAAGAGAATTAGCTCTGGTAGCTAACTCCACGTGTGTTTATGGGGGAGGAGTTGACCATGTGGTAAGGCCTATGGCCTAGCAAAAGAAAGAAGCTAGCGTGGGATGCTAACTGAGGTGTGTTTGTGAGGCCAGGTGAGGCCTGTGACCACGTGTTCGTGTAGGCCTAGATTAACCTCGTGTGGCTAAGCTAAGACAAAGGAATGCTAGCTAAGGTGTGTTTGTGAGAGGCAACGTGTTTGTGTAGGCCTAGATTAGCCTTGTGTTTAGCTAAGGCAGAGGAAAGCTAGCTAAGGAGGGTGTGGGGGAGGACCGCCACGTGTTCGAGACAAAAGATTAGCTCTGTGTAGCTCACTCCATGTGGTGGAGGCCTTGTGATCCCTTGAGACAATACAATTAGCCCTGGAGGCTAATGGAACAAAATAATTAGCTGTGTGTTTAGCTAAGGTGTTTGTGAGGCCTGGTGAGCTAGCTTTGGTTGCTAATTAGACAAAGAATTAGCCATATGTGGCTAGCTAAGTCCCAAGGATCCTACCTCGTGGAGTTAAGACAAAAGGTGTTAATAAGGAATTAAGAGAAGCATGCAAAGCCTATCTATTAAACAATTGAGAGATTAAAAAAAAATCAATTCAACACGCTGCGTGTCTATAGTGTAACAAACGTGAGTTTAAATTCACAAGACTTCAATAAAAGCTAATTCCTAAGACTAGGTTTATCTGCCCAAATGCCAGTCTTACTCAGTATCTTGCCTTTAGCAAAATTATGAAGAGATGTTCCGAGACTTTGGAGTTTCACTGTTGTGGAGGTCTCCGTGAATCGATTCCGTGGAGCCGAGGATCCCTTGGTACGACACGTGGTCGCTCATGATGAGAAGAGTCTCTGATCAGAACAATGTGCACAGCTGTTTAATTAGGAGGAATTCCGTCGCTCCTAATTTTTAATTGAACTGTTGGGCTGCAGTCCGTACGTACTGATAATGAATGTAACTCAAGCTGAGTTTAAAATCGCGCAATCCGAGAATCTACCGTGGCCAAAGGTGAAAGGAAAGCGCGAAACTCTGATTCTTGAGGAAAAGAAAAGACGTCTTTCTGGGGTTTGCTCGGCGGAGCAAACAATCCTCCCTGTGTCCGTGTTGGATTCACACCGCCGAAAGAGGAGGAGCTAGGAGTTACCGGGTTTCTTATGCTTTCATGGAGGATGTGATGTAGATGATCCCGCCCCGGCATGACGCAGGCCAACGCCGAAGTGGGCTGATGGGAAATGTAGTTTCTAAAAGGGACTGTACCTGCAACTGTTTTTTTTATTACTTTTGCAATACTTTAGTCAAGTAATTTATTTGAAAATGCATTCAGTCTTCATAAAATCTACAAACAACAAAATATGCTTTGTGAATTTAGAACAGATCAGCATGTAATTGCACCGTGAAAAAAAACACAGCTTCTTAATGCACTTTGACTTTTATTTTAACATGTATTGAGAATCTTCACATTCAGACTGTGCCTTCTAATTTTTTATATATATATATTAGAACAGATCAGCATGTAATTGCACCGTGAAAAAAAACACAGCTTTTTAATGCACTCTGACTTTTATTTTAACATGTATTTAGAATCTTCACATTCAGACTGTGCCTTCTAATTTTTTTTTTATATATATATATATATATGTGGCAGGGGGCGGCACGGTGGTGTAGTGGTTAGCGCTGTCGCCTCACAGCAAGAAGGTCCGGGTTCGAGCCCCGGGGCCAGCGAGGGCCTTTCTGTGCGGAGTTTGCATGTTCTCCCCGTGTCCGCGTGGGTTTCCTCCGGGTGCTCCGGTTTCCCCCAAAGACATGCAGGTTAGGTTAACTGACCTGGCGACTTGTCCAGGGTGTACCCCGCCTTTCGCCTGTAGTCAGCTGGGATAGGCTCCAGCTTGCCTGCGACCCTGTAGAAGGATAAAGCGGCTAGAGATAATGAGATGAGATGAGATATTTTATATATATATATATATATACAGTGGTGCTTGAAAGTTTGTGAACCCTTTAGAATTTTCTATATTTCTGCATAAATATGACCTAAAACATCATTGGATTTTCACACAAGTCCTAAAGGTAGATAAAGAGAACCCAGTTAAACAAATGAGACAAAAATATTATACTTGGTCATTTATTTATTGAGGAAAATGATCCAATATTACATATCTGTGAGTGGCAAAAGTATGTGAACATCTAGGATTAGCAGTTAATTTGAAGGTGAAATTAGAGTCAGGTGTTTTCAATCAATGGGATGACAATCAGGTGTGAGTGGGCACCCTGTTTTATTTAAAGAACAAGGATCTATCAAAGTCTGATCTTCACAACACGTTTGTGGAAATGTATCATGGCACGAACAAAGGAGATTTCTGAGGACCTCAGACAAAGTGTTGCTGATGCTCATCAGGCTGGAAAACATTACAAAACCATCTCTAAAGAGTTTGGACTCCACCAATCCACAGACAGACAGACTGTGTACAAATGGAGGAAACTCAAGACCATTGTTACCCTCCCCAGGAGTGGGCGACCAACAAAGATCACTCCAAGAGCAAGGCGTGTAATAGTCGGCGAGGTCACAAAGGACCCTAGGGTAACTTCTAAGCAACTGAAGGCCTCTCTGGGTATCACTCTGGGTATCACCCATCAGCACTTTAAATTCGATTTGGCCCACAGGCCGGGGGCTGCATATGGTGGTGGCGGATTACCTCTCCTGCCAGGAGTGGGGAGTTTTATAGATAAACTTAGGGCTGTTGAAGTTAATGCAAATTCCTTTTAACGCCACCATTTTTTCCCCACGTGTGATTAACGTGTGGATTTTCTGTGCCCCTCCCCTGTTGTTTCAGAAATCAGGAAGTGACGTAGAGAGAGCGAGCAATGTAGTGAGTGGCTGGTCGGCATAAGTCGTGATAAAGTGCACTTATGTACAGAATCAACTTATATCGTTGCATTCTGACTGTTTATATAAAATGTGTGTATTTTTATATGCTTTTGATGGTCCAATGGGGAGAAAAGATGATGTGTTAAGGTGTGTGTGTAAGTGCGCAGGCTGCACACTGGAGTAAGAGTGTGTTTTATTCTGAGAAATTTGAGAGTTATTTAAAAGTGTTTATAAATGCAGTTTTTGCTCATGAATGTTCTGTATATTTACCAGTTATTGCATTTTACTAGAAAGCATCTTTTATGAGCTGTGTGGTTTAACAAATGCATTTATTTGGGTTTTGTATTTTTTATTTTCTAGGGCGGCACGGTGGTGTAGTGGTTAGCGCTGTCGCCTCACAGCAAGAAGGTCCTGCGTTCGAGCCCCGGGGTCGGCGAGGGCCTTTCTTTGTGGAGTTTGCATGTTCTCCCCGTGTCTGCGTGGGTTTCCTCTGGGTGCTCCGGTTTCCCCCACAGTCCAAAGACATGCAGGTTAGGTTAACTGGTGACTCTAAATTGACCGTGAGTGTGAATGGTTGTCTGTGTCTATGTGTCAGCCCTGTGATGACCTGGCAACTTGTCCAGGGTGTACCCCGCCTTTCGCCCGTAGTCAGCTGGGATAGGCTCCAGCTTGCCTGCGACCCTGCAGAAGGATAAAGCAGCTAGAGATAATGAGATGAGATTTTTATTTTCTTTATTTAAAGATTTCCAATATTGTTGTCCAGAGTCCACATCACATAGTTTCTTTAGTTTATTTTATTGCATAGTTTGAGGTTGGAAGCTAAATAGAGAACTCCAGGAAAATACTATATTGTTTTGTTCACACTGAATTGTGCTCAACCCTCAAAATTAAGTTAACACCAGGCTTTCGTCTAAACCGGGGAACAGGGGCACTGCGCCCTCTTACTCTCAGCATGCGCCCTCTTACTCTCAGCATGCGCCCCCTTACAGAAATGCCGATTGAACCCCAAGTCACACTTAGGCCATGCACTTATGCTACTGCACAACATGCAATCTTTCTCAAAACGATCTTTTCTCCATGAAAACATCCCAGCAACACCACGTGACAATGTGTCTGATCATCAAATACGTTATGATTACTCCAAAAATATTTCAATCATAGTAGATACACCGCCAGACGGTGCAAAAACAATCCGAATTGGCGTTTTCCAGACTGAGGCGCCATGTTGTTTAGTTGTTTACTTGTCGCGGCTGCTCTCGCGAGATTTGACATGGGTTACATACAAGGTCAGCTGACTTGTAGAGTGAGATTTCTCGAGACTGAATGACCTTTCACACACCAGCGCGGGAGCTTTTGACAGAAGTAGTTCGCGAGTTGTTTTTGTTGACACTTGGGCATTTAAAGATGTCATCCCGCGGCATGAACCGGAAGAAAGCCAAAGACTGTCTGGGGCAGAAGAAGATTACTTCTTTCTTTTTCAATGTTGACAGACAATTTGTTACAATTTCCCTCTCAGATAGCCTCAGAATGTCCCATTGTAGCCTCAATTTTTCAAAGGCTTCGCATGGCGGAGGGGGGGACGGACAACCGGCACCCCCCCGCTTCACTCCCTCGCCATGGTGAGAGCCCTCATACTAAATTTTTCTAGAAAGATCACTTTTTTTTTTTAAATGCAGTGGGGGAATAAAATACCCACAAAAATCATTTTTGATGTGTCCAGCCTTATCCTTCCTGACCTGGCCACATACATTTGCATAAAGCAAACATATTTGTCCACTCCCACTTCCCAAAACTTGAAAAGTGTCCCTTTAAGGTTGTTGTACTTAGAGTGGGTGGGTGGACTACAGAAATATGGCAGGCCAGAACTGAGTTACAAAAGCTCTTTATTGTGACACTTTTCAGTCGTCCACAAACTTCCAGTCACACAGACACGTGCACACACATCAGTTGTCTGGTTGGGGAGAGAGCTCCCTTCCTCTGCTCTCTCTCTCCTTATATAGGGCGCGGTCACTGGGCAGACACACAAACACAGGTTAATTGACATCAGGTGAGGTGATTCTGCCACTTGCCTTCCCTGACTCCGCCCTCCATTCACAGACCGATGCTTGACCACGCCCCTGCTGCCACATACCCCACCGCCCAACTCAGGCCGGGGAGCCATCCGGCCTGCAGCTGAACCCCCCCCCCCCCCCCCCCCGGATGGGAGAGGAAGTCCGCCATGACCATCTGCGCCCCCAGCCTGTGGATCACCTTGAACTTAAATGGCTGGTGTGCCAGATACGAACGGGTGATCTGCACGTTGGCATTGTTCATGCAGTGGAGCCACTGGAGGAGCGCGTGGTCTGAACAGAGGGTGAAAGGGCGTCCCAGTAGGTAGTAGCAGAGGGCGAGGACCGCCCACTTGATGGCAAGGCACTCTTTCTCTATAGTGCTATAGCAGCCCTCACGCACCGACAGCTTTCTGCTGATGTACAGCACAGGGCGATCCTCCCCCTTCACCTCCTGGGACAAAACAGCCCCCTGTCCGACACGTCCGTCTGCAAAACAAAGGGGAGAGCAAAGTCAGGGGAGTGTAACAGTGGCCCCCTGTGCAGTGCGGCCTTTACCTCCGAGAAAGCCCGCTGGCATTGCTCTGTCCACTGGACCGGATCTGGTGCCCCCTTTTTAGTGAGATCAGTCAGCAGCCTGGTGATGTCCGAATAATTAGGTATAAACCTACGATAGTAGCCAGCCAGCCCCAGGAACTGTCTCACCCCCTTTTTGGTCTTGGGCCTCGGGCAGGCCGCAATCGCTGCTGTCTTATTAATTTGGGGATGCACCTGCCCATTGCCCAAGTGGAAGCCCAGATACCGTACTTCCACCTGCCCAATCTCACACTTCTTTGGGTTGGCTGTGAGACCCGCTCGCCTCAGCGACCTAAGGACGGCCCTTAGATGTTGCAAATGCCGCTGCTAGTCATTACTATAGATTATAATGTCATCCAGGTATGCGGCCATGTAGGTGGCATGGGGGCGGAGGACCCTATCCATAAGCCACTGGAATGTAGTGGGTGCCCCAAACAGCCCAAAAGGAAGTGTGACAAACTGGTGTAAGCCAAACGGTGTGGAAAAGGCCGTTTTCTCTCGGGATAATGGAGTCAAGGGGATCTGCCAATATCCCTTTGTCAAATCCAGTGTCGAAGAAAAACGAGCCGTGCCTAGTCAATCAAGCAACTCAACACGAGGCATTGGGTACGCATCGAATTTAGACACTGCGTTGACTTTTCTATAGTCCACACAGTACCGGACTGACCCGTAAGGCCTTGGGGACCAAGACCACCGGGCTGCTCCAGTCACTGTGGGACTCCTCGACAATGCCCATGTCGAGCATGGCCTTGAGTTCTTCCCGAACCACCTTTTTCTTGTGTTCGGGTAGCCTGTAAGGGCGGCTGCGCATTACCACCCCTGGGTGCGTCTCAATGTGGTGTTCTATGAGGCGGGTTCGGCCGGGCAGGGGTGAGAACACGTCCGAAAATTCAGCTTGCAACTGGGCAACCTCCGTGAGTTGGGTCGAGGAGAGGTGGTCTCCACATGGGACCAGAGTGGTAGTCAGTGTTCTCTTTCGAACCTCTGGCCCCAGCTCCGCCTTCTCTGGAACCAGCGACACCAACGCCAAGGGGGAGGTGGTAAATCTGTAGCGCCCCACCCTTGTCCATTCGTCTCACCTCATAGTTGATGTCCCTGACTCGCCGTGTGACCTCAAAGGGTCCTTGCCACTTGGCGATCAATTTGGAGCTCAACGTAGGCAACAGCACGAGTAGTTTATCTCCCGGTGTGAACTCCCTAAGGCACGTACCCCTGTCGTACAGGCAGACTTGCCATTCTTGGGCCTGCCGCAAATTCTCCTGGGTTAGGTGTGAGAGTGTGTGGAGTTTTGCGCACAGGTCAATAACGTATTGGATTTCGTTTTTGCTCGTTGAAGGTCTCTCCTCCCAATTTTCCCGCAGTACATCTAAAATGCCCCATGGTTTACGCCCATATAATAATTCGAACAGGGAGAACCCCGTGGAGGCTTGTGGGACCTCTTGCACTGCGAATAACAGGGGTTCGAGCCATTTATCCCAGTTGCGTGCGTCCTCGCTTACGAATTTTTTAATTATATTTTTGAGTGTACGATTAAACCGTTTGACTAAGCCGTCCGTTTGTGGGTGATAAACACTGGTGCGGATCGGCTTAATTCCCAGTAACCCATACAGTTCACGTAGTGTGTCTGACATAAACGTAGTGCCTTGATCAGTCAGAATTTCTTTGGGGATTCCGACTCAGGAGATGATGCGGAAGAGCGCTTCCGCAATACTACGTGCTGAGATATTGCGAAGAGGCACTGCTTCTGGGTATCACGTTGCATAGTCCACCAGAACTAAAAGCGATACCCTCGTGGCCCGATGATATCCATCCCAATTCTTTCTAACGGGGTCTCGATTAATGGCAGAGGGTGCAAAGGCGCTTTTGGAATGGCCGCTGGATTTACTAACTGGCATTCGCGCCACGCCGTACACCACTTACGGACATCGCCGTGAATCCCTGGCGAATAGAACCGGGTCATTATTCCGGCTAGTGTCTTATCCTACCCCAAGTGTCCAGCCATGGGATTAAAGTGAGCCGCCTGGAATACCAATTCCTGGTGGCTCTTTGGGATCAAATGTTGTGTAGTCATTTCCTTAGTCTGAGTGTCCTGTGTCACTCGGTATAATCTATCCTTCATAATGGAGAAATAGGGGAAGGATGGGGTGGCGTTTGGCTGGAGCGTTTGACCATCGATTACTCTCACTTGGTCAAACGCATGCCGCAGAGTCTCGTCTCGTGACTGTTCTAACGGGAAATCCATGAGGGATTCCCCGAGAGAGGGAGGAGGAGCCTGCTGCTCCCGCCAATGCCACACCGGGACCTCCCCATGCTGAACTACGGCAGGACTCACTCTTCAGTAAATGACTCATTAACTCCCGAAGTCCCGGCCAATCAGTCCCCAAAATTATTGAGTGGGTAAGGCAAGGATTAACCGCCGCCTTTACACTAAATTTCTCCCCTCGAAATAAAATGTGGACTGACACTAAAGGGTAGTTGTGAACATCCCCGTGCACACACAACACCTTCACCAATTGTGCTCCCCCCAATGCCTTGTCTTGCACCAGGCTCTGGTGGATTGAGGTCTGATTACAGCCAGAGTCCACCAAAGCCTGATATGTATTCCTTTGGACACTCACCGGTATGCGATATGCTCCAGCCCGATTGAGGGCGGTTCCTGGTGCGTCATGGATCTGGACCACCGCGCCCACCTCCCTTGCCGAGCACTGATGCTGGAGGTGCCCCGGCTCCCCACAGCGCCAGCAAATCAGCCCGGGCTCTCTCTCTGCACCGGCTCTCTGGGGCTCACTCACCGGAGGGGGGGAGACAGACACAGAAGCTGGAAACGGGAGGGCACCGCGGGTGCGGCGGGCCGGCTGGGGTGGAGCCGGCCCCCGCCTCCGCGGTGGGGGAATGAGGCGAGGACGAGACACAGAAGGGGAGAGGGAGAGAGGAGAAGAGGAGATCTGCGATCCTGCCATGGGAACAGCCGCCAAATGATCCTCCACCAACTCGATGGCCTGATCCAGCGATGCCGGGCGATGGCACTGGACCCACTCCGCGGTCCCTTCAGGAAGTCAGACGATGAACTGCTCCAGTGCCACCAGATGACGATTCGGCGTCGCGGTTGTCAGCGCTCAGCCTCCACTGGCAGGCGTCCCAGAGTTGCTGGCCAAACGTGAACGGGTGGCCGACCTCCTCGAGGTGTAGAGCGCGGAAGCGCTGGCGTTGTTGTTCTGGGTTGCACCCTACATGCTGGAGGACGGCCCAGCATAGGTCAGTGTAGACCAGCCGGCTGTCGGCGGGGAGCTGTAGCGCAGCCAGCTGCACCTCACCCGTTAGCAGGGGGAGGAGGCGTGCCACACACTGTTCCACCAGCCAGCCCCAGGCCTTTGCTGCTTGTTCGAAGAGCACTAGGAAGGCCTCGGGATCGTCATGCGGGCCCATCTTCGTTAGGGTGAGGTGGGGAGGGCCCGCGGCGGTGGAGGTGGTGGACCCCGCCGACGCAAGGAGGTGCCGGAACGCTTGATGATCTTCCTCTTGCGCCAGCACCAGGGCCTCGAACCTTTGCGCTTGCTCCTTTCGGAGGGCGACCAGCACCTGGTGCTGGCTCTGTTGGGCCGTGGCGAGGGCATGGATCAGGTCCACGAAGGGGGAGGACTCCATGAGGCTGTTCTCCTCTGTGCTCCTTCCCAGGTTTCGGCACCACTGTCATACTTAGAGCGGGTGGCCAGAGCACAGAAGTACGGCAGGCCAGAACTGAGTTACAAAATCTCTTTATTGCGACACTTTTCAGTCGTCCACAAACTTCCAGCCACACAGACATGCGCGCACACATCAGTTGTCTGGTTGGGGAGAGAGCTCCCTTCCTCTGCTCTCTCTCTCCTTATATAGGGCGCAGTCACTGGGCAGACACACAAACACAGGTTAATTGACATCAGGTGTAGTAGGGCTGAACGAGTTTAAGAAAAAATTGAATTGCGATTTTTCTGGCAGATATTGCGATTTCGATTTCAACCACAATTTTTTTTCTTTAAATCAAGTTTCAGTGCAAATTAATTAATACAATGAATTCCATAAAGCTAATGCAAGAATGAAAACTGAGGTCAACAGATTTCAAATGAAGGCCTGTTTATTAGCATTGAGTGCCTGAGGAACAAGTTATAATAACTTAAAATAAAAAGAGAACCATCTTTCTTAAGTAAACTTTTGCTTCTTTTACTTTTCCCATCTACAACATGTCAGACATATAAAAAAAGGTTGCTCAATGGCTCAGCAGCACCAAAATATTGTACTTTTGTAAAAGAATGTACATAAGCATTATAAATTATAACTAGAGCCAACAATTCCCCTGTGGGAAATAAGAGTGATGCAGTGGCTGTAGCAGTCGCTATTGCAGGGCCCCTCCCTCCTGTGTGTGTGAGAGAGAGAGAGCAGCCCCTCCCCCACCTGCGCACTCAGACACAGACAGACAAAGTGCACTTTTTCCTCACAGTGCTCCCTCCAAACAATGGGGATTTACACGAAAACGGAAGGAGATATTCACAAAATTCTTTCACACTTAGTGCCACAAGGCTTTCCTGAACGTAATTTTTTGTCTGTAGTGTAAAAAATGAGGACAATTTATTGACGTAACAAAACATGGGTCAGTTTAGGAGCACTGAGAAAAACCGCGGCTTTGACGATCCCAAAATCGTGTTGTCTGAGATCGCGATTTTCGGTCGAAAATGATAGATTGTTCAGCCCTAAGGTGTAGTGATTCTGCCACTTACCTTCCCTGACTCCGCCCTCCGTTCACAGACCGACGCTTGACCACGTCCCCGCTGCCAGAAAGGTATATTTAGAACAGATAAATTATATATGATTAATTTGAAATTAATTGTGAGTTAACTACCAATCAGAACTTGTATTCAATCAAACCCAACTCAGGAAGATAATCTCTAGGAATTGATTTAGTGAAATTGTTGTTGTGAAAATTCACATGAGGCTAAACAAAGTTAACCTCATCACTTCATCCATTTAACCACATTTATACAACATTATATCATTAAAATAATCTTTTCTCAGGACATATTCTGTTCTTAAATTGCACCAAATGATACGATGTGTAATCATTTCAATTTTCAGTCAATGAATTCTGTTGCCAAGATGAGGTACAACTATTTCATCAGCTAATAAATCTCTGTTCAGCTCCAAGGTTTCAGAAATCTGATATTCAAAGCAATGTAAAGATGAATTAACAACTAAAATATTTTGTTTTATCATTCCAAAGACAGGCAATGCACCATTAACTTCAGCGATAATCAGTCTTTACCATTAATAAACTTGTTGCCATAAAGGATGAGCCACTTGACAGAGACAACATACTGAATTTCATCAACCTCTAATATTTGACTGAATGTATTCCAAATTTGACACCTCAGAGACAGGACCCTGTGGCAGCGGGGGCGTGGTCAAGCGCCGGTCTGTGACAGGAGGGCGGAGTCGGGGAAGGTAAGTGGCAGAATCGCGACACCTGAGGGTAATTAACCTGTGTTTTGTGTGTGTTTTCCCCAGTAAACCACGCCCTTCTTAAGGAGGGAAAGGGAGAGCGGAAAGGAGGTTCTTCCCCAGCAGAGACGCCAGTGTGTGTGCGTGCGTGTCTCTGACTGTTGATTTATATTGTGAGACTGAAAAGTTCGGCAATAAAGCCATCTGTGAACCTTGATCTCTGTCCTGCCGTCCTCTGTGCTCCACCCACACACTATTCTCGCTACAGTGGTGCTGAAACCCGGGAAGGTGGAGCATCAGTCCCGCAGCCCCATGGAATCCTTCCCGTTCGCGGACTTGGTCCACGCCCTCGCCACGGCTCAGCAGAGCCAGCACCAGGCACTCGTCACGCTCCGGAAGGAGCAGGAGCGCTGCTTCGAAGCCCTGGTGCTGGCTCAGCAGGAAGATCGAGAGGCGTTCCGGCATCTCCTCGCGTCGGCGGGGTCCACCAGCGCCCCGGCCGCGGGCCCGTCTCCCCTCAACTTAACTAAGATGGGCCCGCAGGACGACCCCGAGGCTTCGGCGACCTGCTCGAACAACGTGATGAAAGCCTCGGGGTCGTCCTGCGGGCCCGTCTCGATCTCTCCTGATGGGAGAGGCGCAGCTGGCCGCACTACAGCTCCCCGCCGATCACTGGCTGGCCTACGCCGACCTTCGCCGGGCTGTCCTCCAGCGCGTGGGGTGCACGCCGGAGCAGCAGCACCAGCGCTTCCACGCGCTGCGGATGGAGGAAGTCGGCAGCCCGTTCGCGTTCGGCCAACAGCTCCGGGACGCCTGCTGGCGGTGGCTGAGGGCCAAAGATCGCGACGCCGAGGGAATCATTGACCAGGTGGCGCTGGAACAGTTCATCGCCCGCTTACCAGCCGGAACCGCGGAGTGGGTCCAGTGCCACCGCCCGGCATCGCTGGATCAGGCCGTAGGACTGGCGGAGGATCATCTGGCGGCTGTTCCGGCGGCAGGACAACCAACGACATCATCTTCTCTCTCCTCTCCTCTCTCTCTTTCTCCCCCCCCTCCTCCCGTGTCCCGTCCTCGCCCCATTCCCCCACCACGGAGGCGGGGGCCGGCTCCACCCCAGCCGGCCCCCCGCACCCGTGGTGCCCTCCCGTTTCTCCCTTCTGTGTCTGTCTCTCCCCCCCCTCAGGTGAGTGAGCCTCAGAACACAGCTGCAGAGGGAAGGCCCGGGCCGGATTGCTGGCGCTGCGGGGAACCGGGCCACCTGCAGCAACAGTGTGCAGCGATGGAGGTGGGGGCAGTGGTGCAGATCCCTGACGCGCCAGAGGCTGCCCTCAATCGGGCCGGAGCGTATCGCATACCGGTAAGTGTACAAGGGGCTACATATCAGGCGTTGGTGGATTCAGGCTGCAATCAGACCTCGATCCGCCAAAGCCTGGTGCAAGACGAGGCATTGGGGGGAGCACAAGGGGTGAAGGTGTTGTGTGTGCACAGGGATATTCACAGCTACCCATTGGTGTCAGTCCACATACATTTCAGAGGGGAAAAATCAATAGTGAAGGCGGCGGTTAATCCTCACCTTACCCACTCTTTGATCTTGGGGACTGATTGGCCGGGATTTCAGGGTTTGATGGCACGCCTAGTAAAGAGTGGGTCCTGCCGGTTGATAGGGGAGGGTCCCGGTGTCGCTTTGGCTGGAGCTGCGGTCGCAGAGCCGTCTACATCATCTCCGCGACAGAGTGAGGAGCCCCCGGCCCCTCCTCTTTCTATTGGGGAATCCCTCGCGGATTTCCCACTGGAACAATTGCAAGACGAGACTCTGCGACACGCGTTTGACCAAGTGAGAGTAATCGATGGTCAAACGCTCCAGCCGAACGCCACCCCGTCCTTCCCCTATTTTTCTATTTTGAAGGATAGGTTATACCGAGTGACGCAGGACAATCAGACGAAAGAGTGGGTCACCCAGTTGTTAATTCCAAAGAGCCGCCGGGAATTGGTATTCCAGGCAGCTCACTTTAATCCCATGGCTGGACACCTTGGGCAGGATAAGACACTCGCCCGGATAATGGCCCGATTCTATTGGCCGGGGATTCGCGGCGACGTCCGTAAGTGGTGTACGGCGTGCCGCGAATGCCAGTTAGTAAATCCAGCGGCCATTCCAAAAGAGCCCTTGCGCCCCCTACCATTAATCGAGACCCCATTCGAAAGAATTGGGATGGATCTCGTCGGGCCATTAGACCGGTCAACACGAGGGTACCACTTTATATTGGTTCTGGTGGACTATGCAACGCGATACCCGGAAGCGGTGCCTCTTCGCAATATCTCAGCATGCAGTATTGCAGAGGCCCTCTTCCACGTCATCTCCCGGGTTGGAATCCCGAAAGAGATTCTGACTGACCAGGGCACCTCGTTTATGTCACGAACACTGAGCGAACTGTATGGGCTACTGGGTATTAAGCCGATCCGCACCAGCGTTTATCACCCACAGATGGACGGTTTAGTTGAACGGTTCAATCGCACCCTCAAGAATATTATCAAAAAATTCGTAAGTGAGGACGCATGTAACTGGGATAAGTGGCTCGAACCCTTGCTGTTTGCAGTGCGAGAGGTCCCCCAAGCCTCCACGGGGTTCTCCCCATTTGAATTATTATATGGGCGTAAGCCGCGCGGCATCTTAGATGTACTGTGGGAAAATTGGGAGGAGGGACCTTCACAGAGCAAAAACGAGATTCAGTACGTTATGGATCTGCGCGCAAAACTCCACACGCTCACCCACCAAACTCAGGAGAATTTGTGGCAGGCCCAGGAACAGCAAACCCGCCTGTACAACAAGGGCACGCGTCTTAGAGAGTTCACTCCGGGAGATAAGGTACTCGTCCTGTTGCCCACGTCGAGCTCCAAATTAATCGCCAAGTGGCAAGGACCCTTTGAGGTCACACGGCGAGTCGGGGACGTCGACTATGAGGTTAGGCGAACGGACAGGGAGGGGGCGCTACAGATCTACCACCTCAATCTGCTAAAACTCTGGAACGAGGAGGTCCCCGTGGCGTTGGTGTTGGTAGTTCCGGAGAAGGCGGAGCTGGGGCCGGAGGTCCAAAAAGGCACATTAGCATCTCGTACCTCTCCGGTCCCCTGTGGAGACCACCTCTCCCCGACCCAACTCCTGGAGGTCGCCCAGTTGCAGGCCGAGTTTTCGGATGTGTTCTCGCCCCTGCCCAGTCGCACTAACCTCATAGAACACCACATAGAGACGCCCCCGGGGTTGGTAGTGCGCAGCCGTCCTTATAGATTACCCGAACACAAAAAAAAGGTGGTTCGGGAAGAACTTCAGGCCATGCTCGAAATGGGCATCGTCGAGGAGTCCCACAGTGACTGGAGCAGCCCGGTGGTCTTGGTTCCTAAGGCCGACAGCTCGGTCCGGTTCTGTGTGGACTATAGAAAAGTCAACGCAGTGTCTAAATTCGACGTGTACCCAATGCCTCGTATTGATGAGCTGCTTGATCGACTAGGCACGGCTCGCTTTTACTCGACACTGGATTTGACGAAGGGATATTGGCAGATCCCCTTGACTCCATTATCCCGGGAAAAAACGGCCTTTTCCACACCGTTCGGCTTACACCAGTTCGTCACACTTCCGTTTGGGCTGTTTGGGGCGCCCGCTACGTTTCAGCGGCTGATGGACTGGGTCCTCCGGCCCCACGCCACCTACGCGGCCGCTTACCTAGACGACATCATTATTTATAGTAATGACTGGCAGCGGCACCTGCAACACCTGAGGGCCATCCTTAGGTCGCTGAGGCGTGCGGGGCTCACTGCCAACCTGAAGAATTGTGCGATTGGGCGGGTGGAAGTACGGTATCTGGGCTTCCACTTGGGTAACGGGCAGGTGCGTCCCCAAATTAATAAGACAGCAACGATTGCGGCCTGCCCGAGGCCCAAGACCAAAAAGGGGGTGAGACAGTTCCTGGGGCTGGCTGGCTATTATCGTAGGTTTATACCTAATTATTCGGATGTCACCAGCCCACTGACTGACCTCACTAAAAAGAGGGCGCCAGATCCGGTCCAGTGGACGGAGCAGTGCCAGCGGGCTTTCTCTGAGGTAAAGGCTGCACTGTGTGGGGGGCCACTTTTACACTCCCCTGACTTCTCTCTCCCTTTTTTGTTGCAGACGGATGTGTCGGACAGAGGGCTGGGAGCCGTTTTGTCCCAGCGGGTGGAGGGAGAGGATCGCCCCGTCCTATACATCAGCCGAAAGCTGTCAGTGCGTGAGGGGCGCTACAGCACCATTGAGAAAGAGTGCCTGGCGATCAAGTGGGCGGTCCTCGCCCTCCGTTAGTACCTGCTGGGGCGCTCTTTCACCCTCTGTTTGGACCACGCGCCCCTCCAGTGGCTCCACCGCATGAAGGATGCCAACGCGCGGATCACCCGTTGGTATCTGGCACTCCAACCCTTCAACTTCAAGGTGGTCCACAGGCCGGGGGTGCAGATGGTCGTGGCGGACTTCCTCTCCTGTCAAGGGGGGGGGGGGGGAGTCGGCTGCGGGCCGGACGGGCACCCGTACTGAGTCGGGTGGTGGGGGTATGTGGCAGCGGGGGCGTGGTCAAGCGCCGGTCTGTGACAGGAGGGCGGAGTCGGGGAAGGTAAGTGGCAGAATTGCGACACCTGAGGGTAATTAACCTGTGTTTTGTGTGTGTTTTCCCCAGTAAACCGTGCCCTTCTTAAGGAGGGAAAGGGAGAGCGGAAAGGAGGTTCTTCCCCAGCAGAGACGACAGTGTGTGTGCGTGCGTGTCTCTGACTGTTGATTTATATTGTGAGACTGAAAAGTTCGGCAATAAAGCCTCCTGTGAACCTTGATCTCTGTCCTGCCGTCCTCTGTGCTCCACCCACACGCTATTCTCGCTACAGACCCAATTCCTTTTCCTATGCAAAAATGGCATGTCCAACACTTATTTCATTTTATATACTTTCTGTAATTTGATTGTGGTCTACAAGTGATTTGCATATATTTGTGGAGTTCAATTTTTAAGACCACTTTAAAAAATGGTGCTTAGAATGTTCTTAAAGATAGAAAACAAAAGCTCGTTTTTAGGGGTAATACTTATCAGTGGCATTTTGTTAATAAGGGAATGACTCAAGGAAGTGTAAGTCACCTACACCTTTTTAATTTGTTTATTATTGTTCCCATTTCTGATTGAGAGTACGCTGTGCACGTTTCGGCTTCCGCTTCTCACTGTAGCTTTTTATTTTTCTCCCCCCCCCTTTGTTTTTCTTTTTGTGTTTGTATAGTTTGATGTTTGTTCTTTGTTTGAATGTTTTGTCCAGTGGTTGTGGCAGAGCTCCAGACCCAGTTTTGGGTGTCAGTTCCCTTCAGGCCTTGGTCTACCATGGGTGATGCCTGTGTTCCTCACAATGGACTGCAGTGAGGTCATTGCTCTTTTAACATCATGGTCGGCCAGTGCTCTGTGCGGCGGTGCTTCTGTGCTCGGTGTGCTGTTCTGAATGATGTTGCCTGATGGTGTCGTAGTGGCTGTGCAAACAGTGTAGACGTGCACCTTTTGGTGGGACTGTGGGTAGCAATGCCACTAGAATTACATCGTAAGCCTCTTTTTGTGTTTTTTTTTTCCTTTTTGTAATTGTAAAGTGGCCTTGGGTGTGAGAAAGGCACTATGCAAGTTGAAATTATTATTATTATTATTATTATTATTATTATTAACGATCTTGATATTGTTGAAAATGAACTGAGTCAGGGTGGCATGGTGGTGTAGTGGTTAGCGCTGTCGCCTCGCAGCAAGAAGGTCCGGGTTTGAGCCCCGTGGCCAGCGAGGGCCTTTCTGTGCGGAGTTTGCATGTTGTCCGCGTGGGTTTCCTCCGGGTGCTCCGGTTTCCCCCAAAGGCATGCAGGTTAGGTTAACTGGTGACTCTAAATTGACCGTAGGTATGAATGGTTGTCTGTGTCTATGTGTCAGCCCTGTGATGACCTGGTGACTTGTCCAGGGTGTACCCCGCCTCTCACCCGTAGTCAGCTGGGATAGGCTCCAGCTTGCCTGCGAACCTGTAGAACAGGATAAAGTGGCTAGAGATAATGAGATGAGATGAACTGAGTCATGTAGTTAAATATGCAGATGATGTTACCATCCAAATTAAGGTATGCAAGAGTAAGAATGCTAATACTAATGAGCAGATATGTAAAGAAGTTGTTGAACAATTTTTTGATTGCTTTAGGGACAGTTGTCTGCCCTACAATATTAATAAAAGTAATTAATTAGTTATTTATCAGAAAACTAAGGGAGATATGAATTCAGATTGTAGCATAAAGCAAGTAGAGAAGCTTAAAATGCATATCATTGGTAAATTCAGGAGCAAGATCAATGTAATTCTCCTATTTTATATTAAACTTTGGTCAAATATCTATAACATTCTGCATTCTCTGAATTTTTTTTTACCTTGCGCAATACCAGAAAAATTCAGTTGAAATCAAGCCATTTGAGGCGAATTGGTCCGCCTCTGAAAAAACTTGGCATTTGTATTTCCCGGCAAACACTGATTTTCGTGACGTCATGTGCGGGACACCTCCCTCTGAATCCTACGTCAGTGCTGGTTTGTTTATGAGAAAACAACCTGGTGGTTTTCTGCAAATTTCTTCAACATTATCGTGTAATTATTAAAATGGTTAACAGATGTATCGTAGGAGGGTGTAGCAACACCAATCTTGATGGGATTAGTACTCAGCGTTTCCCAAAAGACCGGACAATGAGAGAGAATTGGGAGCGCTTGGTCTACACAGGCTGTGCACTGAAACCGTGCAAAGCTCGCGCAGCCTGCTGGCGCTTCCGCAGGTGACATCATGAATCTGGCTCCAGACTCCCTTGGGATTTTTCCAGACGTGTTTTGTTATTTTTTTTTTTCTGCTGTAGACAGATGGCCTTGTGCAAAATTACCCTTCTGGATGAGTGTGTAAAGGGACATACTTTCATGTATATTAAAAAAAAAAATTGGTCCAGGATATGCACTTTAAAATACTAAGAGTAACTTTTCAGAGTAATAATAAGTTTAAAGAGCATGTTAAGGGAAAACTCATAGAAGCAAACAAGTGTCTATATGTCCTTAGATCCTTACATAAGGAAGGTGACCAGCAACCTGATATGAATTTTGTTTTTTTAATTATCTATAGTTTTACCAAAAATTAAAAAATACAATTTATTTTGTGCCTATACAAATATGCTCTAAGCACTTTACAATCACAAACTAATAAATAATTCAATAACCAATTAAAAAGGCTAATAACTAAATAAAACATAAATACATTTATTTAAAAAAACCTATAGATTAAAAGCAAGCCTAAAAAAATGCATCTACTGAAAGCAAGGGTTCGCATGCTTTTGCCACTCACAGATATGTTGTAGGTATATGTAGGTGCAATTGGTCTTAAGTGATCGGTCTCATTAAATCAGTCTCATTAATAATACCATTAATTTTGGTGTTTAATAATAAATTACCAAACAGCTAAATTATAGTATATTCCAAATTATGATCACTACCAATGCAGCAATAATGTATCACTTACCAAGCTACATAAATGCTACAGCCAATGGCACACTGAAGGTAATTTGGAGGTCTTTTAGATTGTGTGACTTCCAGTATATAGGGGCAACAAATAAACACACAGTTTCAATAATAATTGAATTTATTATAACACAGATACTAAATGAATAATAGCAGTTGAATACATTCAAATATGATCAGCAATATGTGCGTGTGTCTGTGTGTGTGTGTGTGCGTGGAGAGAGAGAGAGAGCAATATGGAGAGATTTTTGTTTCTTTATTATCCGTTTTTGTTTCTTTATTATCCGTACTTGCAGACACCGTGATCCACGCGAATGATATAATATGCAAACGCAAGTACAAAATTCGTGACTTGTAAATTGGGATTTGCACGCATGTATCAGGTTTTGCATGTGCATCTGTACTGAAATTTCGTTTGCGACTCCTGCGTTCTTTGTGTGAAGTGATGAATCTGCATTTGCAGATCACCCAACACGCGGATGAATCCTTGCTTCCGCTTGCGTAATTTTGAGACATTCATTTCGCACTTTTCCAATCCGATCCGCATACCGAAGGTCTCAGTCCACACGCCAGAGGCTTGCACCCCCTCCAGTAGAGGGCGGTGTTTCTACTTTACCGAAGTTCACTCCGGTTCGGCTACCCGCAAACAGCTACTGTACTACCAAGGCGGCTGTGGTACTACCAGAGGTCTACCAGAAAATTTTTAATGGAGCGAAATATGGAAGCAATAACATCACGTTAACCTCAAGGACGAAATGGAAACAGAAATGAATGCCTGGGTGAGTCGAATATTTTGACATGATCAAGTAGTCAGAGATTAAGTACTTTAGACTGACTTTGCAAGTAGTCTACTGACTCGCTAGTACTTTTGGCAATGTGTGTTTGTTTCATTTCCCTTGTGAAGAAATGTACAGTAAAAAGTGCAGTAGCCTATTACTGAATAGCCTACAATATGTTGACACAAAAACACGAAAACGCAAATGCAGAAAGAGAGTGTATTGCAGTTATTCCATAAGGGTTGTCACACATAGGCTATCACATTGCTAGCAGGCTAGTCGACTACAAACGAAACAACCAAATGAAATGACGTTTATGTAGGCTACAGTGGAAATGTATGGTCTAGGTAGCCAAATGCAGATTGCGTATATGAAAATGGCTTCCAGTCAATCGATGGCGTTATGGATTTCAGACAGATTTAAGCTTTCAGGATTGAGACAAAAACAGCATTATCTAATAAACACACAGTCCATAGTACGCAGCAAACATTGTAATCATAGATTCATAGGCGCCAAAACTATTCACTTTTCTAAAAGCTATCTCTGGAGTACCATTAACGTATGAAAGCTTATTCTCTCTGGATTTAATATAAAAAGAGGGATGTTCCAACCTCCCCTATACTTTATTGCCCACACATGATTATAAATCAAATGCATAAATACAGTAGGTGCATTTACTTAGGGCTTAGGGGGCTGGTACGTTTAATAACAGAGTATTAGGGAGTGAATACTTTTAGGATATGCTTTTGGGGGGTTTATTATTTTCTTTAATTTTAGAGATTATGCATGCCATCTTATGTTTGATTTTTCTTTTGTAGGAATTATTGAGACAGCATGTTTTGGACAGACTGTTGACCAGGGTCACACTTGTTCTTCAGCAAACAGACATGGATGAAGACTACCTGCGGTTTGTGTGTACACAGGAAATGGTTTTCCTGGACATCATATCCCACCATATTCCAGTGTCCCAGGAAATAACTGACTGAGGGCATTGGTCAATGCCCTGATGCTAAGGGAACATCAGCACCACCCTGTAGCACCAGTGCAATTTGAAAGCCGAAGTACAGCTGGTCGACCTAAAATCTCCATTTGTCCTGATCATTTGAAGCACCTTCTAGACATTGGGTTACCATTGAATACCATAGCTGGATTGATGGGGTTGTGTCGTGCTACATTGTACAGAAGGATGTCTGAGTACAACATTTCTGTCAGAGAACTGTACAGCACTTGCACAGATGCTGAGCTGGATGAGCGTGTTTCTGCCATAAAGGAGACAATGCCACATGCAGGATACAGGCTGGTCAAGGGGACTCTGGCGGCACAAGGGTACCGAATCCAATGGAGTCGTGTTAAGGCTGCTATGC
Source organism: Neoarius graeffei (assembly GCF_027579695.1). Classification (NCBI taxonomy): domain Eukaryota; kingdom Metazoa; phylum Chordata; class Actinopteri; order Siluriformes; family Ariidae; genus Neoarius; species Neoarius graeffei. The sequence goes on from NC_083587.1 coordinate 8,265,979, forward strand.
ATCGTGTGGACAGTCTAGGGACACTATGCAGAATGACCCAAATGGGGTGTGTTGTAAGGAGAACTTATTCAGTTCCCTGCCCTATGTACCTTGTGCATATGGACACAAATCATAAGCTCATAAGGTAAGTCAGCTAAGTCAATTGTAAAAGTCAGCTTTATTGTTATACAAAGGAATCAAAATTACGTGTCTCGCTGTTTTGTGCATAGACAAAGACAGAACAAACATTAAATTCAGAACATGAAGTAAAGTATGGTATTATGTTCTTAACCATCCTAGGTTTAACAAGCAACATTATTGTAAACATTTTTACTAGCTACTACAGTATCCTCAAATACATAAAGCTGAACATCTTGTAGTGTGTGTGTGTACATTATTTATTTTGAGCATGTATCTTGGTTTACAAAAATGCGAAGTGTTACTGCATGTCTTTTCATGTTGTTCCCCCACATACAATATCGTCATCTTTGGCTGCATAGATGGCTTTTCCCGTAAGGTGAGTACAGCACAAAAGTCCAATCATCCATGCCGTTTTATGGTAATCCAAGTGTGGTCACAGAATATTGGCTTTGCCATGTATTTAGTAGAGATCGACCGATGTGTTTTTTTCAGGGCCGATACCGATTATTATGGAATTGGGATGCCGATAACCGATATGTGCAACCGATAAATGTAAACATTATAATTCACATGAAATTAAACATAGCACACACTGACACTGACCTTCATATCCATGAAATGTATGTTTAATTGTAAAATTGAACATGAAATTTTGTGCAGGGAGATGCCAGCAGCATTTGTACAATAAAATCAAACATTAGTTAGAATAAAATGAGAAATAAAATAATAAAATATTCACCAATAAAAAAAAAAATCACTCCCTACTATATTACAGCTCACCATTTTCCGTGGAAAATAAATGAAAATACACTCTGGATTCTTTTACACTAAGAACTAAGTAAGACTTACCAACTTCAAGTAGTTTTTAAATAACAAATCAAGTGTAGGGAGCTGCCTGCAGCATTTTTAAAAAAGTAAAATCAAACATAAAGTAGGCTATCACTCCCTATTATGTAACAACTTAACAAGTAACCATCTATGGCTCTGCTCCTTTAAGAGTATATCGCTTTCCAAATCAGAAGCGCTAGCGAGGAGAATCACTTGCGCAAGAATACTAGTGCAGTACATTACAGCGCAATGTGAAGTAGCATAAGAACATTTAAGTCAAGAGTTTAATTGATGTATTTCATTCATTACCGTTTATCCAAGCAAGCGTGCATCCACGACACAATTAATTACTGAAGCCACAACAAACGTCCTGACAAACATGGCCTACTAGCACCATATCACACCTGGCTTGTTTAAATGTTCAAATAGCGCTTTATAAAGTTACCGAACATATACAAGTGCAATGCGCTTTTTGAGCACGAGTCACGTCATGAAGTTTACTCATCACCATAACAAATAGCCAGTAGGCTTGCACTAGCCTACAGAACACAAACACTAAGTTTTATTTCGTCTTCCCTTGACCACCTCTCTGTATGGCTGTCATTCTACTGTTCGAGTAGAACTACTGACACATTCACAACGTTTCCAGACGGGGATTTAAAAATGACTGCAGCCTACGTTATGCTGGGGACTGCTTACTATGGACAACATTTACATGTAGTTTCAGCGAGACTAGTTGGTTGTAGGCTAATTCAAGTGCTTCCTTCCGTAAGCTAAGTTTGCCTGGCTACACAGATGCAAATGGACAATTTTAACGAGTAGTAGATGAAGAATGTAAACATATAATGATGTTGTGCTTTTGCAACTTGTGTGTTTGTGACTTATTGCGGCAAAAGCAGCGTGTCCTTACCTTGAAGTGGGATCTGCTTCTGCCCGAGTGCCCATACGGCCGCCTTGAAACAGTTCACAGCGGTTAGCTATGCGTATTGATTGGCTGTATCCCTTGTGCTAAACAAATCAGATGTTGTGGTGGGCGGGACCGTGTTCTTGAACTCGGAGGCGATTGCAGGAAAGGACGTGCAGTGACAGTCGCGTTAGGAACGAAATGGCTGCAAAAAGGCATGTTATCGGCATATCGGTGGAAATTATGGCCGATACCGATAACCCTAAAAATGCAGAATATCGGCCTGATATATCGGCCAGGCCGATTATCGGTCGACCCCTAGTATTTACATTAATGCCATGTATTTACATAAATTTGAAAACAAAAAAGGCAATTTGAGACACATTGTGTTTGCTTACCTGCTTGTTTATGTCAAAAGCTATGGTAGAACGTTTTTTTTTTTTTCTAAACTTGCGTCCATCTTGTCAACAGATAATGTACCTGAGAGCTGCAGACAATAATCGGTCTGAAACAAACCTAGCCTTCTTCCAAGAGGCAGTTCAGGAATTCGGCTATCCACTCAGGTGAAATTTCACTTGGGTCCACTATGTCGAGGAACTACTAACCATGGCACAACTATTCAGATAATCTTATTGACCATGTCTACATGCCTTAAAGCAGGGGTCACCAAACTACGGCCCGCAGGCCAGATCCGGCCCGCCACCCCCCTTTGACCGGCCCCCCAGCCCCTCTGCCCCCCATCACTTGAACCGACCCTATGAAGCAATCCCCAAAAGTGGTCATGGCCTATTTTTTTAAATTGCTTTTTGGCAAATAATAACATGTCTGCATCTTGTATTTTGTTGATTTTATCAATTAAAATTGATATTTAGTTATAAAATGAACTATTCATATTTTCCGAATTTTCGTCATATGCTCGCGATCAAGCAGTGACAGGCAGCGCATGCGCAAAGAACTGTCAGTGTTCGGGACAGCAAAATGGCGAGCGGTCAGCGAAAAGCTGACAGAGAGTGCAGAGTTTTTAAAGAACAGTGGACCACCGATTATTTTTTCGTTCAGTGTAAGGACCGTGCAGTTTGTCTTGTATGTAAAGAAAGTGTGCCGGTTTTCAAAGAATATAATCTGCGTCGTCACTACGAAACCCACCACAAAGCAGGGTTCGAATTATAAATTTGACCCTATGGGGGTCTCTGTTTAAAAAAAAAAAGCAATGCATACTCGCTCTCCTGGACCAGCGCACTTTTGCGCACTGCAGTGCACAGCTTTCACACACAGGCGCGCGCATGCCCGCACGCACGCACACACACACGGTGTTGCATATATATATATATTATATTGTTAAACAAAGGAAGATCGTTGTGAGCTAGAGGACAAGTCTTCTTCGGACTTAACTTCACATTCGATTTCGCAGGCTGCAAATTTCAGTTTGCACGCATAGTGGTGTGGTGGTGAACTACAGCCGTACATGTTGCGGTTTAATAACACGTTCAATACAAAGTTATGGCTGCATGGTGATCGGAAATGAAATGAGTTTTATTTATATTTATATGGTGATATAGGCTATTCAAGCTTATTATGGTGATATATGACGTATTTGAGAGACTTCCACAGAGAATTAAGTTTGCTTCTTTCATGGGAGCCTGAGGGAATGGGAGCTCAGCTCCCATTGGCTCCCATGTAATTCGAACTATGCCACAAAGAGTATGCTAGTTTGCGAGGGCAAACAAGAGAAGATAGGATTCTGAGGATGAAATGCGGACTGGCTGCACAACAGAATGTATTCCTTCGCCAAACCCAGATCAACCAGGCTGCTGTCTGAGCTAGCTATAAGGTAGCTCACCTACTAGCTACCCATGGAAAGCCGTTTACTGATGGGGACTTTGTTAAAGTATGCATGCTTGCTGTGGCCGAGGAGGTGTGTCCCAACAAGAAGGATGCGCTCAATGCGGCGAGTCTCTCCGCACCTACTATGACCAGGCGAACCGAAGACTTGGGGGACAACGTGTATGACCAGCTGAATGAGAAAGCGTCAGAATTCGAGTTTTTTGCTTTGGCCATGGATGAGAGCAATGACGTGCAGGACACAGCACAACTGCTGTGATCTATTGATCATATTATTATAATTTCACTGTTTTTTAAAATGTATTTATTTTATAGGCCTATTTATTTGACCTTTATTAAGTGCTGCATACAATTATTATTAATATTATTAATAATATCAACAGGCTTACCTACAATTTATAATTTTCCACTCACCTTTGCCAGTGTCAATCACCTCAACTAGGCAGATGTTTCTTACCTTGACAGCTTTGATATTATTTTTATTAGAAAATAAATAAATGGAATATCAGTGGTATTTCAAATTAAAACAAAGTGTGAAGACTTGATTACTACTTTTGCAAACCACTAGTAAAGATAAACAAATATGTGCCAGGAATCAAGTGTTGATATAGTAGTGTGGATATAGTAGTGGGGATGGCCGTGCCAGGCTAGTAATCTCTACTACACAATGAGGCCTGCTGGTGGTCATATTTGTCTGGGTTATACAATTCTATGTGATATAGCTGACCCGACCCCGGCCCCCATCACAGTCAGGAACGACAATGTGGCCCCCAGAGAAAAAAGTTTGGTGACCCCTGCCTTAAAGGAACAGACCGCCGTATTTCTATAAATGTGTTCTTCTCTGAACTGAGACAGGCTGATAGGTAGCTCTCTGAGCTCTGTGCGTGCCCCCAGTCAGTTAGACGCGCCCCCCCAAAGTTGCTAGAATGTAGCTAGGCTCAGCAAAGTGGGTGGCATTTTTTCAGGCTAATGTTAGATATGACCAAGCTCTTCCACATTTTCCCTGGACACTTACAATGTTGAGCGTTCACGCCATTGCATTGGATTGACGGTGTTGCCATGTCATTCAGATGTTTTCCAGGTTCCTTATAGTCCTCCTCTGTGAAATGCTCAGAGCAAACTCGCCAGGTCTTCACAACTTCCAGTGTTGAGGGATCCAGTTGTAACACAACTAGCTTCTAGCTGCTATCCAAACTTGCCGTTGTTTGTAGTAGGTTGGAATTGTGTGAAACATCACAGGACTGTATACCCTCGACTTGTTGTCTCAACCCAGCAAGATGCATTTAACAACCATTACATGCATTTCATTATAGAAATACGGTGGTCTCTTCCTTTAAATTATTTCATTCATTTCTGAGCCTGATGATTGGCTGATATTAGTTAACATACAGTAAAACAGGCTTGCCCGAAAAGGGGTAGAGGACTATTACAGTATGTGTTCCCTATCACCTTCAATTTCACTACCATTATACAAACACAATTGCTTGACCTCTGTGATATTCATTCCCCTCTCATGTAGGACCTGTTTAGACATATATGGATATTTTTGTAAACGTATCCGTTTGGGCCTTTTGTTACACATAAACAGAGTTTTAGCTCCCTAAAGTGGATATTTTTAAAGTAGGAGTTTTAAGTGGAGATTTCTGAAACACACCTGTCACAATGGCGTTTTTATTTTTATCCACATGCCGTGTTTTTATGTAAACAGGTAAAAAAAAAAATCAGCGTTTAAAAATATCCACATACGTGTAACCAAGTCCCTAATCAGTAGGTCCCATATCCCTTTTCACATTTTCCCTTTTCCACATGTCCACTGCACCAGTCCAATATCACAGTAAAGAAGCTGTCCTTTATTTGCTCTTTGTAAGTTCCTTGTATGCTTGTTAAATGATATTGTTCTTTGCCACACCTTATTTTATGTTTTATTGACAATATTTTGCATAGAGTTCGAGCAGATCAAGGGGGAGAGAATGTTGGAGTGGCTCGCTTGATGTTTACTGTGCGTGGACCAGACAGTGGCAGCTTCATTGCTGGGAAGAGTGTCCATAATCAAAGGTACTGTACAGTTTATTCAACCGAGTATATTTTTAAACAAGACCATAGCACCTTATCATGGTTAAGACAGTATATCAAAGAATTGGCCTGTATCAGGCCTTGCATTCACTCCACTCAAATCACTCCCTAGGCTGCCTTGTACTCTTTAATTATATCTGTGAGTGAGTTACTGGTGGATTCGTGACATCGTCAGTTTGTGACTGTAGCTTCGTGACATCATCGTCACTGTGCCCGTGTGTAACGAGCCGACTGCATGATGTCACGAAACGACGCGTCACGAACTGACGAGGTCACAAATCCACCTGTAACCTGTGAGTGTTAAGATTGTGTGTGTATGTATACAGTATGTACAGGGTGTCCCAAAGGTGTATGCACACGTAAAATCATTGTAAAGTAGGAAATAAAATTTCATGTAATTTTCAAGTGTAATAGAATGTCCAGACATTAATTTAGTATATTGTCACCGCTTGTTCTCAAACTGGCACCCATTCTGGCCCAGGCACTGCTGACAATGTGAATCACGCAGTCTTGAAATTTTTGTGCATTCACTTTCAGTGACTCTTGCAGGTCTCATAGCGTAGGCTTGAAACATCAGTTTGAGAATAGGTAGTGACAAAACAATAAAATGCTGTCTGTAAATTCTAACACTTCTTCTTTCTTAAACACCTACTTTAGAATGATTTAAAATGTATATATTTTGGGGGGGGGCACACCCTGTATAAGCTACCAAATGACTACAAGTTCCCTCTGCTAATTGTGTATTGTCACTAACAGAATTGAGAGACTTTGGCACGACGTCTGGATGGGGGTGACCAATGTGTTCTATCACGTTTTACACTGGCTAGAGGAAGATGGCCTTCTTGACTTAGGAAATGCAACACATTTCTTCTGCCTGCATTATGTTTTCCTGCCACGACTCCAAGAAAGCCTCAACTTGTTCTGTGATGGCTGGGACAATCACCCCCTCAGAACCGAACAAAACCTAACACCAAATCAGTTGTTTGAAGTTGGTCAGATGCATCATCCCATTCCTAATCCACAGGTATCACTGAAATGTGTTTTTAACATGTCTTTTTCTATATGTGCCAATTTTTAATGTGATTCTAAGATGGGGTAATTAAGCACTGATTTACTCTACAAATAGCCAAGCCTTTTATGAATGCTTTTTTTTTCAAACCTTTAGGAAATCAACATTCCAGAAATTGACTGGGAAGAGAGTGTCGAAATCCCAGAACCACATCTGCATGTCAATGTTCCATTGGTGGATTGCCCACTTACTGCAGAGCAAATGGAGGCATTAATACACCACATTGACCCACTTCAGCCTTCAGACTGCAACGGTGTTGACTTGTATACAGACACAGTGGAGTATGTGGAAAGTCTAAGGCCCTGTCCACACGGCAACGGATTCAGGTGACTCCGATACAATTGCTTATCGTTTAGGCCTGGCGTCCACACGGCACCGGCATTTTGGGTGCCCAAAACGCAATCTTTTTGAGAACGGGTTCCAGAGTGGAAAGATCTGGCAACGTTGCCGTTGTGAAGTCGTCTGGATGAGTAGAACGGATTTGTTTACGATGACGTCACAACCACATGACTGTGAGTGCTTCTTGCCGGGTAGAAGTGTAACGAACTCGATGCGAGTTGTCAACAAATCCTATAACTTGGTTCATGAAACGCGCTTACAAAATATTTTCACTGTGAATATTTATTGTGTAATGGTGCAAAGTGAGAGAGAGAGAGACTCTGCCCTTAGGGCAGAGTGAATCCCGCCAGCAAAAATAGGGAAAAAAAAAGGAGCGATCTCGCCTCTTCAGATGTTGGTTTAAGTCCGACAATACATTCCTCAAAAAGGGCGTAGAAGAGCAGATTAATCCATCAACGTGTAGCATTCAATTTATTCCGGACCATTAAAGACGCCGCCTTCCGTGTAGAATCATACGTCATCCTCGCCGCCATATTGGATAGGTCAAAGTGGAGAATAAAGATTAGCTGCGTTTAACTGTATCAACAGGTTTGCCATCCAAACGAGATCACATGGGATTACCTTTCACAGGTGAGACTGGAAAAATACTTTTCATTGTATTTGGTCATTATAATGTAATTTTACGAACAGATTTTCCTGACTTTGTGGCTAATATGAAGTCTCACGCATAATAGTTTATGCGCATGCGTCCTTACTACTTCTATTGTTCTGGTGTCTCCGAAGGGACCGTCTTACAGCGCCCCTAGAGGTGTGGCATGTGTATTGCATCGTTTTCAGCAAGCGTTGCGTTGCCATATGGACCTGATATTTTACTGATCGTTGCCTAAGGCTACATCCACACGACAACGGCAACGAGATGTTATTTAAAAATATATCGCGTCCAAATGGGCAACGATCAGTAAAATATCAGGTCCATATGGCAACGCAACGCTTGCTGAAAACGATGCAATACACATGCCACATCTCTAGGGGTGCTGTAAGACGGTCCCTTCGGAGACACCAGAACAACCCATACGAAAAAGAACAGTAAAGAACTTATAAGAGTTTACCACTGTCTTAGTAGTAAATCCTTATAAGGATTTATAAATATATATGCCATGTATGATTTACTCCTGAAAGTGGCCCATTTTGCATTTTCCTCATACAAATTTTTTATGAAAATCTAGTATGTATGAAGTGAACATTGTGCATGGTTTTTACAGATAATGTGTATGATGAATTACACCGTCTTTGTATGCTTCACGTAATGTTTGTAGTTTTAAATTATATTTTACAGTTTAAAATGTATATGCCTTTTATATGTAAATCCAACACAAACATATGTGGATTTACATATAAAAGGCATATACATTTTAAACTGTAAAATATAATTTAAAACTACAAACATTACGTGAAGCATACAAAGACGGTGTAATTCATCATACACATTATCTGTAAAAACCATGCACAATGTTCACTTCATACATACTAGATTTTCATAAAAAATTTGTATGAGGAAAATGCAAAATGGGCCACTTTCAGGAGTAAATCATACATGGCATATATATTTATTTATAAATCCTTATAAGGATTTATCCTTATATTTATAAGGATTTACTACTAAGACAGTGGTAAACTCTTAAGTTCTTTACTGTTCTTTTTCGTATGGGAATAGAAGAATTAAGGACGCATGCGCATAAACTGTTATGCGCGAGACTTCATATTAGCCACAAAGTCAGGAAAATCTGTTCGTAAAATTACATTATAATGACCAAATACAATGAAAAGTATTTTTCCAGTTTCACCTGTGAAAGGTAATCCCATGTGATCTCGTTTGGACGGTAAACCTGTTGGTACAGTTAAACGCAGCTAATCTTTATTCTCCGCTTTGACCTTTCCAATATGGCGGCGAGGATGACGTACGCGGAAGGCGGCGTCTTTAATGGTCTGGAATAAATTGAATACTACACGTTGATGGATTAATTTGTTGTTTCTCACCTGTGAAAGGTAATCCCATGTGATCTCGTTTGGACGGTAAACCTGTTGGTATAGTTAAACGCAGCTAATCTTTATTCTCCGCTTTGACCTTTCCAATATGGCGGCGAGGATGACGTACGCGGAAGGCGGCGTCTTTAATGGTCCGGAATAAATTGAATGATACACGTTGATGGATTAATTTGCTTTTTTGAGGAATGTATTCTAGGACTTAAACCATCATCTGAAGAGGTGAGATCGCTCTTTTTTTCCCCTAGTTTTGCTGGTGGGATTGACTCTGCCCTAAGGGCTATTCTCTCTCTCTCTCTCTCTCTCTCTCTCTCTCTCTCTCACTTTGCACCATTACACAATAAATATTCACAGTGAAAATATTTTGTAAGCGCGTTTCATGAACCAAGTTATAGGATTTGTTGACAACTCGCATCGCATCGCAATGAGATCATTGGCACTACTGGTGTTAAGAATCAGACCATTTCATAAATGAATATTTTGCTGTAGAGCTGCAGTGTTTGTACAATTGCATGTTTTTGCTTCACTATTACTGTCACTATTCTGCTTCTTGCATTACTACTGTGAACTAACACTGAACATAATAATAATATCCAAGCTCGTGTTTCACTCTCACTAGTGCTCTGTAAGGCTTTTTCCTGGTGATATTCGTTACACTTCTACCCGGCGTGAAGCACTCACAGTCATGTGGTTGTGACGTCATCGTAAACAAATCCGTTTTACTCATCCAGACGACTTCGCAACGGCAACGTTGCCAGATCTTTCCACTCTGGAACCCGTTCTCAAAAAGATTGCGTTTTGGGCACCCAAAACGCCGGTGCCGTGTGGATGCCAGGCCTAAACGATAAGCAATTGTATCGGAGTCACCTGAATCCGTTGCCGTGTGGACAGGGCCTAAGAGCTTGAGTTTATTTTTTGCGTTTTCTCAAAACATTGTAACAGACACTGAATAAATGTCATGAATGTGAATGGAAAAAGTCAATCTCCGTGCTTTTTATGCCAGCTTTTGTTTTCAGGCAATTTGGGATGAAATGTGTGGTAATAATCGAAATTTGCACACACAACGAATTTTGCTACAGAGCCGAGCATTTTGGGTACAGCAGTAGCTCCCCCCCCCCACCTTTAAATAGACTCCAATGGTTCACTAATACAATAATTCCTAAAATGGCATTAAGTCTTTAAGTCTGCAAACTATTATGAACATTTCAATTACTAAAACATACTAGAATTCAATATTAATTACAAAAACAGTCAGGCAAACATTCATGCATTCCTTTTAAGCAAGTCAAAATGCGGGAAACTATACCAAGCCAAAGCCACTGTCGACAGACTCAACACAAACCATCAGATCAGATTTAAGGCCAGAATAGCTACAGTAATGATCTGGAATCCGTAGACGCTCGTAGCATGTGCTGGCAGTTAGTAGGTGGTTTCGCCCCCTGGACTTCACTATCTCTATGTTGAGCGTGCTCGGTGGTACCTCCCAGCCAGTCCAGAACTTCACAAGCTTGGACAGAATTCCAGAGGTTGCTAAGACAAAGAAAAGTTTATTTTATCCCATGTATGAGGGTCATTACCGCTTTTAGTAGCACAAGTCAGGTGGTGCAATTACAGCTAATGCCACTATTACATGGATTAAATTATTATTTTTGATGGATTGTATTAAATGTATGCATTCCATGTAAATGAAACATTTTGTACAATTAATTGATTTATTTCACACAAAATGACATTAACAGTTCAAAAACTAAGACACCAAACACTTTGGTGGTCAGGAGTGCTGCTTCACTATTAAGCAGGTGCTCTTTGGATCAAGGAGAACAGTCATTTAGAAGCTTGGTCAAATTTAACCCCAGTAGGTGCTGCGGTGTAAGTTCGGCTAACGCGTTGCGAACAAGTCTTCTTCAGAGCCAGGCCCACCACAATAAAGCCTTTTTAATCTAGCAGTGTGCCTTTGGAAATCCTTGGCAAGACTTACACCGCAGCACCTACTGGAGTTGTTTGACCAAGCTTCTGAAAGACATTAATGGTTGTTGCGACACCCTGACAAAAATGCCAATGACCTATGTGCATTTGTGTGCAGACATGTTTGTATAGATAGCATACAGTCACTTGGATTTACATCATTGTAACCACAGAGAAAGATTCTTGTTTTCAAAACCCAAAACTAAATTACTTAGATTACAACTACAGTGGCAACAATAACAATATTGTGAATACTAAACATTTTAAAAAGATGCATTTTAAAAAGGCCAAAAGACATGCAAAGATATTTAAATATTTAAAAAAATACAATTCTGTGAGTTTCCATGGTAAAGGGGTGCAATCACAAACTTTTGAGCTGCACTGTATGTTGAAATAACTTACCGTTTTCAATGAAGGTGCGAAAGTAACCTGTGATGGCACTGACGGTGCCAGTTGGAACGTCATCATCAGAGTCATCACTGTTGGCTTCTTTGGCATGGGGCCATCTGATGCATTGAAGAATGACCTGAGAGCATTAAAAAACACATTATTCCATATCATTTTTGAGATGTACTTCCAGTAAGCTCTAACACAATTGGTATAAAAGGTACTTGTCAACACACTTCTGGAGTTAGCTGGACCTCAGCCTCCCGTGGAAAGAAAAGGGGAACAACATCTTGGCGAGTGGCTAGAAGTGGCCAAACACCTGTGTCCTTCAATCCCTTTCTTATTTGTTTAATCTGGGCATGTGCTCTGCCAAGTACCTGTGAAAATGGAGTATAACGTGTATATCAAAATATAAAGTTGTGGTAGAAATGTGATCAGGTGCCTGGACCGCTTCATTTTACGATTAGATTTATTGCTACATTCTTACAACATAAAAAGGTACAGGAACTTGAGACTTGGTTGGAAAAACACTCTGCAATGGAACAGTGACCCAAAGCTAAACACATAAACTTGTCTAGTCAGCTAACGTGTTGGTCAAGTCAAAATATGGACTTTTTGACTTATCACAATCTTTGAAGAACTACTACATCAATCATCCAGATACAAAACAGGAGCACATTACCGCATGAGAAAGAAGCTGCTGAAAGAGCAGCAATCTGTTGGTCTCATTGGTTAGAACTGGGCAGTACCAATTCAGGCAAAGTTCCCTTATTTGTGATGACTCCTCCTCAGTCCATCGTTCTTTCATAACCTAGGGATGAAGGCTCATAAACAGGTTTTGAACACGAAACATAAGATTATGGTATGATGGGCTACAACTTTTTCACTCACCAGACTGATGGTTTCCCGGTGTTCTACATCAGAACAGTCTTCCATACAGAGTTTTGATGCAGCCATTTCCTTTGTGGAATATATCAAGGCATCCACCACTGCTGGACTAAGTCCTGACAGTGTAGGACCGCCATGTATCACAGAATGACCAATCATCCTTCCAGCCATCACAAGCAAGTCACTTTCAAGGAGGGATGTAGATAAGACGGGCACGAGGTGGCCAGTTTGTCCTTCAAGCAATGTAGTCAAGGCTGCATTTCCTAGGAAGCACAAATCAACTCAATGTATGGTCAACTCAACGATTTCTGATGTGCCAATGTTCACCAGGGATGTGAGGGAATTGATAAACAGTACATCTATTACAGTGGTAAGACATCCACATACGTGACAATTGGGTTACACTTCAGTGGTATCATCATGTGGCCGATTTACAAAAGTACAAACCTAAGTTCAGCTTAAATCCATGTTTCAGCTTGGAAATGGCTGATGACAGAATGTGTCTTGTGACCCCCACACCAACGGCTGCATCCCCTAGAATGAAACATTATTCACAGTGTGGGCATAGATTAATTGAATTTCAGCTGTAAACTTTACTTCTCATTTCCTTTAGTTCCCAAGCAAGTGTGACAATTTCAGACTATTGTGAATATCATTGTGAATATCAATATTCTGTTAAGTTGTTACCTCTGTCAATGTATACCTATAATACAGCAGTGGAATGGTGCTGCCCATTGGCTTTTGGCACGATCAGTTTTGTAAAAAGAAATGAGGGCGATGTCCCGATCTTCATCATCCTCCGTTGCATTCAGGGTAAGCATCAGAGGTGGCTGATTCACCCCTCCTTGCCTCAGCTCTTCTGCATAGCTTTCTGCGGGGTGTCTGCTGTTTTCCATGACATCAATGAAGCGAAAATGGAATTTGAGCAATTATAATGACAGTGATCATGTAATATACCATGCCAAGCACATTTTCATGTGTGAACTTTTTTGTTACCTGTTTCAACTGGTACTAGTGGAGATCTGTCCACAACATATCCAGATGATGTACCTGGCGCATCTATATCTGGTTGCAAAGGCCATGAAGGACCTGGGCCATTCACGTTCTCCTTTACAGGCTCTCTGTATGCCCTTTCATCAACTGAACATTAAAAAACATCTAAGGCATGCTCACAAATAGCTTTCACAATCAAGCAGAGTTGTAATATTTTTAGTTCAGGTAAAGGTAAATGTCATTAAACAGATATAGTTTTTACTTTACACATGGAAATATTTCATAATAAAGTTATATTTACCTTTCTGCACACTCACTGCCATGGTTAGCCAGCACAGATATAGAGGATTTCGGCCTACGTCATTGTTTCCATAGCGACAATATTTATGCCGCCATTTTGACGGCCACAAATATGGCAACTACCGGTAGCGATACACTGTTGATCATGACGAAGTCTCATTGTCGAGTATTTTATCTGGCCTAGATGACACGAGTAAGAAGCGATATCACCAGAAAATCAATGATGCTGGTGTACGTGATCTGTACACGTTACCAGGCTATCTTTTTCTGGCTTTGCAGCGCGGGTGAACTTCCTGACCTGCAGTCAGGCGTGTGGGAAATACCAGGGAAAAAACATAAAAGAAAAAGGAGCGAGATGCAGAAAACACCTTCACTATCCAGCGACGTAGGGCATTTACAGGGCGAGCAGAGGGAGAGGTATTTGCAAAAATTGAGGTTAGCAGGCTTAGAGAACGACGTTTACCTGCTTCCACCAGGATTGTTCACTGACGTACGGAAGTACACGAAGCCCTCGTCTTTACCTGACTTCGGCCCACATGATCTGTATACCTATGTCGTTAAAAACCAGGCTGGGTAACATGCCTACATCAGCGGGTCATCCCTGGAGCCGGTAGTCACCATCTTATTACAGCTAAGGTTTGTTCACATTGTCATTTACTTTTGGTCCTCAGGATAAACAAAATGTTATTAAATGTCATTGAAATAACTTCTTAGTCTGTTGAGACATGGCCCGTTATAAATTTGCTGTTACCAGGCAATGACCAAGAACTGTATTATTAGGGTCGGTGTAGTTGTAGCAGTGCACTAGCAGCTAGCTGTTAGCACTAGCTAATGTCAACAACATAGTAGCTGGTATGCTACTGTAGCAATGTTTACGTTCAGTCATTTGGATGACTGTTAAAACCTTTCAGCCTCAAGTTTTTCCTTTACTGTATTTACTAGTTTACTGAGCTAGCACGCTCAGGCAGGCTGGGAGCTAGCGCGCTCACTCCCAGCCTGCCCGAGCTAGCGCGCTCGCTCCGTAAACTAGTAAATACAGTAAAGGAAAAACTTGAGACTGAAAGGTTTTAACAGTCATCCAAATGACTGAACGTAAACATTGCTACAGTAACATACCAGCTACTATGTTGTTGACATTAGCTAGCTTGACCTTCAAAATGGCGGACACCGGGGCGTCACGTGACCTGTGATGTCACATCGAAATCCTCTATAGGGAATTCTTTTTGGCAAACTGGACACACCTACACAGAACACAGCATCAGAAGAAAACCCATAAACTTAGACGTGCACATCAGTAACTAATTTGCCTCAAGTAAAATGGTTCAAATGAGGGTACATTTACCCCTTGTTCCTCTGTATCATCTTCTATGACCACCTC
Organism: Neoarius graeffei; assembly: GCF_027579695.1. Taxonomy (NCBI): domain Eukaryota; kingdom Metazoa; phylum Chordata; class Actinopteri; order Siluriformes; family Ariidae; genus Neoarius; species Neoarius graeffei. The sequence goes on from NC_083587.1 coordinate 8,281,108, forward strand.
ATCATCTTGCACCTGTAGTTTTAATTTAGTAATTGGTTAATTAATATAGCAGTCATACAATTATACTACTTCTATTAATGATTTACAATAGATATGCTCACTCACATTTACTGTTGGCTGGCAGTTTGCAGCATGGAGTGCCAACATTTGAAGAGGCATGGTGGCATTGCAAGTTAGACAGAGCACTTGTGGCATCCTCTCAAATTCAGCTGAATCATAGGGCAGCGGTTCCATGTCCAACTCCTCTTGCAAGGGAACCAGGAAAAGGTGATTTTTCCCATTGTTGGTTACAGCACAGAGCTGCTGTCCTGAGTAACCCTCTGTGTCCATGGGAACAGCTGAGAGCTTCCTTTGGCCACAGCCACCTATGCCATACCATAAAATGAATCCAGTAATATTACAGGTCATTGTGGGATTACCTTTTAACACCCTAAGTTAATCGACCTAGGAAAGATAGCAAAATGACACACCTGCTGCTTTGAAAAACATCCATCTTCCTTCAAGAGGGCGGAATTTCTTGAACTCATTTTCTATCTGCGTCACAATCTAGGCATAGCCAAATCAAAATGAAGTTAGTTTCATATACATACAGGGATTACATTGAGCCTGGGCTGAGCCTTGGCACATAAGCTGCATTATGACATGAAAAACAAAACAGTGTTAAAGAATTATCAAAGCAATGCATTTTGTGTAGACCACCTGGTTTTCCTGATAGCAAGGCAACTTATTATTAAAACAGTTGCGATCAGAGCCCTCCACATAGCCAATTCCATACATAAACTAAAATAACATACATCAGCATGTTTGCAGTCCTCTGTTAACGTCACCAGTCTTCTTCCTAGCCCTGCATGGACTAACTCCAATTCTTTGGAGGATTTTGGAGTGTGAGTGGTGGGTCCAGGCAGGGCAAAAATCGTCAGGTTAATGGTCTTAGCTGGACTAGACCTTACAGAAGTAGAGAACCTGCCTTTCCTCCTCTTTGGCTCATGTTTTGTCTGGAACATATTTGGAAACTGCCTACAAAGGGGTCAAAAATAAAAGAAAGAAAAGGCCAATATTATAAAAATGGAAAACTAACATAGTTTTCTTTCATCTTATTGATCTATATCTATTGCTGTATTTTTCAATCCATCCTAGTGCAGGCCCCCAACATATTGGGCTTTATTTAGCCCATATCCAATGCTGGTCTCAGCTCATATTTGCACTGCCTTAACCTCTTTTTACCCTTTACCATACACACAATTATTAATTCTATTATTTAGTTTGTTACTTAGTAATTATCATCTTTAATTCATATCTTTATCTTATATTATATGTAATGTACCTTTTTAAAGCCTGATTCACTATAGTGACGGAAGGGGTGGAGACTGGCGTGGCAGGTGTGTGAGTAGTGGCAGCGGCATTTGGTCTGGTAGTAACACTGGCAGCCTTTGACAAAGCATCTAGCAATGTTCGTGCCATCATCTCTACTGTTTCCTGCAAAATGTACATTCCCATTAAACCATGTCACCCACTTAGTTCATTAACGTAATAATTACACTTTTGGATAAAAAATGCACATAAGAATATGCAAAATAACTCAATTACATTTATGTCCTTTGACTTATTCAAAATGCGTCTTATAATCAAGTCAATACCCACTCTCTTTAAAATGTGCATCACCCCACCTAGTCACCTTGTCAGGTCTCCCCTGTCAGATCCTTATTTCATCTACCAAATACAGTAGCGACAGTGAGAAATTATTAGCTAAGTAGATAACCCCTGTCAGATTAGCTTCTGTTGCAAAACCGTGCATTCCCTCTTGATCTCTAGCACAGAACGGAGCAAAAACAAACTTGTATAAAATTAATTCTGGCATTTACACCCCAAGCACACCTAAATTTAGTGTTGTGGTCTCCTTAATATGCTATCCCTGAAGGATTACCACTGATATTTTGAAGTTCTGCCTAGCTAGCAACAACCTAAAGTTTACATGCTAGTTTGAAAACCGCAAATGCTTGAAACTCCAAGGTGCCGCAAACCAGAAGAGATAAAATCGCCGATATTCTGTTTGTATTAAGTGGTGATTTTGGTTTTGATTGCAATTGATGGTTTGCTAACTCACTGACAGATGAAGGAATTTCACACAATTTCACATACTTTTGAAGGTATGCCTTCGGCAGAAGGCACTTGTCCAGCCATGATCAAATTTGAAAAAGAACGGAGAGGGACACTTGTGAGCTGATATACGGCTCTGAGCTGAGCCAGACAACACTGCCACCTACTGGAGGGGGAAGGGCTGCAAGCCTCTGGCGTCTGGGTTGAGACCTTTGCGTGTGCGGATCGGATTGGAAAAGTGCGAAATGAATGTCTCAAAATTACGCAAGCGGCCGCAAGGATTCATCTGCACGTTGGGTGATCTGCAAATGCACATTCAACACTTCACACAAAGAACATAGGAGTCACAAACGAAATTTCAGTACAGATGCACATGCAAAACCTGATACATGTCTACAAAATTGGTATGATTTATTTTACAAGTTTCCAAACATTTGAATAAATCAGTACACTTTTATGCAAATCCCAATTTACAAGTCACGAATTTTGTACTTGCGTTTGCATATTATATCATTCGCGTGGATCACGGTGTCTGCGAGTACGGATAATAAAGAAACAAAAATCTCTCCATAGAGAGAGAGAGAGACAGAGAGAGAGACAGAGAGAGAGAGAGAGAGACCACCGTCCTCGACCCCTGTTACAAAAAAGTGGCGTTTAACGACAACAGAGCACTCGATGAAGCTCTTCAAAGAATAACCACAGCAGCTGCAAGAATTGGCCAGTCACTACAAGGGGGCCAAGAGGGAGAAGAAGCAGCAGAGGATGTGCCAGAGGAGCCAGCATGTGCTGTGTGGAGGTTTTTTGAAGAGTGGGCCAGTGGAGACACTGCAAGCAGGAATCCCATGGCAGATTCCATAATGGAAGTACGGTCCTATCTTGAGGAGCCCCTGTTACAGCGAAACGCAGACCCACTAAGCTGGTGGGAGACCAAGGCTGCACTCTATCCACGGCTTACACACGTGATGGCACGGAGGATGTGTATAGTGGCAACATCTGTCCCCTCAGAGAGGATCTTTTCAAAAGCAGGACAGATTATAACTGAGAGGAGAAATAGAATCAGCCCTTCAAAGCTGAGACACTTGGTTTTCCTCAATGCCAATCTCCACTAAAGACTTATTCTGGGAGTTTGTGCAGCCTTAATGTAAATAGTTTTTTGTTATTGACACTTCTTTGTAATTTTTACTTCTTTGTTCATTGTACTTTATACTTTTTATACTTATTTTATATACTTATTTAATATTTTATTTAATAAAATATTTTGTTCTGTGTTTGTTAAAATAATTTCCAACTTTGCTTCATAGTTTCTTAGGCCTGATTTATACTTCATAATTTATTTTGTGGCATTTTGTTCAAGGCCGAGTGTGAAATAAAGCCATAAAGGATAAACAGTTGATGTCTTCTGTGTATTTTATATTGGTAATATAACACAGTTTTGCATTATGTTTGTCTCATCATCTCATCATCTCTAGCCGCTTTATCCTGTTCTACAGGGTCGCAGGCAAGCTGGAGCCTATCCCAGCTGACTACGGGCGAAAGGCGGGGTACACCCTGGACAAGTCGCCAGGTCATCACAGGGCTGACACATAGACACAGACAACCATTCACACTCACATTCACACCTACGGTCAATTTAGAGTCACCAGTTAACCTAACCTGCATGTCTTTGGACTGTGGGGGAAACCGGAGCACCCGGAGGAAACCCACGCGGACACGAGGAGAACATGCAAACTCCACACAGAAGGGCCCTCGCCGGACCCGGGGTTTGAACCCAGGACCTTCTTGCTGTGAGGCGACAGCGCTAACCACTACACCACCGTGCCGCCCCATTATGTTTGTGAGAAAATAATTTATTAATTGGTAAGTAAGTTTTATTTCTATAGCTAGAACATTGTTACACTACTATACTTTACAAAGCTTTACAATGGCTACAAAAACTAAAAAATAAAATGGAAAACATCCTATTGATAAAATATAAATAATAATGTAATTAACTAGTTAATTGCAGCAATTAAATCAAAAATAAAATCTCAGGAGCCGTTTGGGAGCCGAAAGAGCCGGCTCCTTATAGTAAGAAGAGCCAAAAGAGCCGGCTCCCGAAAAAGAGCCGAAATTCCCATCACTAGTGAGGGAGAGAAAAGGGGGTGTGTCCCAGGTGCGACTGCACAGTATGGGAAGGAGGAGACAAAGAGGGTTTGAATGTGAACGCGGGAAAATGCGTCGTAAAGTTTGGAATAAATCAGGCCTTGGAATGTTATCTAAGGTGTGTCTATGTGTGTGTGTGTGTGTTGGGGGAGGGTGACAACCCACCTCGTGTTCTGAGACAAAGGAATTAACCATAGCAGCTAACCCACTAGCTTATAACATTACTAAGGCTATATCCACACGACAACGGCAACAAGATTTTTTTTTTTTTTTAAATATCGTGTCCACATGGGCAACAGATCAGTAAAATATCAGGTCCATATGGCAACACGCTTGCTGAAAACGATGCAATACACATGCCATACCACTACGTGTGCTGTAAGACGGTCCCATCGGAGACACCAGAACAATAGAAGAAGAAGTAGGACGCATGCGCATGTAACGGGTTTATTTTTTTCCACTTGCCATTGTGTGTAGTGGTGAGGAAATTCTGCGCTGGCCCTTTAAGAGTGCAGGTAGTTATGGGAACGAGGCGCTGGCTTCTTTCAGTTCGTTTTGGAAATGTAAGCGCCAGTGTGTGTGAACATTTTGAAAAGCAGTCTTATCCAATAAAAAAAAAGAAATTCAAGAAATGGTTCAGTTACTTGTTTATTTAAAAGAAAAGCTGTATACAAAAGTGAATGCAATGCAGTGGTTCATACAAAACAGTCTGTTGAAGGGTCTTCTGACCCTTTTCCCCTCTGCCTCCATTATAATCAGGTAACTGTTGCTTTGTGTGGAAGGCTGTACTTTCTGTTCATCAAAGCAGGTGTAAATTGTCTGTCTGGCAGGTCAGTCAGGTTAATGTGTAAACAATTTCAATTTCTGTTGTTACGAATGATGCGCGAGAGTGCTGCTTGTTCTAGTCATGTGTTTGTGACGTCATCGTAAACAAATCCGTTCTACTCATCCAGACGACTTCGCAACGGCGCCGTTGCCAGATTTTTCCACTCTGGAACCCGTTCTCAAAAGATTTCGTTTTGGGGCACCCAACACGCCAGTGCCGTGTGGACGCCAGGCCGAAACGATAAACAATTTTATCAGATTCACCTGAATCCGTTGCCGTGTGGACAGAGCCTAAATCGACTGAAATCTTGATGAGATCAAACTATGTGTAATAATGAAATTAAAGGATGTTAGAACAGATAGAGAAAGCATGCAACAGCCTATCTATTAACAAAATAACTGAGAGAACATAGAACAATAATCAATTCAACACTCTGAGTGTCTACAGTGTGCATAATTAAACAATTCCTGAGTTTAAATTCACACTACTTCATAAAGCTAATTCCTAAGACTAGTTTTGCCCAAAATGCTAGTCTTACTTCCAGTATCTTGCTGCTATGCAAGATTATAGAGATGTTCCGAACCTTCTGGAGTTCACAGAGGTGGTGGAGGCTTCCATGGAAGCGCAGAGAATTTCTTGGTCCGAACTTCAGCGTGCGTGAGGAAAAGTCTCTGATCAAACAATGTGCACAGCGATTAAGTCAGAAGGAATCCGGTCGCTTCTAACTTTTAATTAACTGCTTTGGGTGGCAGTCGTAACGTTACTTATAATGAGCAAATAAAAACCGGTTGTACTCAATCTGAGTGAAATAGCGCGATTTAAGTAGTTTTACCGTGGCCAGTGGTAGACGAAAAACGCGCTGAATTTCTTTCTTGCCAGGCAGAAGTCGTGATTTCGGACAGTCCGATGAGAGAATGTCTCTTTTTGTCTGTTACCACGTGGTTCACAGAGCCAAAGAGAGAGTGCCTCTTTATGTCTGTGTGACCCAAGTCACATCCGTGCCAAAGAGACCAAACAGGAAGTTTCCGGGTCACTTATAGAGTCATGGAGGAAGTGACGTAGGTCATTGCAGAAGTTAGTTGATGGGATTTGTAGTTCTTAGACGGACTGTGACTGTCCCTACAATGTAATATTGGATCATTTTCCTCAATAAATAAATGACCAAGTATAATATTTTTGTCTCATTTGTTTAACTGGGTTCTCTTTATCTACTTTTAGGACTTGTGTGAAAATCTGATGATGTTTTGGGTCATATTTATGCAGAAATATAGAAAATTCTAAAGAGTTTGTCTGTAGTATTTCTATTATTTATTATTTCTATTATTATT